>NC_080390.1:41397721-41721555 GCF_028751815.1 Salvia miltiorrhiza | reverse complement strand
ACCAACACAGAGAGAAACTAGAAAATTATAAAGAATCTGTTGAGGGAGAGAGAAATCGAGAGAGATCTGTCGAATTGAGAGAGAGATCGAGAGAGATCTGCCTGAATCTGGATGGTCGGCGGATCTGACTTCTCTTCGCCAGAGAGAGATAAGGGTAGGGGTGAGGGCGACTGGATTTGGGGGAGCTAGGGCTCAGGCGCCGGAGCTCGAGCAGAGATGGAGAGTTGTTGAGGGCGGCGGCTGTAGCAGGAGTTGTGGTCGCCGGAGGAGATGAGAAAGAGGTGCTGTGCGTCGCGGTGGTGGTGGCTGTGCGGTGCTGCCGGAGATTGAGTGGCCGCGCGGCGCTGCGGACGGGCGGCGGACGGGTAGCGAGAGGGAGAGGGGGAGCCGAAGGGAGAGAGAGAGAGAGAGAGAGAGAGAGATGATTGAAGGAGAGAAGAAGAATTCATGCTGCAACATGGCAAATGGCAGAATTCACTATTTATACAAGGGCATTTCGGACATTTCACGCAAAAACTGGCTAAAATTTTAAATTTTAATCCTATAGGCTAAATTTTAAGTTTACAATATGAAATAGGCTAGATTCATATATTCACACCTATATATATATGTATGTATGTATGTATTTATTTATTTATTAAAATAAAAGTGAATTACAATAATAACACTGTTGATAGGATTCACATGCTTGCTTTATTTATTCAAATAATTCTAGTTAATTGAAGTGTTATGACGTACTTCTATTTATTCAAGTGTTATATAAGAGTTCTTATTTATGCTTGCTTTATTCAAATGCTTACTTATGCTATTCAAACTTTTGAATATTAGGTTTGTATTGGGAGTTGGATTTTGAAACAGAAGAATATATTTTTAGCATATATTATTGAACTTTTAAGTAAATGTAATGTGCGTGATCTCCATATTATTTTAGAATTTTTCTTTATTAAAGTCGTGAATTGAATATATTCGAATTAAACTAAATAGTAGGAATTTTCGATTTAAATTGTATAACATACACTTGTAAAAAAAATGAAACAAATATTCGTGAATCAGTATACGAATCGAATACGAATAGTAAAATATGATTCGAAAGATATTCGAATACCGATTCGAATATGCAATTAATTTTACGAATATGAATCAAATACAATGATATTCGATTCGATTCGATTCGTTTACATTCCTACCCCCAAGTTAAAAAAAAGAAGGTAAAATGTAAATAATGCATACCTCAGTCAGAGGGCAAAAAGGCTATCTGGCTTTAACCAACCATGGATCACACTTACGTACATGTTAGTTGCAATATTTTGAAGGGAGTACCACTTTTAACTAACCAAGGCTATTATCTTATCTTTTCTATATTTTAAGGTCTAAAACATAATTTTCTTAATTTTTTTTTGGATAAATTATATAAATAAATAAATAAATTTAAAAATCGTACATTTTTTTCCGATAAATTACAAGAATAAATAAAAAAAAATTTAAAACCTTTTCTTAGATAAACCCCATACCACCGAGCTAACACACACTCACCAATTTTCTTATAACTTAATAAAAGCGCTATTGTACAATAATTACGGCTCTTCTTTCTTTTGATAAATTAACAACGCTCGAGTCCTTAGCTGTTCTATTGGGCCAAGCCCAAATATTAGAAAGGATTTGTCCACATCACTTTGCTTTGTATGCTTCGTTTATTTATTTATTTCCTTTCTATTTTTTTTTTCTTTTCTTTTATTTAAGAAAACAACAGAAGAGTGAGGGGTTAGGTAGACCTCCAACCTGTGAATGAACATCAACCAATATCTCATACATGACCCTGCTCAAAAGTGACAACGCTCAACTGAAACCAAAGGAAAAAGCATAAACGAGACAAAACAGAACCATTCATAGATGTAGCCAAAAGTGATTACATTCCAAAGACAACGGAAACAAAATCAAGAAGGAACAAAACTAACTATCAACATGATATCTGAATCTGAAGTTAGGATAACCAAGTTGATCTATCCTAACCATAGCAAGAAAATAACAAGGAGCAAACACAGAATCGAACATAGTCAACGCCTGAACCTGATGCCCTCGCCTAGTCATAAAATCAGCAGGGCGGTTTTCCTCTCGATGGATGTGAGTGAAACGAATCCGCCGGTGTCGAATAAGCTGTCGAATCCAGGCAACAGTATGATAGATACTAGCATGACCGTGACGCCATCATACATGAGCAAAACTATTGCCGCAACAACCATCTCAACCCAGATATGAACAGAGAACGTGATAGCAAGCTTAAGACCATCGAGCAGAGCAGCTAACTCAGCCTCAAAACATGAGGTGGCCGTACAAGGAGTGCAGAAAGCAAGGAGAGACTAGTGTGATCACGAACCACTCCTCCACCCTTTCCACGATGCGCCTGTGAGTCATAAGATCCATCAGTGTTCAGCTTTACCAAAGGAGACTCCGGGGGTCCCATCGCACCATAGTGGAGCGAAGCGTCCTCCTCGGGGGGGAGCTGATGGCATGAAATCGACCGGAGGAGAAATATCAGTACGTACAAACGAATATCCGACGCTTCTTCATTCACTACTCACGCAGCTCTTCAAATACAATAAGCAAGAAAATATTTTGTTGTTTCAAGTTGGTTCAAATGTGAGATGCAACACAAGCTGCTCTTTTGTGAATTTGAACATGTATTGAGCAAATCATGTGATTTGAAGAATATAGATAGTTTAGAGATGCATTTGTTTGAATCTGACATAATATGAATTAAAACAATATTTATGTGCTACCTTTGATGCAATCAACCCTTATCCTGTTACTTCCACACGCGCACACACACACAAAACAAATTTCCAAGAAATAAAAAAGTCAGTGAATATGAACGAAAATGATGGGGAAAAAAGAGAGAAAAAACATCATTTGATAATTAAACCAATGCATGAACAATTCCAGATTTCCATTAATAAGGCATGAAGCATTTTGGAGGATCGCTCAATCTTGCAAATATTCCAGCAAATGTCAATCCCTAAAACTCGTCTACATTAAAGAAAAAATAAAATGAAGACAAATCTTGATCAAAAATCACAAACCATTCAAGAAAATAAGGGTCACAGCCAAGAATGTCCTGATGAAAGATCCTTCGAGTGTTGCTGCAGCAGCATAGTATTGCTCGATCATAATATTAAACCTGCAGTTTCCGATGGAGGGATCGGCTCTCGTCACTGTCCCGAGGCCATTGAAGTTGCAAGCTTCAGCAGCCTGATTGTTTATCTGGTAATAGCTGTTGAAAGCGAACGATATATTCTCCCGCACATCCAAGCCGCCACACGACGTCTGGTATCCGAGGCATGTGCAGTCGCCTAGGCTGCAGGCGTAGCTCACGCTCTCCGCAACCTTAGGATCATCGAGCCTCGCATTTGGCTTCATGATGCACCATTTCGGCTCCAAGTAGCTCACATTTCTTGCAGGGATGAGAGAATTCGAGTTTATGGTGCCGAGGTTGAGAGGGTATTTGGGTTGCCCGTCGTACCTGAAGATCCCCCAGTGGCGCTCAAAGTTTCCTGGTTGGATGCTCTTCACGTCCTCGTCGATCAAGCTGAAAAGGTAAGCATCGATTGGACCGGACCTCATCGGGGTTCCTTTCCCGGCAGACATACGAGTCATGAAGCCTTGGTTGAATCGCTGCGCGTACTGTAGGTTGGCATTCCTATCGCCGTCTGTGGGCCAGCCGATCTCGCCAAGTATGATAGGCATGTTGGGAAACCCGTTCTTCTGTAATGCCCACACGAGAGTATCGTGGTTGGCATCAAACATGTTGTTGTAGGTCATCCCACCGTCGTTGAGTGGCGTTGCATCCCCATCGAAGAAGGCGTATTCAGCGGGGAAGGTGGGTTCTGTGTAGAGGCTTATGAATGGGTATATGTTGACTGTAAATGGGGCTCCGTTGTCGTTCAGCAGCTTCACAATCGGCATCATGTAATCATGGATATCAGCTCGGAAATCCCCTCCCGATGGCAAGCCACTCTCGGTCGAGTAGACATCAGCATTGTTTGGACAAGTGATCTTCACTTGGTCGTGAAGCTTGGCCTTCGTGAGGGCGTCTTGGATGTTTTTGAGAGCCGGGTACATCGTTCTGAGAAAGCTACCATTGTACGTCTGCAAGAAAGGTTCGTTTCCAACAGCCACATACCTATCACCATCACCATTCACGTCATCAGTTCAAAATCAACCTCGTAAAATAACATCACGCAAATCCGTTCAATAGAGAAAGACTGACCTGATCATGACATTGTTGGCGGTGATATGATGGGTGACATTCTCCGATACCCATTTATCAGCAGCCTTCGAACTACTGGCTAAATCGGAAAGCATGTCATTCGGAATGCCAACCATAACCTGAATACCGGACCTGCCTAAAGCTCGTAGTGTATCATAATCAGCATCGAAGAGCTTTACCTTCTGAATCCCATTCTCCCTTAGCATCCTCACTACTATCTCCGGTCTCAACCGGTGAGATGATTGTGAGCCCCAGTTCGCGCCAATCCCTCCCACTGACCAACAATAACAGACATCAACATACTAACTAAACTGTGTTATGGAGCTTCAATACATTTTTCGATTTTCTCCCAAAATCTTGTGTGAAAGCCAATGGCCATTGAGAGTACGCGTGGCAATACAAAATGCAAATGCAACAATCAAATGACCTTTTACAAATCTTTTGTATTTTCTAATTACTTAAATATCCAACATAATAGCTGCAGACTTGAAAGATTTACAACACCGTAAGCAGCAACAGAACATAAAAGAAGCAGATCTAGATTCATAAAAGATGCACATATGACAAGTGTGAAATACCTGCAACGGCATGACTCACGGTACTCATTTTGACTGTGCTAGACGATACATCCCCAACATCTGAAATAATCATGAGTTAAGAGTTAGTTGTAAGAATATGCATGGACTCCAAGATCCTAGAAACAAAAATTGTAAGTCCTGTAAGTCCCTCCAGCTTGAATTTTCGACATCGCAGAATTATTAGGACAACTGATAGACAACAAAAGGGCAGTATGGTCTTGCTTCTGTGGTGGTCCAACGTGTTTATACACAGTTGCATGTAATGGTGGTGGTGGCATTAAAATTTATTAAAAGAAAACAAACATATAACAATATCAACCTTTCTAGTTCAGTATAACTGGGCAGTGAGATAGTGCTTGCTTACACCGGAATTCTATCCTCGTCGTATAGATTTGCCCAAGTTACTAAGTGAATTAGAGTCGAACTGAACAAACTACACGAAGCTTTTAGACAGACATTGTTAATCTTGCACCTTCCATAGCAAAGAAAATGGAATTATAACAATGCTTTTCTTTTTCCTACAGATAAAGCAGGCCATGAATTAAACAATGTCATAAACTAGTATCACAAACATAGCCTGTCGGTCGCGTTTGGGCCGGATGATCTTGACACAAGGGCAAGTACTTGCCTTGGGGTGATCACTAAAAGCAATCACTTTGTTCAAGTTGGATGACACGGGGTTATCAGTATCTGAACTAGTCCATGGATTTTAACAGATGGAGTTCCCTAAAGAAGGCTTACTGGAGAAATCCTTACGAAGAACACAAAATGTAGCACTAGCACAGAGAAAAGCAAAGGAAATTTCAAGCTACCTCTATCAGCAGCAGATTCTGAAGTCAAAATCCTTTGATTATTTGCACCATTCAACCCGAGCCCTAACAGCTGAGACAGTAATTACACTAGCAACTATCAGATTCTGAAATTCATCATCAATTAAACGTTTAGATTTTGCAACTAAAAGTAAAAAAATTCAAAAACAACCTCCAGTTCAAGCATCTTGGGGCATTTTATCAGGCGTTAGAATACAGAAGCCTCAGATTCCAATCCAACAAATAATGCGAGCTCATGATTCATTCATCTATCATTTAAGGAAACACTAAGGGGGCGTTTACTTAGGAGGATTAGTCTTGAATCTTGATAGATAAAGTAAGGTTAATCTCTTGTTTACTTTGATGGATTGAAACTTTGAGATAGTTTTTCTTGATTCATATCTCATTGAAATGGTGGGATTAGAGAAATCCTACTCTTGATGATAAAAATACTCAAGCACGCATCTTATCAATCATCTAAATGAAAACAATTAATCAAAAGTTCTTTTAACTGGCATTACATGAGAGTCTGCATGATGAAGAACACTATCCCGATTACTAGTTTAATGGATTATTATGAGCCAAAAACAATAATTACTAGTTTTAGCAAAGGATGGAAGGGCAGTTATTGAACTATGAATACATGGTGTATTCACAATCATGAGTATGAATTTACGACATGTTACTAACCGGAAGCCAGTCATAACCGATCTTAGGTGAGCAAAGGGAATGAAAGTGCCACCAAACTAGAAAATAGAAATTAGCCATATCTGACATAACTAAGCTACTCTCAGACACAAGTTTCTTGACAACGAAATTCAATAATTTCAACTTCTCAAATGACATACTCTCCGCAAACATCTCAAATGGAAATCTTGAAGAATGTCATAAATAACAGAAATAATTTCAACTTCTCAATTAAAGAGGCATCAACACTAACATGTAGCCATCATTATTATAACCGAAAGTAATGTTCTTGCAATTTGCAGTCACTTCCAATAAATAGCATAGTTGCAATAATTAAACCAAAAGTTTTTTCTTTCTTTTTTCGAGCCAAAAGCTAAAGCATTTTTACTAAAGCTTGATTTTACCGTTCTTCCAATTAGTACAACTACATACTCCACCATAAATCTAATTCCTAATATAAACATTTTAACAAAAGAAACCTCAGTTCCTCACTTTACACTTCCTTTTACCACAAAAGGGTAAATGTTATTAACATACAAAAAGGAAGAAATCAATGCTATCTTATTTCTTCGCCTGGGTTACACAATTGCTATTGCCAGTTACACTTACCCACAACATCAAAAATCACCACCTTTAAAATATGAAGAGAAAAACAATTTTAGGTGATGATTTTAGTCATTCAAAAATTGTCGGAATAATACAAGAAAAGAAAACATATTTCGCTTATCCGCTAAAAGTTTTGGACAGAAGAAACTAGAGAGAGAGAGAGAGAGAGAGAGAGGTTACCAAGATGACTATGAAGAAGAGCAGAAGGCGAAACATATCCAGTAGATCTCTACTTGGAGCTCTCTTCCTTTGAAGAGAACAAACAAAGTAACTGAGATAAAAATTAGATCTTGGAACTGAAAATTTGAAGTAAAAATTCAAATAAGCTGAGAAAGCTGCAATAAATTCATTGGCAAATAGCCAGTGGTTATCTAGGCTGCTTTGAAGTTGCGAGCATAGATAGAGAGAGAGAGAGAGAGAGAGAGAGGGACCAGTGAAGTGGGACTTTTGCTGTCAAAATGTATAGAAAATCGATAAAGTATACTGGTGTGGTATTGTGGGCTTTTCTCTTGCATGTAAGGTTTTTATATTTTTAAGTTTGTTCCTTGAAAAGATATGATTCAGACATTCTCAAAAACAAAAAAAAAAAAAAGATATGATTCAGACAACAAATTATGTTCGCAAGTACGAGAATTTTCCAACATCAACATCATTATTTAAATCATATAAACCGATAATTAAGATATGAGCATTTTTTAGCCAAGCTGCACTGTCTTGAAATCTTATTAATTCAATCTAAAATAAAACAACTTATATCTCAAAAATATTACTACTAGGTGTACAAAGAGAGCCTACTTGTACATATTGCCAAGTTGTTTATTACACCCACAAAGTATCAATTATGGGGCAGATCAGTTAATTAATAGTACTAGTTATCTTTTAGTAACCTTTTTTCATAAGTTCGGAAATAAGGGATTGAAATTATGTACATTGGTCATTCACCCTTTTCGACTAATGTTGTCAACTAGAGATGTAAATCAAATACAAAATTTTATGATTCAAATATAAATACAAATATTTTTTGTGATTCGTTTAGTTATCGAACACGATTCGAGAATCACGATTTTTGATTCGGTATTCGAAAATATTCGAGATATATATATGTGTATATATATATATAATAGATAATAATAAAATAGATTTAAAGTAAAATAAATAAAAAATACTAATATTTATTAAAATAAAAGTGAATTACAATAATAGTGTTGTTGATAGCATTCACATGCTTGCTTTATTTATTCAAGTAATTATAGTTAATTGAAGTGCAAAGACGCACTTCTATTTATAAAAGTGTTATCAAAGAGTTTTTATTGAGGCTTATTTATGCTATTCAAACTTTTGAATATTAGATTTGTATTATAATTTGGGAGTTGGATTTTGAAATAGAAAAACATATTTTTAGCATATACTCCATCCGTCCATGAAATAACTTCCTAGGAGTGAGTAGCACGGGTTTTAAGAAAAAATATTGTTGAGTGTATTGAAAGTGAATAAAAGGTAGTTGAGTGTATGAGGAGTGGTGAAAAAGTGTTATAATTAATATTGAGAGTTGTGAAAAGTAAAAAGTAAGAGGATTATAAGTGGTGGGGTATAGTCCAAAAATAGGTAGGAAGTTCTTTTATGGACGTCCCAAAAAAGAAAGATAGGAAGTTATTTCGTGGACGGAGGGAGTATTATTGAATTTTAAGTAAATATAACGTGCGTGATCTCCATATTATTTGAAATATTATTTTAGAATTTTTCTTTATTAAAATCACTAATTAAATATATTCGAATTAAACTAAATAGTAAGAATTTTCGAATCGAATATTCGATTTATGTTGCATAATATACACCTGTAAAAAAATGAAACGAATATTTGATTCGGTTCGAGTATTCGCGAATCAGTATACGAATCGAATACGAATAGTAAAATATGATTTGAAAAATATTCGAATACTGATTCGAATATGAAATTACTTTTACGAATATGAATCGAATCCAATGATATTCGATTCGTTTACATCCCTATTATCAACAAGCTTCTTATATATATAGGTCGTCACTAAAAAGCAAAAAAAAACAAAAATAAATTTAGATTTAAAGGGTGTTAATAAGTTCTTTAAAATAATTTATAAATTGTTTAGGAGTTTATAAGTTCATTCAAAGTCTTTGGCAAAATAAACTACTAAAGAGCTTATACGTTGTAAAAATAAGCTCTAAGATCTTATAAACTTTTCAAGAAATGAGTTCATCTATCCTCAACTTATTTTCCTATTATCTTATAAGCAACACTCATTTTACAAAACCAACTCAATTATGATTTTTATTTTCATCATATATCATTCTAGTTTCATCTCTTTTTTATTTTCTCTCTCCAACTAAAATTTTGTCTCTAGCTTATAAGCTCAATTATTCAAACACTTTGACAACTTATAAGCTTTTAAAAAATAACATCTTATAAATTTTAAGACCATAGACCATGTTTATTGGTTCCAAGAAAGGAGACCTGGTCTCATGCCACGTCAATAAAGGAAGAAAAAAAAAACAATTGATAAGGCACCCTTCCAACATGGCCGACCTTGTAAAAAAAGAGACCAGGTTCGGTCTCTCTCTCTCTCCTCAAACATGGACCAATAATATCTTAACACTTGTCAATATTTAATTGGTTGAGCAGATTTTGTTAGGATAATTAATAAAAACTAGTGTATCTTTTATATAAAATATATATATATATATATATATATATATATATGTGTGTGTGTGTGTGTAGAGAAGGGTTCAACAGAGAAGCTAAATATTGTGGAGAATAGAGAATTCGTAAAATAAAAACGAACAGATCTATAATTTTAATGAACAGATCAATGTACCGCATGAACAACAATTTGCCCCGGGTTTGAATCCTGCTGGTGGCGAGTTTTTCTATATTTTTATTAAATACGTCTGTTCATTAGTTATGTTGATCTGTTCGTAAAATATATAGATTTGTTCATGATGAATAAAAAGATAATTCTCTGTTGAACTCAACCATATGTATATATATATCAAAATTTATATTTTTTCATTCTCTATAAATAGAGACCACTCTTGCTATATTTCAGCACACCTTCAAAATCTTTCATTTTTCCTCTCTACATATAACATCTAGTATTTTTTTCTATATTTGTTTTCAATGGATCGAGGCAATAATTCTTTCTTCAACTCTCAAAATTTCAATCCCTCCCAAGACTATTATCCAAATCTTATTTGGGATCGTGATATTATGGGGAAAATAATGATTGAGTGGATCATCATGCATAATATGATAGTGGAAGATGAAAGAAGCACTTACTTTAACTATCATGATCCTACAGAATTCATGGAAAATCGACTAAGACAGAATACTCGTCGAAGTGAAGATGGAGAGGAAACTAATGATTTCGTATATTCTACGAATAGGATTGCAAGCCTAACCAACTATATGAGAACTAGGTCCCAACTTCGCAATAGAGAAGATCACAGCTCTCTATTACATGACTTGATCGAGCATATATGTCAAAAGTTTGGAGATGATAAGTAAATGCGTAGTATGTATTATTTTTTTTTTCTATTTTGAGTTTGGATTGTTGTAATTTATATTTTTAGTTTTGACGTAATTTAAATATTTATTAGTTTGTTATTTTTTTTATTTTAATTTTTTATAATATTTTAATTTATATTTAATATTATTAAAATTATCACGATAACAAATAATAATAAAATAATTATAAAATTATGTTGTGGTTGGATGGTTGGCGTGGTCATTGATAAATGAACAAAAATAGAGGTAGTTGGGTTGGGACAGGGACGGAGCCAGGAATTAAATTCGGGGGGGCTGAACTTGAACTAGGGTTCGGGGGCGGTAGCCCCCGAGAATTTTTTTTTGGGCATTCTGTATATTTAAGATGTTTTTTTTATTAAAATACGAGCATAATACTAATAATAACGAACAATATTTTCATAGATTATATAGTTTCAATATATCACAAATTTTTTTTTGGACGTTTCGTATATTTAAGACATTTTTTATTAAAAGGCAAGCATAATAATAATAATAACAAACAACATGTTCATAGATTATATATTTTCTATATATTACAAATTAGTTTCAATACATAATAATTTTTTTTAGCATTTCATACATATTAGGCATTTTTTATTAAAAGACAAGTATAATAGTAATAATAACAAATAATATTTCATAGATTATATAGTTTTAAATAACAAAATTATCCTTAAATTAAGTATACATGAGAGAATATAATAACCAAATACTCTTTTATATAACAAAATTATTTTATAATAGGTATAAACATATATCTATATATTTAAAAAAAAAACTCAAAATTTGGGAGGGGGCTCTAGCCCCCCTGGCTCTGTCCCTGGGTTGGGATGAGTATTAGTGACGTAGAAGAGAGAAAAATTAATTAAATATTAAAGATGGTTGAATAGTTGGGTGGTTGGATGATTGCTCATAAACATGATCTTATAAGCTCTTTAAAATAAGCTTAACCAAACACCCTCTTGATTTCGTCACTGTTTTTTTAGTACCTCTCCCAATTTTCACACACATAATCATTTTATTCGTATAAAATAATTTTTTTATTAATAATAGTTTAGTTGAGTTGGGTTATTAATAAAGCATAAAAAGTGATTCATCATAAGGTCAAATGTTGTGTTCGAGCTCATCATTACATAACTTATAAAATTAATTGTTCAATTTTTATTTATATAAAAAAATGTAGAATTATAAGTTATGTATGTGGAAAAAAAGAGGGATTTTTATTATTATTATTAAAATGTGGAACTTAATTGATTTATTGATAAATATAGTCTCAAAAGAAAGAAATACTACTCAACTATAATTTTTGAATTCTTAGAACCCCCATTGAGCAAGTAAGTTGTATTATATCCACAATCAAATTGAGTGATCAGTTTTTTTATCTATCAAATCAGTTTAGATTAAAAATGACTTAATATTATTTTTTTATATGATTATATCAAGATCTTTAGTCTCCCAAATCAAAATTTCAAAAATTGTGTTATGGTGAATTCAAATTCGAGATCTTTAACTTTATAAGTTGATAATACTCATTTTTTTTATGATTTTTAATGTTCTTATGATGTCAATTTTATAGGAAATTGAATGTTTGATAATTGTTTTGTGTTTAAATTATTTTATCTTGTGAAATATGATAATTTCTCATACTTTGATGGACTTTACAAAAATATTGAAGTTAAATTAGAAAAATGGTCTAAATAAAACTTGTATATCATCTTGATACTTTCTCGTATTTTGATGAATTTTACAAAAATATTAAAACTAAATTAGGAAAAATGGTCTTGGATAATCCTTAGCATAGTCTAACACTCCCTATAAATAGGGAAGATGGGAGTACAACAATCCAACACAAGAAAATATATACAACATAACTTCCTCTACGAAACTTCTATTAAGGTGGCCACGCGAAGCTCGTTCGAAGTAGATCATCAGGTCCAAAAGAGATCGTTTAAAGGGTCAAATTGGGATCATAAGAAATTTGATGAAAATTAAACGGTGTAAAAGTTGCTAATACTCAAAGGCCATTAAACTACAGTAAGGTAAATTCAGATCTTAATATTTATATTATTCTGCTTCCTTGATGTAGATTCGTTTGTGATAGCTACAAGAAATTAATATGCATAAGTATTTAATTTTATCATCCAATGATATTCCAACATTAGACACCATTTTCAAGCCCTAGCTTTAGAATTTATTGCTTTCATAGTTTTTAGAGCTTGGATTCGATTTTATGCAAAGTTGAAGATCCAAGTTGTCCATCCCGAATTCTTTCTGGGTTTTATCATTTTATTTAATTCAATTGCTTTTCTTTTAGTATTGTCTTTGATTTATTTCATTATCTATGGCTAGTTTGTTTTCTGATTTTAATGTTTGCATATAGTTCATTGAATCTATGTGTTTCATTTATTGATACTCCCTCCGTCCCATAAGCTTAGACTGATTGGGATTTTCACAAAGATTAAGAAAAATAATTGGAAATGAAAATATATAAGTAAATTTCCTAGTATGCCCATATTTATTATTTAATGATGTATTAAAGTGGGAGTAAATTAAAGAATTAAATAGGGATATAATAGTAAATGAGTAAAAAAATATTACTTTTTTTGGAAACAAGCCTATATAAATGGAACATTCAAAAAAGGAAAACAAGCCTAAGCTTATGGGACGGAGGGAGTATTAATTTACTTCCTGATTCATGATTCCTGGTGTCTAATTTCTTGTGAATTATCTGATCAATAATTTGTATACATATCTAGTTGTTCAATTTGAATCTTGAATGTGATAATTGCTCTGCTGATTTAGGATGCATTATATAATTTTACCTTGAGACTTGAATGTGATAGGTGGATAATACGAAGCTATTCTTTGTGTGCTATTTGGAGTTAATTTATTCTCTTGAGTCTTAAATGTGATAGGAAATTTAATTAAGTAGTTATTCGTTCGAGAAGATTAATAGCAATGTGATTTTTCATCGAGATTGGATTAAATTGATAGTGAATCAATAGGTACATACATAGGTTCAATTGTAATTACATTCCCTAAAGTTAATGTTTTTATTATCTAATTTTATTTTTGGAGTTGATTTGCTTTGATTTGTGTCCAATTTATTGATCTTCACCATTTGTTATTTGTTTGTCTGGATATTGAATTGGTATTGGTATTGAATTATTCATTGTGTTTTCATCTGTTAATCATCGTAGGTACGATACTATATTTATTATATATATGTTTCAATAATATTGTTATAATTATAATTTTTATTACTAATAAAATAGCGATCACAAATTCATTATAGAAGACTACTTTTTAACTCCAAGATTTGTCACTCATGGGACTTCACACTGTAACTTTGAGTTTTTGACTGCTTACTCCAAAGCAATCCTTATTAATTGGACTAATGCATTTAACCCGGGAGCTCATATGATAAATAGAGTGGACTTCATTCCGTAAAAATGTATCACATAAGGGATGATGCGAATTTTATGAAAAAATTGGTAGATAATGTGTTGAAACGAGTGGTTGTGGTTGAATTGATTGTGAGGTTATGTAAAAATGAGTGGTTGTGGTTAAAAATAAAAAAAGTGGGTCATGTCCCAAAATAAAAGTGATATACAATTTTATAGATAGACGAAAATGAAAATATGATACACTCTTATGAGACGGAGGGAGTATTTTGGTTAATCAAGAAATTGGTTGGTTGAGAATCTTGAGATTATAAACAGGAAAGTCGCATTACATAAAACGATTTGTTTAAAACTAAGGTATCTTTGCAATATTTTAAAACCGACCTCTTGCACTAGATGTTCACAAATTCTTGTTGCTGTAAATCTAGCCACCCACTTTTTTTAAATGCTTTCAACTTCACTTGGACAAATTTATTATTTTACCGACTTTTTTCGCAAGATATAAAGTTCACAAATTGTTCGCGTTTTATTTTGGGGATTGGGCTTTATTAAATTTGCCTTAGTTGGGAATCAATAAAATGCAGGATTTTCGAGGGGGTGGTGTGGTGATTAAGCTTAACGTAGCCCATGGAAATTATATATAGAGACAAAGGTTTCATTAATTAATAAAAAAAAAATCAAACTTTTATTTTATATAGTAATTGACAAAATTAATGATATTAATAAAAATTATAAAGTATTAAAATAAAAATATATAAAACAAAAAAAATAATGCTAACAAGAATGGTGCTCACATAAAAATCAAAGTCCATAAATTAGTGTGCTATAAAAATCAAAGTTAGATGAAATATACTATCGATAAACATATTGTCACATTATTAATTTCTTCGGCATCAATTAAAGTCCATAAATTTTCTCCCTACCAAGTTAAAAATATATCAAATTAAACTTATAGAGTTCAAGAATTAGATTTTAATATGAAACTCAATTTGCAAGCTTGAAGTCGTTATTTGTGAAATTTGTGTTTTTCATCCATTATGTATACTTCAATGTTTAGCATTTAATTTGGGATTAAGATTACAGCCCCAAAGAGTATCTGCACTTGCTTTTTTCGTTGGATTTTTTTTTCCTATTAAATCTAACCTTTATTGAAGGAAAAAGGAAAAAAGAAAAATGAATACATAGTCATGTTGTGGCAGTGGCAGAGGTACGGCTGTAATGGGGCCAAACTTTGTTCATATCTTTTAAGGAAAGCTAACTTGTTGAATTGACCTTTTTCATGAGGCCCATTCACTTACTTTCACTGCATTTAATTCTACTAGTATTTTTATTTACTGTTTTATTCATTTCAAAATAAAACAAGAACTTGGAGAAATACAGACATCGACTATTGGATCAACAAATTATATTCATATCCACTTTTTTCTCTTTACGCAGCCTCACTATTTTATTTTTAAATGTATAACTACGAACTTAAAAAAACACCCAATCTTATTCACAATAATTGGATAAAAAACACATCATGCCGCTACTAGGCATTGGTCCAGCTTTCCTCTTTACCGATTCCATTCTTGCTGTCCATGTGCTCCAAGATGATCGTGGCGGATCCGACTCTCTATGCGATGATTTGTGGGAGGTGTTCGAGCATGCGCACAAGTATGTTGTTTTAGATTTCTATCATGCTCATAGGAGTGCTAATAGAGCGGGCCCACGCTTTGGCGGGCTTCGCTGTGACTTCTCAGAGGTGAGAGTACTTGGGTTTCTGATTTTCCGGACTGGCTCCTAGATATTGTAACCGTTGATTTGTCTTGAATATATGGTCACGTCTTTACCCTAAAAAAAAGGGGATCCTAAAAACTTAATTAAAACTCGATAAAATTATATAAAAAATAAATAAATTTCCATTTGTAAAATTACTAAAAGCCAAAAATGTCACTGATGATCTATTATAAGAGGTTAAAAGATCTAGAAGAGAACTGACGAGTGACGACAATTAAATTTTACTACTTGGTTTCAATTTTTCTTTTCCCGTTTTTTATTATAGAGTATGGAGTCTATGGATGTGTTGGGGCATTTCTCCTCTTGATTAAGATTTGTGAGTAATGAGGGCTAAAAAGGGCAAAAAGTCTAATTGAATTTTAATTAAATATGGAGAATTACCATTAGTTTTGTTGGAAAAATGGGAGTGTAAATATTTAATTAAATATTATTTATTTGATTAAAACATTTATTAAATTATTCTACTTGTTGAGTAGATCATAGTATGTTCATTTTCTCAATGTGAGTGAGAAATGATATGCTAAAATTGTGTGTTGATGGACTTCTCTGATTCTGTTAAAAATCGTAGTCTAAAATCGTGGACAGTTTGATTCAGAACCTAAAAAGGTCTAAAAAAGAATACATTTATGTTTCAAAATGTAGCCCAAACCGCAGGCGGTTTGGTCCAGCACACAAGAGATTTTTTGAACTTTGAATCTTGATGGTATTCAAAGTGTAACTCCCAATTTTGAATGTGTTGTTTATGGCTATTCATGTTATAATCGTTGTAACCACCATATGATTTTTTTTTAGGAGAACCACCATATGGTTGATTATTACACTTAATTGTGTGCTAATTTCCCCATGATGAGACTAGCCTATAAATAGGCATCTAGTGCATGGCATATGACACACTCAGAAATTCTGCATTCCTCTCATTTCATACTTGCTCAGTTCTTGATCCTCGTGTTTAGTTCGCCGGAGCTCGCCGGACTTGTGGTGCTACATCCGTCGAGAGTCTCGAGACGTTGCCGTTTTACCTTTGGGGAAGAATCACCAACACCGAAGAGCACTACTGGGGCGATATTCTTCTTGCGGGAAGAGTTCTACTCGACTCGGCATTTCTAGTTTGTTGTTTCTTGTAATTCAATTTTAGTCTCGTTGTTATTTGCTAATAGCTCTATTTCCTTAGTACAATTTCGTACTTTGTTTTCCATTTCCATTGTAAAAGTTACTCGATCGTGTACCCGAATTTAACAAGTTCGAAGTTGTTTTGATTTTTTTTTCAGCTTTAGATTCATATTAAAAATCAATTTCGACTCCAATTGAACCATGTAAAAGTTTAGCTAGTTTGTTCAAGTTTAAAATACATATAGTAGCTGAATGATTTTAACAAACGTAAATTTATAAATCAAATTAAAACTGAGTTTTAGCAACATTAGTCAAAACAGTAAAATCTATATACAAGCTTAGAAAATTGTTTCACAAATTCGAAAACAAGTAATTTTTCTTTTCTTCTATATATAGACCAACTTCAAATAAGTTTTAGCTAGGATACCAATAATTTAGAATCGGATAAAATAATTTAATTTGTATTCCGATGTAGTTGAAGTGTAGCTGGCGACACTTGATAGTTGATTTCCAACATTTTGATTGTAGTTTTGTATCATGCAGATTTGTTCGATATTATTAATTGAATTTGAAGGCAGGTACAATTACAGGTGAAGTGCCATCAAATGTAACCAAATCACGTGCAACTGAATTGTTCGCAAGTCTTCTTTGAACAAAACGTACCTTTACTTTGACCTATTATAGCTTCTGGTTGATTTTCGATATACTTCCTCCGTCCCGCTATTTATGGCCTGTTTCTTTTCGGCACGGAAATTAAGGAGAGTTAAAGTAGATGGATAAATAGGATGACCCACATGTTTAAGAATGTTGTTAATATTACTAATTATTGTTGACTCTAAATTAAATATTGACTTGCAATAAATAAATAAATAAATTAATTAAATAAATTATTTATTTATCTAAAATTAATTTAATTAAATAAAAAACATGTTTATTTTTTTTGTTTCCTAAATGTTGACACACTGCAGTGCAGAACAGTTTAAGAAAAAGAAATGATGACACAAGCATAAAAAATGGCGGCAAAGTACAAAATTTCCATAACACTTTTACTAAAAGTTCAAATTTCCCTCTAATATGTTCCCAAGGCTTCTATAAAAGCCTTTAATCGGCTGCTGCTGACAGTAGAAGTTTGAAATCTGAAAATTTACAAAAGCTATCAAAGCTGACAGTAGAAGTTTGAACTCTGAAAATTTACAAAAGCTATCAAACCAAAAGATACAACTTCCAAACTCTACAAAATGAGAAGGCCCGATCTAACTACGGCCGAGAGAAACAAAATGAGAAGCCACACACGGTCCAACAGTAGCATTCCAGGCCACAACTTCATCCCACGATTCCTCACAGAGTAATTGACAAAGGGGATAATCAGTACTATCATTCAAAATAGGAGATTCAGGGGTAATTATATCAGAGACCGATTTTCTCACAGGATTTTGGGGGCGGCGATAGATCGGAGCCCGTGGTGAAACAAGACATCTCCCATCTCCACAGAGACTCTCGATCTCACTGAAGCCGAGAGAGTCTTCCGCCGTTTCTGAAAATTCAGCCGAGAACGGGAAATCTACCTCCGGCGGCGATCCCCAATCGGAGCACGAGTCCTCGCTGTCCGGCACGTACTGTCCGCTCAGGTAAGCCTCCCACTTGGACTTCATCACGGCGGCAGAGAAGCGCCGTTCTAAAGGCAGCGTGCGGTGGCAGAGATTCGCCGATCTAAGGGTGGCGAAATGGGCAGAGATTCGCAGAGAATCGGGAGATAGAGAGAGCAGTGATGAGCAATCGAGAGATAGAGAGAGCCGCGATTTAGGGTTTCAGAGGAAAGAGAAAAGAGGGAATGTGCGGCGCAAGAGAGAGAGAGAGTGAAAGAGAGTGAACCATCCGTCTTTTTCTTTTAGGGTTAGGTAGTCTTAATTAATTAGTGTAGTTAATTAGTATAGTTAATTACACCCTTATTATTTCCAAAATAAGAAACAGGCCATGAATATTGGGACAGCCCAAAAAGGAAAACAGGCCATGAATAATGGAACGGAGGGAGTATAAATTAACATTTCATTTCATCAAATTATGTTGCAATGGTATTTTTTATTTTGGCAATACATTGGATGCTACAGACGGTCGTAGATACAAATTAAAATTATAATAAAATTTTATTTATTCAAAATTAATAGTAATAATTACTACTCCCTCCGTCACAATAATCTTATCCCACTTTCCTTTTTGGGTTGTCCCAATATTCATGTCCCATTTCTAAATTGAGACATAATTAAGAAATGTTTAACATTAACTTAATACATTTATATATACCTATTAAATCTAAACCCTAATTATCTCTTTCTCTCTCCACATTCTCTTTCCTCTCTCTCTTCTCCACCTATCCGCCGCCCTCCCACCTCCCACCTCCCACCTCCACCGCCCACCCACCTCCACCATCGCGCCACCTCGCCGCCCTCCCACTTCCACCCTTGCGCCTTCTCACCTCCGCCCTTGCGCCGCCCTCTGCATCTGCATCTGAAGAGCGCCCCGCCCTGCATCTGCCGCCCTCTTGCCTCCACCCTTGCGCCGCCCCTGCCACCCTCGCGAGCTCTTTGCAGCGGCGGCGTAGAGCGCCCACCACCCCTCTTCTCACTTCGCCTCACCGCCTCCTCTCTCCTACTCTGTTTTTTTTTTTTCTCTAGAAATTAGGGCTCGCTGGAAATTAGCCTCGCCTCCACCCTTGCGCCGCCGCAGCAGCTGCTGTCCTCCGCCTCCGGCTCTCGCCCACCACCTCTCGCCCTCGGCTGCCTCCTCTCTTCTACTCTTTTTTTTTTCTCCAGAAATTAGGGCTAGCCTCCACCCCTGCGCCGCCGCAACTGTCGCTGCCCTCCGCCTTCGGCTCTCGCCCACCACCTCTCGCCGTCGGCCGAGAGATGGTGGTGTTTTGGTGTTCATAATTGTTAGTTTTTTATTTTTGTTGTTTTAATTTCAGAAATTGAAAGATTTCCATTTTTTGATTTCTGGTGGTGTTTTGGTGTTCATAATTGAAAGATTTCTCTCCTCTGTTTCACTGTTTCGAAATTATGGTGTTCAGAAGTTGTGGCATTCATAAGCTCTCTCCTCTGTTCACTGTTCCGGCGACTCGCACCGGCGGCGTTCACTATTCCAGCTGCTCGCCACGGGCGTCAACAACAAATTGAAGAGGACTGTTAACAATGCTTAAAATTTAATTAACAAACCCATAAATATGTGGGCCATACAACTTTTTTCTTAATACTACTCTCCTTAATACCCGTGCCGAAAAGAAACGGGACATGATTATTGGGACGGAGGGAGTAATATATTTTTTTTAGAATTATAAGAAGTACTCCCTCCGTCCCGCGAGTCTTGACACGTTTGGGTTCGGCACGGGAATTAAGGAGTTGTAGATTAGTGTTTTAAGTGTGTAATTAATAAAGTATAAAATTGATAAAGTATGAGAGAGAAGATAATAAAAGTGATAAAGTAGGAGAGATAATATAATAAAGGTGATAAAGTATGAGAGAGAAGGTAATAATATTACCAAAAAAGGAAACGTGTCAAGATTCGTGGGACGGCCCAAAAAGGAAAACGTGTCAAGATTCGTGGGACGGAGGGAGTACTATTTATTATATAACTAAATAAGTCATCCACATGCAGACGATACCTCTACAGTACCACACAAAAGTGAGAAAATAACCAAACGCAGACGGGACTATTCCTAATCCTACATAAAGGTGAAAAAACTACACCGCATACATACAAGATTAAACCCAAGACCTCTCACAAAGAAAAGTCATTGAGTGAGGCCAAATGCACCCAAAATGGGATCATTTTATTTTTACTCTTGAATGTATATTATTCAATATAATGTAAAAGTTTTAAAGGGCCGGTTAAAAAAAATAATCGCAACACTTAGGAGCTTAAAAACGACCTTTATATGTTATTCTACATATTTTATGTGAGCATTTTATGTGAGCACCACTCACATTTAATCCTCGTTAGACGTTTTTTTAGGCATTTATTTTTAGGGTAATTGCCTGTAAATCTATAACGTTTACACGGAATTGGTTTTTGCTCCTATTTTAAAAAGTCTACTTCTAAATACGTAACCTTTTATTTTTGTCTCAAATTTGTTCGGTGATCGATTTTTTCTTACGCCGGCGCCGAAAATGACACGGTGGCAGCCAGAATTCTCCACTTAACACATTTATGACACGTGGAAAAAATAGTAAAAAAAAAAGAAAAAAAATCCACATCATCATCTTCCCCAGCCTCCCCTACTCTCAAACCTTACCTCCACCCGCCGTCGCCATCCTCTGCTGCCGCAACCACCGCCGCCCCCTCATTTTCCCCCACCCTCAGCCGCCGCCGCCTCCCTCATCTGCACAAAACAGGAAGAGGGCGGCCGAATTCGAACAAAGCTTTGTCTCTGCCCGCCGCCCCTGCCCCTCCCCCTGCCGCCGCCCTCGCCACCTCCGTCGATACTCTTCCCCCACCCTACGCCGCCATTTCCTCCACCCCACGCCGCCACTTCCCTCACAACGAAGGCGGCGACAGATCCGCATCCGTTGAAGGTAGATGGAGGTGTTCTGAAGCCCAGATCCGTCGAGATCTACGGTGACGTTCTCAAAGTTTCATCCGCTCCTTCTGTTGGAGTTTATGGCAGCAAAGCCGTGACAGCGACGTTGGGGCTGGGGCTGGAGCTGGGGTTGCGTGGCCGATTTGCAAAGATCGGCGGGGCTGGGGTTGCGTGGTCGATTTGCGCTGGGGTTGCGCTGTCTGTGTGATTGTGTGAGAGGGCGGCGGCGGTCGGCGGCTTTGGGAAGGCAGGGGTGGCGGCGGCGGCGGCGGGTAGGGTAGGGGAGGGGAAATTAGGGTTTTAGAGTGGGGGGAGGGTTGGGGAAGATGATGATGTAGGTTTTTTTTTTCACATGTCATAAATGTGTCAAGTGGAGAATTCTGGCTGCCACCGTGTCATTTCCGGCGTTCGAGTAAGAAAAAATCGGTCACCGAAAAAATTTGAGACAAAAATGAAAGGTTATGTATTTAGAAGCATACTTTTTAAAATAGGAGCAAAAACCAATTCCGTGTAAACATTATGGATTTACAGACAATTACCCCTTATTTTTATTTTAATACTTTATAAATTGTTATTAAGATCATTAATTTTATAAATTACATAAAAATCAAAGTTCGATTTGTTATTTTTATTAATAATTTGAAGTTAAAGGGAATATGAACAAATCGAACTTTGATTTTTATGTAATTTAGAAAATTAATGATCTCAATAACAATTTATGAAGTATTAAAATAAAAATAAATGCCTAAAACAAAAAAGACAACAATAACGAGAATTAAATGAGAGCAGTGCTCACATGCTCACATAAGGTGTGTAGCATAACATTACTCTCTTTCTTTCTCTCTCCCCCCCTCTCTCTCTCTACATATATATATATATATATATATATATATATATATATATATAGGGAATGACTACAGTAAAAACAACTCTTAAAATAAAAACTATAAACCAGCAAAAATGTATGAATTTTATGTAGAACACGTATGAATTCACTGTATAAAGGTATGAATTGCAAAAAATAATTTTGTTGCTACCTATGGGATTCGAACTCAGGAGTCAGGACCATGAATTCGTCCAATAAGGTGATAAATCAACCGTAGATCTTGATGATCTAAGGGCTGAAAATGGTTCCTATTTTATACAATAAAATGTGTTTTTATTATGGCCCTCCCCTATATATATATATATATATATATATATGAAAGGGCTAAAATAAGAGCATTTATTAAGATATAAAATAATAATCATTTTCAGCCCTTAGATCATCAAGATCTACGGTTGATTCGTAATCATGTTGGATGGATTTATGGTCCTGAGTTCGAATCCCAAAGGTAGCAAAAATTTATTTTTCACAATTCATACATTTATACAACGAATTCATACGTGTTCTATATAAAATTCATACATTAAAATTTGCTCTTATTTCTTATTTTAAGATGTGCTCTCACGGTAGCCCACCCCTAGGGGAGGGCTATTCAGAAAACTTCTCTTAGACTATAAACTATAAACTAATTAAAATGTATGAATTATATGTAAAACACCCATGAATCCGCTGTGTAAATGTATGAATTATGAAAATTAAATTTTTTGCTACCTATGAGATTCGAACTCAGGACCATGAATTATTCCAACAAGGTGATGAATTAACCGTAGATCTTGATGATCCAAGGGCTGAAAATGGTTCCTATTTTATAGTCTAACTTTGATTTTTATTTTAGTCTTCCCCTATATATATATATATATATATATATATATATATATATATATAAGAGAGAGAGCGGATCATGTAGATCCATCCCCTTATTATAGTATATAGATCCAAAATATGGACCACACAATGTGGCGCTAGGAGCGTGACATGTTCAAGGTAAAATGCACGTAGGGGTAAAATAGGAATAAAAATTTTAGAAAAAAAACTTATTAGTATTTTTTTTACCAAAAGTTTATTTTTTTTTCACGATCGCTGTCAAAATTATGTATATAATTGAACACAAACATACATAAACATAAACACAAATATGGATAACGTTGAATAGAAATATGTATGAGAAAGTATCACTATGCAACTCCTTTGGTGCCTCTCGTTGCTGCTCGTCGCCGCCATAGTTATGCATATAGTTGAACAAAAATATGCATAATGGTAAGCACAAATATGCATAACATTTGATAGAAATATGAATGAGAATATACATCTTTCATGTGTCTCTCGTCGTTGGTCACCTGACGGGTTGTATATTGCTATGTATATTCGTGTTCAGTTATATGCATAGTACTATGCGATACCGTTAGGTGGCTCTCGTCGTTGATCACCCGATGGATCATATATTCTCATGCATATATTTTTATCCAACGTTATGCATATTTGTATTTACCTTTATGTATATTTGTGTTCAATTATATGCATAATTTTGATGACGGTTATGAGAGAAAAATAATTTTTTGGTAATTATTTTTTAATTTTCAAAAATTTTATTCATATTTTATCATTTCGTGTATTTTGCCTTAAAAGACACGTGGCACATGTTACGCTTCTAGTGAGCCATGTAGCTACATTATATTGTCTAAATTTGAACTTATATTCTACAAGGAGATCGAGATCTATAGAATCTCGTTCCTATATATGTTTAGTGATTTATTGACTCATAAGATTCGATACACAATTAAATAAATCGATAACTCAAATTCTGCCAAAGATTTGGTATTTTGGAGATAAAGATCTGGTATTATTAGTATTATATATAAAGCTTCGACAATATTGAAGGATAAAAAGAAGCTTAAATATGACTCTTTAATTGAGTAACAATAAAGAATGAATTTTTAATATTTGTGTGTGATAAAGTCTATACTTTAATTTCCTAGCCTCCATTTCACTAAGGTGGTCTAATTGTTGAACATATTCCATTTCATTTCATCAATCAATACTTAACTAATACCCATACAAATAACAAAGGTACATTAATAAATAAATAATCAAGCAGAAAAGAGAGCACTAGCAGCAGCAATAGTGATCTGTGATTTGGGCTGCAAAGCCACTTTACCTAAAACGTCCATCATTTTCTCTCTCTCCAATCTTATCTTCTCTCTCATCCAAGAAGAAGACCCTTTGAAATTCTCCATCAATGACAGCAGCTCAATCTCTTCACCTCTCTCTTTTGAGTGCTTCACTTTCCTCTCATATTCTTCTGCGACTAACATGGCTATATCTGCCATTTCAACCACTGCAATGAAAACCCTTTTCAACTTGAGATTTTTTTGAAGTAGTGGTTTGTATTTATAGCCAAATTGAAAGTGGTTGTTGGAGAAAAAGTTACAAATCAACTGATAGAACAAAAACTCCCACGTTTTTTAAGCCTCTTGGTTCGGACATAGATATTTATTTTTGTGGCAAAAAATCCCACGTTTTTTAAGCCAATTGGTTCGGGAAAGTTATAATTAGGGATGTAAATCAATCAAATAATTTTAATTCGATTCGGTATTCGATTTGAATTTTTGATATTCGAATACGAAAAACCAAGCTCATTTTATCCTTTTTAACCGAATTAAATTAAATTACCAAATTATCATGACTCGCGCCTCCAAGAGAAAATCGGATAATCAAACCTCTGCGCCTGTCAAAACTGCCCGCGTCGACTCTGTTCGTTCCGCATCCAGCAAAGCTGCAAAGAAAGTGGAGGAACGTATTGATGAACTTTACACAAAATATGCTAATCAGTCGTCATGTGTGATTGATCCAGAAGGGGTTGAAGCATTATGCTCTGATTTAAAGGTGGACTGTACTGATGTTAGGATATTGGTGCTAGCTTGGAAAATGAATGCTCAGAAGCAGGGATATTTTACCCAGGATGAGTGGCGAAGAGGGTTGAAAACTCTTAAGGCTGATACAATAACTAAATTGAAGAAGTCATTGCCAGAACTTGAGAAAGAGGCCTTGAAGTCAGAGAATTTTGATGATTTCTATAGATATGCCTTCCGTTACTGCTTAACGGAGGATAACAAGAAGTGTCTAGACATTGAGACCGCCTGTGTATTATTACAACTCGTTTTAGGGGTCCAATATCAGGACCAGGTAGATTCATTCATTAAATTTCTTAAGAGTCAAAGCGACTACAAGGTAATAAACATGGATCAATGGACAAATTTCTTTCGATTTTGCCAAGAGATAAGCTTTCCAGACCTTAATAATTACGACACGGATGAAGCTTGGCCATTAATTCTGGATAATTTTGTTGATTGGACG
The DNA here is from genome assembly GCF_028751815.1 of Salvia miltiorrhiza. Lineage (NCBI taxonomy): Eukaryota > Viridiplantae > Streptophyta > Magnoliopsida > Lamiales > Lamiaceae > Salvia > Salvia miltiorrhiza. The sequence goes on along the minus strand of NC_080390.1, from coordinate 41,695,949 downwards.
AAACGACAAGAAAATGTGGTTAGTGCATGAGTTTGGGTCAAGGTTTTCCAGATTCCTAAATGCGGAACGAACAACTATGGAAGAGTATACTTGACATGCCGGCTGTATAATTTTTCTTGGACACATCTATAATACGCCATTCTTTCCAAAACTTTACTTGTGTATCTTTTGTGCTTGGCTTCCTGGTTTTGTATTTTCTTTCTTTAAATCAATGGCCATTTTTAGTGATATTCGAATACGAAATTTTATGATTCGAACGAATACAAATATTTTTTGTGATTCGTTTAGTTATTGAATACGATTCGAGAATCACGATATTCGATTCGGTATTCGAAAATATTCGATATATATATATATATATTACATACTAAAAAATAAATAATAAAATAGATTTAAAGTAAAATAAATAAAAAAATACTACTAATATTTATTAAAATAAAAGTGAATTACAATAATAACACTATTGATAGCATTCACATGCTTGCTTTATTTATTCAAATAATTCTAGTTAATTGAAGTGCTATGACGTACTTCTATTTATTGAAGTGTTATATAAGAGTTCTTATTGATGCTTTTCTTTATTCAAATGCTTACTTATGTTATCCAAACTTTTGAATATTAGTTTTGTACTTATAATTTGGGGGTTGGATTTTGAAACAGAAGAATATATTTTTAGCATATAATTTTTAAGTAAATGTAATGTGCGTGATATCCATATTATTTGAAATATTATTTTAGAATTTTTCTTTATTAAAATCGCGAATTGGATATATTCGAATTAAACTAAATAGTAGGAATTTTTGAATAAAATATTCGATTTAAATTGTATAATATACACTTGTAAAAAATTGAAACGAATATTCGATTCGATTCGAGTATTCACGAATTAGTATACGAATCGAATACGAATAGTAAAATATGATTCGAAAGATATTCGATCCGATTCAGTTCGTTTACATCCCTAGTTACAATCAACTGGTAGAACAAAAAGTCACGTTTTTAATTCAAACAAAATCTTATTTACGAATAAAAAAATGAATAAAAAAATATCAACTATAAATTAAACCTAATATATTTAGATTTATAGATCAACACCTTAATCATTCATTGGACCATAAATTTTTTAGTGATTTTTTTTTCTTTTTCTTCTTATAGAATTTATTTATAAAATGAAAAAAATAAATAATAAATAAAATAAAATAAAATCACAGAAAAAAAAATTGTTAAAAGTATAAAAAAATTGCAAAAAAAGCATTGTTAATAATAGTGCATGCAGTGAGTTTCAAACCCACATCATCAGTACAGACTAAAAGCCATGCTCCAACCATACACCACAATATAGTGTATACTTTTTTTTTTGAATACTTGAGTATATATGTAATATGAAGCGATTGGTCTCACGTATATGTGACCAATCGCACACAAATATTTGTGTTTATAAGATATGAAAAATGGTTAATTTAGTATAAATTCACCAATTTTCGCCGATTTTGAATTTAGATACGAGCTTTGAAATCTGTCTGACAATATTCAATTTTTGCACCCATTTTAATTTTTGGCCCGAATCACATACAACTTAAAATTCGTTGTGACGTGGCAATGATAAATGCTAGCGTGGCACCGTCATCTGGTGAATGATACTACACCGTTTTGAATTTTGTAATGCTACGTCGTTTTTTGTCCAATTTGAAATTTTAAACTAAAGGTGCCCTAACCCCCATTCATTTCACGCATTCTTCTTCATTTACGGCTAAAAGACTTTGAAAAAATGGAAGCTTCTCCACCACTTTGCCAGCACAAGATTGAAGCTGCGATGAGGACCTCCTGGTCCGACGCAAATCCGGCCATGAGATACTACGGTTGCTCCTTAGACGCGGTAATGTCGTACCTCGACTTTTCTTTTCATTTTCTTGTCTCTCCGATTTTGGTCTGACATAGGGTTATGTATACAAGATGGAAGATGTGAATTCTTCCAATGGATTTACCCAAGGCCGAGTTTACTTCAGAGAAACTACATTGTTAAATTGAAAAGAGAGAAAGATGAAGCCTGCGAGCAACTCTGGATCCAAACATGCTTGTGTAAACAATACAAAGACTCGGAGGAAGATGTTTGGGACAAAGCTGGAAATATCATTGTTTTGCACCACAAACTGGAGGAGGAATTGGCGGCCTTGAAAGCCAAGTGTTGGTGGATGGAGAAGATGGTGACAATGACTATGCTAATGTTGATTCTGCTTATTGTGGTAGTGGATTAGAGTTGTTGGATAACCTTGCTTGTTTATGGAACTGGTAGTATGTGGGAATTGTATCATTTTGTACTAATTTGTAATGATAGTATGCTTTGCTCAATTTGGTATGATTTTCCTGCTTATTCTTGTTTTTGTATAAGACTTGGCATGAAATTCAAAATCAGAGTTGTATGTGAAAGTAGTAATGAAAGTAACAACACTTCTTGTACCATCAAACTTCAACTTCAAATTCATAAATAGTTCAGTTGCAACATCAAGTACCAATTACAACATAAAACAAAAGAAGTAGCAATGAAATTAACAATATAAATCCAGTTTTGAAACCAACATTAAGATACAAATCCTTCACTAAAGTCTATTACACATATTCCTCCACAACAATTACACCCCATCATTTGTACTTTCTTGATTGTTTGGCATATCAAACTTCTTTCTTGAATTGATAATTTTGCCCCTCGTTGGTTGCTAGAAGCCTGAGAACAGTAAGCTATAAGATTTTGGTTTACACTAGTTTAGAAGATAAGAATTAATTGTAATGTGACTCATACCCTGACAAAGATGTTCCTTGATTACGTTACCAAGGTGCCTATTCCTTTCCTAGCAAGTGCTCGCTCATTTGCAATAGTTTTCTTAACTTGCAGTGGTAGTGATGTGGGAGCTCGAGGATTAGGTGCTTGTGAGGGAGCATTTGTGAGAGCTAGTCTTTGTTCCAACTACTTGATTGGATGCAGCCTCTGAGGGAGGTTTGGATGGTCTACCTCTCATTCTCTGCATTCAAATCACATTGATTCAGTGGTATACTCATGTTAATTGATGTAATGGAAAATATAATGAAAGCATATTATCTTCTCTTTAACAGGTGGATCACATTTTTCATTATTACAACCTCTTGTGTTGTGCCCCTGTTGCCAACATTTCTTGCAAGTCATTACAAGACCAAATCTCCTCAATTTGTTTGGGTTGGTGGGGTGTTTCTCTTTATGTTCTCTAGCCCTTTTTTTTTTGGGCCTTCCAGCCCTCTTTGAAAAGGTAGGTGGCTTAACCGGCCAATCCTCTGCATGAGGCCACATATTCTCTCCTCTCAAAGGTTTTATTCCATGCTCATAAGCTTTCTTATACCTCTCAATACTGTAATAATCGTGCACATAATCCTCCACCTTCTGTTTCATGTACATGATTGCAGCAGTAGCATGAAGACATGAGATCCCACTTAACTCTCATGATCTACAACTACACACATTTTCCTCAAGACTAACAATAAATTTGTCATCATAAAGATGAACCTCATATAACCCACCAACAGGATGCACCTTACAATACCTACTCTTAAACTTCAACTCATCCACTGTTTTCCTGATCCTAAATCATAAGATATCATTGATAGAACCAACATGACGGGGCGTGCCGCGCTCAAGCCGCAGCGACACGTCAGCCAGCCCCCATTCCATCATGTCCGCTTGAGCCGACACGTCCATAAAGGGCTGGAGATGCTCTAAACGATTTAAAAACTTATTTTACTAAATATTTTTTTAAAAATTTATAAGTTTTTAAATAACTTATAGTAAGATATTTTAAAACTTTATAACCTCAGCTAAGCATCTTTTCAATCAATTGAGCTGTGTTAGCTATCCACAACAACAACATTTTGTTGAATTTGAGCTTTAAATGTAGTACCCTAATGACATATTAAACACATGGCATATGTTCGTCTTAAAAAGATAGAAAAAGTGACATCCGTTCGAGTTAGAAAAAGAAAAATGTCTGAGCCCGGGTTCGAACCGGGGACCTCTAGTGTGTGAGACTAGCGTGATAACCGACTACACCACCCAGACTAGTGCAAAATTTTAGCATACATAAAAGAATATATAGGCAGATAAACTTGATATCTATTGGAGTATTTTTTTGGGAATTAGTTTTATCGATATATTAATCCGTTTTTGTAGAGCAGCTTCATCGGCATCGCGATACGAATGGCGAAAACCAAAGCGAGGAAACGAAAACCCTCGAAGAAGTCGGAGGCGGCGCCTACAACTCCTAAAATCTGCAAAAAAATCAAGAAGCAGAAGAAATCCAAGCTCCCTAAATCAGAACCCCACGATTCAGACTCAGATTCCGATCCCAATACCAAAATCCAAACCCTACTAGAACCTTTGTCCAAGGACCAGCTCATTGCTCTCGTAATAGACCTCTCCTCTTCCAACGACCAACTCCGCTCCCTCGTCAAATCCGCCGCCGACCAAGACATCGGCCACCGCAAAATATTCGTGCACGGCCTCGGTTGGGACGCCTCGCGCGAATTACTTGAGCCCGTTTTTAGGGCTTACGGCGAGATTGAGGAGCTCAATGTGGTGAGTGATCGGGCTACCGGAAAATGTAAGGGTTACGGTTTCATTACGTTTAAATCGATGAAATCTGCGAAAAAATTGTTGAAAACCCCTACGATTCAAGTGGGAAACCGTGTAACCTCGTGCCAATTGGCGTCGGAGGGCCCGCCTGGCCCTGCCACGGCCGGGATAGTTTCGAAGAAGCAATTTTCTGCGTCGGATTACCCGCAGCGGAAGATTTATGTGAGTAACGTGCCGCTGAATGCGAGCCCGGAGAAATTGCGGGTTTTCTTCGAAAAATTTGGAGAAATTGAGAACGGGCCCAAGGGAATGGATCCGACGACGGGGAGATTTAAAGGGTATGCTATTTTCGTATTCAAGACTTTGGAAGGGGCTAAGAAGGTGTTGGAGGAGCCGGTTAAGTTTTTTGAAGGGTGTCAGCTGCATTGCCGGAAGGCAGCTGAGGGGAAGGGTCAGGTGGCCAGCGGGGCAGCGTCTATAACGACTGCTTTGCAGCCGGTGCAGCCGCAGATGCTGGCTGCGGTGGCGGCAGCTCAGCAGGCGCAGAATATGGCTTTGCTGGGGCAGCAGGCAGGGCTTGTGAATCCTTTGTATGGTGGTGGTTTGATTACTAACGCAAACCTGGGTGCGCTTATGGGTGGGTATTATGGGATGATGGGGGGAGGGGTGCAGGGCTTGGGATTAGGCGCCTATGGTGGTGTTTCTGGTGGTGGCAATAATGGGTCGAGTGGAGCGATGCTTCAGGGATTGCAGTATGCATACCCAAGTGTACGGACTGGGCAATCTTCTTCATCCTTGGCTAAGGCTCCAGGGGCTGGTGGAATCAATTACTCCCAAACTCATTGGTAATCATGGTTCTTATTCATCTTTTTTGACAATATGGTTCTTATTCATCTTATTAAGACAATATGTAAATATTTTCTGTGTTTTGTGTCACAACTTACAAGCAAGTGCTCACTCATGGCAGTGGTACATACTGCATACATCATGCAATAGTCGATTCAAATATTATCTGAGGTGCTTGTTTAATGGAATATGCTGAAGAAAGAGTGCTCATACATGCTTTATAATAATTTCCTTTTGCACTATTTTGCATTATTACACTACTGATATATGAAGAATATTTTAATCATAATTCATATTGAGGTTTTCTGCATATGAAGAACTATGTGTGTTGAACAGCAAAAAATTCAAATAGTTGTGACCTCTATAGTCACTTTCTTGTCTCCTTCTTTGACTTTAGATTTAAATCATATATCTGTCTATCAGAATGGTTCTTACTTAGGGAATAATTGGAGCCTGAATCTCTTAATTGACACACATTTGGTTGCACTTTGCTAGTGAAATCTTTCACTCGGTTATACATTCTACTTTCTTATAATGGTGTGCTATGTTATTACTATGTTGCCTTTGACCTGCCTTAGTTTTTTCTTGCAGATTTGTAGCAACATAGATGGACAACCAGAAGTTGGTAAATTCCTAGTATTGTTATGTTGGGGCAGGGTTTGGCTCATGGAATATGCTTTAAAGTCTTGTGTTTTGACTTTCAAATTTCTCCTAGTTTCATTTCTCTCTTCTTTTTTACCATTTAATGAACCTTCTGGAGAATGTGGTGTGCAGCATTCCAGCATTCCATCTGACAGTTTTATTTCTTCTGGATTTCTTTACTATATGCATTCAACTTTAAGTTTGTTCTCTCATTATTGTTTAATACGTTTCATTTTAATCTGGTGATATATGTGGATATTTTATGTCCTTACATATTTCAATTTTTTCTCTCTTTTTCCTTTTATACTATTATTTGTTCTCTTATTCTTATTTTTGTGTTGCTTTGAGAAAGTTAGTTGCATGATATTTTTGGATCTATATGCCGTTTGCCTTGTATTTTCGAGATCATTCTTTCTTTAATATAATTTTGTCCCTCTGTTTAATGACGTTTTACATTTAGTTTCTGGGAGAATATACTCTTTCACTCGTTTTTACTTTACCTTTAATTCATCTAATGACATTTTCCTGGTTTTCAGTTTTAACTTAGTTGACAAATTTCCTGGTTTTTACCCACGCTAGAGATGGGAATTCTTTCAGAGCACTTGTAAACGTGTATACCCGTTTTTAAACAATCCCAACTCCCACCACCCAAAAATAGGAAATTTTCAGTAATATATTCTTTAAAATGTTGATTGTTTTCCCTCATTTAGTGGCTCGTAAAGTAATTTGTTGTGTTTTACAATGGTTTCATAAAGTTGGTGGTGTTTTTTATGGCTTATATATATATATATCTAGATCAATTATTTGAAGTGTAACCCGAGCATTATAGCTTAGTGGTATTCCGCATTGATGCCCTACGGATGACTTCAGCTGTTAAAACACTACTAGATTTATGCAACTGTAAATCCATAATCAGTGACAGTGAAGCTCCTGAATCTTCATTCATTAATTCATTATTTACCCTTTTACACCTTTTAACTTATTTTGAGGATTATTATACAATTGTTCTTTACCTGGAATTGGTTGAATAGATCTTGTAAGTGGAAATTCTTTGACATCATGTATTGACTTCCTGCTCAAATGCTGTTTTGGTTTTACGTGTATATATTTTTTTTCTAACTAAAAGTCCAAATTGTGGTTGCAATGATAGATTCAAACATTTGCAACATTCATTTGAAATTAGTTATTCAATTTCTTTTGGCAATTTCATTTTTCAGTTTCCTTGGTCCAGAGAAAACTTTTCTTCCGGGTCTACTCTGAAAAACATCTCATGTTTTGAGTGACCTTGTTAGATGAATATAAAACATTAGCCTCTTTTGGAGCTTTCATTTTTTTTTTTTTTTTTTTTTTTTTTTTTCATGTTAATGGCATATGTTTACATTTTAGCTGTTTACATTTTAGCTGAGGCTTCAAATTAGCCAAGTCATACTATAAAACTCTTGGAGAGAATACTTCTTTGTTTGTTTTTCCCTTTATTGCCTTGAAGCAAATTTGTTACAGAAAATCTTGAGTGATCCTTGAGCTATTCATTTCTTTGCTTTTCAACCATTTTCTTTTGGTGGGGAATTACAAATTTTATTTCTTTTGTTTCCTCCATTTGCCTCTTTTTCCCAATTATCATCTTCTTGTTTAGTTTGAGGTATTTGATAACTACTGTTCAAGACTTGTACTTGGGCATATTTCAGCTCATAATTTTTGGAGCTCTTCATCTGGTATTGGGCAAAAGATTTAAAATGCTCTCCAACCCCCCTTCTTTTTGACCAATTATGTTGCAATTTGTTCCGTATGGTGAATTTAATTTAATCAATTGCCAGTCACTGTGAAGGGAGTGTAATAGGTTGGCTTCTTCCTCATCATGTAAGGTTGGGCTATTCCATAAACCGATGTTGGTCATTTCTCTGCTACAATCTTCAATTGCTGAGTGATGATGTTCAGAATAGGTAGTTACTGGAGATATAGTCTGTAGTCCTTTTTTTAATACGAACTGGTCTAGCAATATGGATAATTTACTTTATGGTTGTGTACTTTTTGACCTTGTTTTTTCGTGATACAGTTGTATGTTATAAGCATCAAATTCAGGGTGAAGAGAGGCAGAAATTATGAGCATTAATACATTTACTTGAAAATGATTATCTTTATAGTATCAAACTATTGCAGATGAAGCAGACGCTGATACTGAGGTGGCTGTGAATTTGTATATTCCATGAGCCACTACTCTTTCAAGGTTTTAATTTGACTTATGATAAATAGCTGTTTTTTTGCAGTTGTTTTGACTTGTGGGAGATGTTGGGATTTTTTTTGCTGCAAATGATATTTGAATTGCTATTTCAGTATGTTCTACTTGTACATTTATGGTAGCAGATCTAATCCAGACAATATTTGATAGTATTGCAATAATACCATAATATAGGACATTGCTGTAGACAGTTTCTAAGGAGAAACATAGCAACGTTAGCGAATCAAGTCAAAACACAAACAGAGTGTTGGAGGGCTTCTTCTTCCTCGTCATTTTCTTTCTCATTTTTGTCATCATCTTCATCGTTGTCTTTCCCCACATCTTCCTCATCTCCATCCTCCTCATTTGGCACCTCTCTTTCTTCACTGTCACCATTTTCTCCCACTCCATTAGGGCTGCTGGTTTTGGCAGAGCTCTTCCCATCATTCTCGTCTTCACTCTTTATCATCTTTGTCTTCATCGACACCATCATTCTTGGCATCCACCAGCTTTGAGAGCCTGGAAGTGTGGTTATCACCTCTTAACTTGGGATGCTTCATCAACAGCTTCGTGTATTCCTTAGGGGGGGGGGGGGGGTGAACCGAATGATTGAGAATTATTTAGTAATGGGAAACAAGGATATATGTGCATTACTCGCAAGGTTGAGATGGTTCGAATATATACTACAGCAACCAAAGCATTGGCAAAAAAAGGATCACACATATTCGGGCTCATTATCATATGGAGGTCAAAACTGGAGCTGCTGTATTATGTTTTTCTGTTTTAGATAAATATTTGAAGACACCATCGCCATGTGATGAGAGGGAAAATTAAACATTGTTGTCAGAGTTGACCGATACTGATGAAATTAGTCTTGATATCATCATCCACAATCATAATATTTTCAAGTTTAGGAAGACTTGATACATCTAGTGTGCCTGTATCAATGACTAGCTTGTACTCCATCTCCAAATGTAACTCCTTCATATGTGATAGTTTGAATATTCTTTAAAAACTTTATATTTCCTATTGTGTGCCTTGAACACCCACTATCAAGATACTAAGGGGGGTGTATTGGTTGTAGAGTTTGTAGGATTTTTTTGGACTTTGAAAGTCTGGGGGTAGTCAATCCAAACTTCTAAAAATTTAGAGGTATTCAATATGGATTTTAAAAAGTCTTAAAAAATCCTTAGGTATTCAAAAGTATGTGGAATTTAAAACTCTATGAATTTTGATGGATTCTTCTTCAAAAATATAAAGAGAGAAATCTCACCCCATCACACGAGATGTTGATGGATTCTCCAACAAGCGCTAGTTCACCTTACTCAAAAACACAAAGAGAGAAATCTTTGTATTTTCGAAGGAGTAAAGTGGTATTTCTGTCTTTCCATGGTCAACATGCCCAATGGTTCCCACGTTGACATGAGGTTTTCTGTCATCAACAATCAAATTTACTAAATCAATGCAAATAAGCATTTTACTAGAGCAATAGCGAGGAACACCGGAGAAGTGTCGAACAAAAGTGGAATCAAATTTAGCCCCAACTCTTGCTTCATGCTTCTGCAACTCGAAACATGGAACTCTGCTGAAATCATGATGAATATCATGATCAACAACAATGATGTACTACTTCAGATTCTCATATCTCAATCAGTTTTAATTAAAACAAGATACTTATAAAAGATGAATTGCAAATGGTGTTTGCAGAACTACTTATAGTAAATGAAATCATATATTTTGGATAATATATATATATGCAGAAAGTCAGACGGAGGGATGAGAAGCAACGTCTCTACGCGTGACACAACATCTAATTTAATTTCAAGAAAACAATGGCTTCACGACCTGCTTAAATAATTAGTTGACTTGCTGTTTTCCCACATTGTACGTATCTGGACTATGCATTTTTATTTGAATTCCTCTCATCATAATTAACCTCTAAGAAAAAGAAATATAGCTATCTAGTGCACCAGGAGTTAGCTTGATAAATAAATTAAGCTAGTTTGCAAATATGATAGCATCACGAGAAATTTCAATCCCACCACAAAACTCTATACACTTACTTTGTCATGAGATTAATTGAGAAACAGTTGTTCAGATATTTCCGATGTCAGTTCTGTTGCAGGCGCCATCATAATTCTTATGAAGTCTATGAAAATCCATGAAAATCAATAAAACAAAGTCAGCCAAACTCTACATAGAGTCTATGAATTTTCTAAATCCATGAACTTTTTAAAGTCCAAAAAAATCCAACAGAATCCTAAACCAATACACCCCCCTAAGGGCCCGTTTGATTTTCAGTATTGGATTAATCAGGATATAAATTATCCTGATAATTTAGTGTGGATTAGTCATGATTTCTAATCTCAGATGGGTGTTTGATATCATTGGTAATTAATCCCAAAAAGTGTTTGGTATCCATTGAAATAGGTTGGATTAACATATCAAATACCTAAATTAGTAGCCTATGGAGGGGGTGGAATAATTAGTGTGGGTTAATCCCATGGGGGAGGTGGGATAATTAGTGTGGGTTAATCCCACAAAATAAGATAGGGTCTTGGGATAAACCTGGAGTTGACCATATTAGTAACACATAATATCAAACACTACATAAATCCATATTAATTTAACTTATCCTGCTTTTAAACCCATATCAAACAGGCCCTCAGTGTCTTGAACGCCTAACTAAAGAGAAGTATGCACAATATAAGTTCTCTGATTTCTGTAAGAGGGCTTACGATAGTTTTTTGAATAAGCTTTCCTGTCAGCAATAATAAATCTGCATCGTGGTCTAATGTCACAGTACCTATGACAATATTGACATATAGCCACAAACTTTTTTTGGTTGTTTTTTTAGGCGGGAAGTTTTTGTTAGAAATAGGTTTGAGATGTATTGGACCAGCTTTTCTATCTGATTCTTGAGCATGAAAATTGTTGACTTTAGGGATCTGATCTTTGGGAATCCGCTTCTGATTTTGATATCTGATACCATCTTCTCAACTAGAAGATAAGTTCATCTATTTTCTTTGTGACCTCAGATAGTTGTGTAGATAATGATCTATTGACTTCTAAGACATCAACACACTTCTAATGCATGAGTTTATAACTTTTGGTAATATACTCTTCATCTAGCTCCTCTATATCACTATATGTATCTCAGGTCAGTTGTTCAGTGGTTGTGATAGATGCTTGAACGTCTTCTTTCCTTGCTGTGAGAGCTATTGCATAAGCTTTCGTATCACTTTCCGTACCTTCCTTCATAAGGTCATATGCAAATATTAGTTTTTTCGTAGGGCTTTCTTGTTCAATAGTGAGAGATACATGTTCTTCGTCATATTCACTTCCACTATCGTTCGTTTCTTCATCACTATGAGAAACATTATAAGGCTTATTATGTTTCTGTGATTTCTTTAGCGGTTGGCACATTATGATTGAATGTGTCCAAATCCATGACACTAACGACATTTAATACTTGATTTCAAGAACAAAGTATGTTCATTCTGTACTTGAGATGAGATCTGATACTTTAAGTCTTTAAAAACTTTTTGGGGACCACTCTTCTTTTTGAATCAATTGAACACCTTTTTGAAGTTCTTGGTGAATAATTCAAAAGATTCAACTAACTTATTTTGATCAATGAAAACTATGTCAACTTTCTTGCTCATAGAATCAACGATAAAAGCAATACTTGTTTTTCTTGTCCGACTTGTCAGTTCTGAAATTAATCTCAAACGTGCTAAATGAACATATAAGTTCTACAAGTTTCATGTCTGAAATATCCCTAGTTTCAACAATAGACGTAACTTTATAGTCAAATCTTTTTGGCAGAGATCACATCACTTTACGAACAAGTTTTTCTTTAGACATTCTCTCTCCCAATGAGAAACTTTCATTAGCAATCGCCAACAATTTTGTATGGAACATACTAATCGTTTCACCCTCCTCTATCTTTAATTCCTCAAACTTGGTGGTTAGTTGCTGGAGGCATTGCTTTTTCACCTTAAAATTTCCTTCGTATGTATTCTGAAGTACGTCCCATGCTTCTTTAGTAGTAGTGCACATAGATATAAGAGTGAAAACATCCATAGACACAACAGTTTGAATAGAGCTGAACGCTTTCTGATTGGCATTTGAAGCAGCAAACTCTTCACCCGTCCACTTGTTTATGTGCTTATCATTTCCATTAGTATCTTTGGGAACAGACCATCCCACTTCAATAGCAGACAATGCGTTCACATCAATAGATTTGACAAACGAAATCATATGAATATTTCAATGAGCAAAATTGGTGCCATCAAGTAATGGCGGTCTTGAGACAGAACCATCTTCTCTGTGAGAAGCCATCGAGCACACGAAAACAAAGACATGATTGGCGGCAGAAACACATGATCAACTCCTATAATTTGGGTGACCCGATCTGATGCCAATTGAAATTGTCACCTTTCCAAATACATAGAATCTCACATACAAGAAAAGTAAATACGTACGAAGGTATTGTATTACAGAAAGTACTAAAACAGTAAGAACAATACGCTAAGAATAGTTACCAAGTCAATGATAAAATACCTACATCTAGGGGGCCTTGCCCAGGGTAAACGATCCACTATTTGAAGTTAAGATATACAAGGACTCACACCGTAAGATACGTTCTTACTAAGCCTCTTTATCTTCTCAAAACCTCACTAACGGTAGACAGTTGGAAGCAAGACGACAACTCATGCCCTAGGTGTGAATTCAACGCGTTCATTACTTAATTCCTTAGAAAGCTTTCACCAATCGCTTAGTGAAAGAATCAATTACAAGTTTTGACAACCAATCACTCATAAACTTAATGAAAAGCAATCAAGGAAGATCATACACTCATGCACAATATGATCTAAAAAACTCACGAAAATATTATGCAAAAACTCGGGAGAATAATGAAAAGAATGACATCAATAATTGTCATTTTCTTCGCTTTAAATAGACGTAACCCTAGCAAGAGTTCCAACTCGAAGAGGTTTCTATCAAAAGACAGAGTCTATCTGTAATTACGTTATAATAAGACTTCATTAAATCTGGATATAAGAAGCCATGCAAATTCACAAGATTTGCCGAGAGATAACTCTAAAAAACTACTGCTAAAAATCCGCGTAGGGATAAACATCACGTTGTTCACAACCCAACTAGTACATCGAATGATATTGTACTATAAACAGATGGCACACACAAATTATCTACATAATGATAATAAATATAAGGGGCATAATGATTGAGGTTTTTTTTTTTTTTTTTTTTTTTTTTTTAAATCCTGAATAGTAGGATTTCTCCAATCCCACCATTTCAATGGGATAAAAATCAAGCAAAATTAGCTTAAATGATAGAAATAATCAAAGGCTTGGGGATATTTCAAAATTTTAATCCATTAAAGTAAACAATGAATTAGTCTTGCTATTTTTATCTATCAAAACTAATCCTTCAAATTAAACGCCTCATAGAGTATAACCTATACTCCAACATAACAAATCAATTCAACTCATAAAAATTAGCCAAATCACATCATTAAATTCATGTACTAATGTTTTTTATTTCATTAAATTTCCATACAATGTTTTCGTATTAATAGGTCATTATATTTTAATTTTTGTTTTGTCCAACCCTTATTTAATGAATCTATTAAAAAGGACATTTTTTTTGTTATTAACATAAATGTAATTATTTATTATTTAACCAACTTCTACATTTTTAGAATAGCTAACCAACTTCTACGTTATATCTGGGTTAAATACCAAATCCACTCCTAACATTGACACCATTTTCACGTCTGGCTTCTTAAACTAGACTTTGGTTCAACTAAACCCCTAAAGTCTTAAATTTGGTTAAATTACACTCTCTCTGCCATAACGGTTGTTTAACTCCGTTAAGTTTTTTTTTTCATTGGTGGTGGGACCCATGCCTTTCTTCGTCGCCAAGCTCGCAGGAGACACGCTCAGCGGCGGATCTGCGACCTCTCCCCCTCGACGCTAATCCGCAGCACCCTGGCAACCACCGACCTCTCATTTTGTTGATTCTATGTTTGGGGTCATGCCACAACACCACCGACCTCCATATTCTCTTGGAGGCGAGAAAATCTTTCCTCCACGACATCTAGACCGGTCCATCCACAATCCCAATTTCTGTGCATGGCGAGGCGTTTCGTGCTCTGGCGGCTCTGTGGTGGCTCTCAATATCGCAAATTGTTCTATGCGAGGGTCCATCTCACCGGCTCTCGCCGTCTTACCCAACCTGCTCCACCTCAATCTTTCTTCTGATCACCTCTCCGGCCCCATCCCACCTGCTCTCTCCAACTTATCTTCTTTGGAATCTCTACTCCTCCTGTCCAACCAACTCTCCGGCCCCATTACTCCCCAACTCGGCTCCCTCCTCAACCTCTGCCTCCTTAGAATCGGCGACAATTATCTCACCGGCTTTATTCCGCCGCAGCTTGCCAATCTTCATAATCTGGTGGCTCTTGGTTTGGCCTCTTGCAGCCTCACCGGTCCCATTCCGCCGCAGCTAGGTATGCTGCCCAACCTCCAGACCTTGCTTTGTAGCAGAACCAGCTGGAGGGACCTATCCTCCCTCAGCTCGCCAAGGTGCTGCGGATCGGCATCACATTGGAGAGGTCACAAAACCGCCGCTGAGAGTGTTTCCGGCGAGCTTGGCGAAGAAGAAAGGTGTGGGTCCCACCACCAATGAAATAAAAAAAAAATTAAAATGCTTAACGGAGTTAAACAACCGTTAGGGCAGAGGGTGTAATTGAACCAAATTTAAGACTTTAGAGGTTTAGTTGAACCAAAGTCTAGTTTAGGGAGCCAGACGTGAAAATGGTGTCAATGTTAGGGGTGGAATTCGTAGCAGAATAAATTTGCGCTCCCTTCGAAATTTGTAGCAGAATAAATTTTCTCTCTCCAGATAAATATTAGTTATATGATACATTAAATCAAGATCTACAAATCAATTTAAGATCTCATCATATATAAGAGATCTCATTGGAACTATTCCCCATATATATATATATATATATATATATATATGTGTGTGTGTGTGTGTGTGTGTGTGTGTGTGTGTGTGTGTGTGTATTCGTGTGCAGTTAATTGCACAACGAATATAATAACTTTACACGCAAGTGCAGTGTTCTCAATTTTCATTTTAAATTACGATTTTCACTAATCCAATCCATATATATATACATATATATATATATATGTATATAGGGTTCAATTCTACAAGAAAGTCCCCTTAGAGTTAGAATTAAGAAGCAATCTCGTTCGTTCATCTAAGCAAATCTAACGGTTATGATTTTGATCTGAATAATATTTTCACTCATTAATATCAATACCGAAAATCACTTTTATATACGAAAAGGTTACATTCGTCCATTTGATTGGTTGCAGATTTGGTATTTTCATCAAATCCCAGGATTCTCTCATTTTTCCTTGTAGATGACGACTGCTATGGAATTCTACGAACGTGAAATCAATTTTAGTTCATATTTGTTTCATCTGTCGATTCTGTATGAAGAACACAGCTATGGATCTGCCGGATGGAGAAGGTATAGATTTAACTGTCATCATGTAAATCGTTCAGTCCATTTTTGTGGTTTTATATTAGTATATTTCTTCGACGATTTTCGAATCTGATTCTGTTTGTTTATTCATCATATGTTCAAATCATACTTCGGAAATATGTAAATCTGTGGTATGTTAAAAAATAATTGATTCACATGTTTGTTGTAGATTTGCCCTCTCCTAATTAGCGTTGTAAATTATAACTAAAAAATCATGACCATTGATTTGGCTAATTCTGCAATCTCAATGCTTCTTTAATAATGTAGGGTTCAAATCAATTTTTGCAATTATGTATGTTTTAGTTGGGAAGTATATGATATATTTGATGACCAACCATTAAGAACATGATATTTCGAAAGGAGTAGGAAACACCTGCCAATCGTCGACTTTGAATGTGGTTCGTCATTTTCTTTTCAATTTTTGTAGCGCTTGCCCCATTTTTTGTGTAGAATGCGTGATGAAATGTTTGAACTATGTATAATAGTTGCTGAACTTGTTGGATTTCCATCGAATTTTGCTAGTGGCTCAAATTCCCTTTTCATGGGATGAGTTCCAATTGTTTGATTAATTTCCCCAATGGGCTTCCTTTTGCCTTTGTTGGGTGGGAAGTGGTGATTTTCGTACTGTTGAAGTTATTATTCAATAAATTCAATATTTTTTTAGCTTAATAAGGTTTTTATATTTGATTGTCATGTTTAATGTGTGATGATAGACAATTTTGGAGAAAGCATAAGAGAAAAGTGTATGTTGCACTTGGAGCTTTTGGGGGAGGGTATCTACTGTACAAGCTCTATGATGCTTGGAGGCATAGTCTTATTGCTTTGCAGAGGTATCATTTTTTTCTTGTTTGGATGGTTTCGACAGTCTTAAATTTTTAAGAATTTGTTATTCCTCAATTTTTTTAAGAATATTTAGACGGTGTAATATTTTTGTAGAGTTTGAATTCAAAAGAAATTATTCCTCAAATTTTAACTTAATGTATTTGGTGTCCTCTTTACCGGTGACCATCTTTTGATAGATGAATTTGGATGGATCATAATAGAACAATATAACTGGTTTTCAAGTTTGCGCAATTTACATTACTTCTGTTCGCTGAATTGGATTTATAGGCAGTATAGAGCTGGTTCATGATTAGAAATGCTGTTTGTTGAATTATTTCATATGAATAAAGCTAGTATGCTCTATTATGGCAATGTCTTCTTAACTAACTCAACAAATTCTTTTGCAATCTACTCGATTATCTGTTTGCTTTCACTTGTTAAAGTATCTTTTTCATTTTATCACTATCGTCGTATATGCATCCTTTTGAAGGTTTTGTTGACTTACTTTGCATAAAATATATACTTTTTCTCCCCATCTTGTTTGTTTGGCAGTTTCTGAACAATTGAACAGCGTTGAGAAGTTGCTTGAGTTGGATTTTGAATAGATACTACCTGGTGAGTACTATTTTAGCATTCCTAATGGCTCTCTCTTCTTTTTTCAATTAATCAATATGAATACGCAAGATTATAGGTTTGGTTTAAGAAATATGAGAATTTTTTGCGAGATATGTTGTTTCTTTTGTTCTGCAAATGCACATGTCATTGTCTTTCTTAGTATTGCTGACTAATTTTAGTTCGAGTATTATATGTTTTCAATGTTTAGTAAGTAATTCATTCATGTTCGAATTAGGATTGCAGGTCCACCAGGATATCGTTAATGTTGAGGAAGGTAATCGTCGTAAAATGTCTAGTATATGTTTGTTGAATACGCGTGTTTATATCTAATGTTTAATTCACTATAGATATACCAATGGATATGTTCATTTCTCCGGTTAAGAAACGCACGAAGGTGGCCTGTCAAACTTCAATATTTGTTGATAATATTTGGGGTGGCATTATAATAAATATGTGGTAAACTGAATCATGAAACTTTAATATTTGTTGTCCTAGTGATAACTATAGTTTTTGTACGTTCTGGATTATGTTGAAATGATGTCGTCATTAATGTTATGTTCACAGACACACGAGATGAAGTTCAAGATAATGATAATGAAGGTTCAAGAGAAAAATAAACCATTTACGTTGTTCCAAATTTTTTTTTGACACATACTTTTGTTGACTAATTGTTTAATTCTCTATCCAGATGGGTGTCCTCACAATGAACGAGCCAGAAAGAAAACTAAGATCGCTTCCAAGAGGGCAAAAGGAAAAGGTAATATTCTTATGAAGCTAAATACTATATTGTTTAAATGTTATATGTGTGAAAACATCAAGAGATATACTCTGGTATGTAGAAATATGTCCCCTCCAAAAAAAAAACAATATGTAGCGCTAGCAGATGTATAAGTACTTTATGAAACAGAACTTGGTAAAACATATCTCCTTAAAATATTAGTGAAACATTCTCATGTTCACACAGCTGCCGAAATAGATGTTCAAGACAAAGAGTTAACAGGTTCAACAAAAAATGCCTTTATAGTATATAAATACATTTTAAATTTAGTTTCTTGAACATATTTTTTCAATAACGCTTGGTGTATCTACTTAGATGGTTGCCCTCCAAATTTACCAAATACCAAGAGAACTAGGTTGTCTTTGCACAGAGAAGAAGCCAAACAGAAAGGTGATATGCTTTCTTGTTAATCAATATTATAAGTCATATCTCCTTAAAATATGTAGTGACATATTGGCATGTTCACAACTGCTGAACTAGATGTTCAAGACGAAGAGTTGTTAGGTTCAACAAAATTGACTGTATTAAATATAAATACATCTTCTACTTTTTACCTGGAACCTAATTTTTCAATAACTTGTGGTGTAACTATTTAGATGGCATTTAAAGACATTCATGGGAGATGGCTCGTCAAGATAGAAGTGCATGTCGATCGTGTCGACAAACAGACAACTTCGAGTGACGTGTGAGATATTGTACTACTCTACTGATTTGGGAAGAAAATCTGCATAGTGGAGATGTTGCGAAGCAAGCCTCTGAGTATTACATTGAAAATTGCATGAACACAAAATTCAATGTAAACTTATTGCTAATTGGTTAACTATATATACAACAGTTTGACTGGCATTTTTTGTCAATCTGGTAGGATTTTAGGAATATTGTTTTAGCATATTTGGTTAGGAAATAGTACTTTATTTCTGACTTTACTTACGCTGGACACTATATCTGAAATACCTATGTGATATTTTAATGATCATCTATCTTTTTTGTTTAGAGCCATGTATATTTTGAGATTTCAGAATATTTTAATGAACATCTATCTTTTTGCGTAAGAACTTGAAGTATGATACCATTGAATACTTTACACATGCATAATCTGGTATGCATTTTGAAATCTAGTTAACTACCTCTGAATGTGTAAGGCATATTATCACTAAAGTATAAAATATGTTATAAAACATTTCATTACACGTTCGTCACTCTTAGTGCAATGTTCATTATAATTTCCAAATATAATTAAGTGTTATTTTTGTGTGTTGCGTTATTAAAATTTAGATAGCAAGTTTTTTTTGGTTTAACACCTTAGTCCAGGGATATTTATCACATGAATACAAATACATGTCCCAACTATTGTTAATAGGGACGGGGTATTAATTATTTCAATGTCTAACACTATATTTTTAATAAATAGTTTCAATTTATATAAGCATATTAGGTTGCTTGGTCCGATTTCATATGTTAATTAGAAAGAATATTGAATACGAATAACAAAAGATGTTCGACATAATTTAGTATCATGTTCATTTATAATTATTGAAATTTAAGATTTGACATTGTACCTAGCTCGATTCATATATGATTGAAACTTATATAAAATACCTCACACTACAAATATCCTTGATGTTATATGATTTTTACACTTACGAAATGCACAAATTATCGGATCATGTAAATGGGGTAATAGAAGTAATTAACCTTCCTATTCAATAGTTTACTAAATCGTTGTGAACAAAAAACAAACATATGGCGTGCAGAAAATATGCATATATCCAACTATGATACAATGACACTAATCCGGTTTCGATTACAGCAACGATTTAATTATCCAAATGAAGCAACACATTATAATAAATTTTTTAAGACTATTACGCCACTTCAGATCCCTGATAACATGTAAAGAATCAATGAAAGTTTTCTAAACTAATTATCGACACATATTGTGTCATACAATGTTCTGAAAAAAATAAGTTCGTCCAAAATGGTATTCCAATGAAGGAGCGATATCATAAATACGAACAGCTTAAAGATAAATCTATTAATCCCATTTTGCGACTGGAAGAATGTTCTTTTACTTGATGGCGGCGACGTCGTAGGGAAATTAGGCTGAATAATTAGGTTTTAGCACTGGTTATTCTATTGAACGAGATAATACTTAACAATATCTGTGATTAAATCTTTCCAAAAGATATCAGTTATTCCACCGCTAATTAAGGAACGTTACCAATGTCTGTTCAACCTAAAAGACTAAACTATCCTCATATGCTAAAACAGACGTTGGCCAGTAGATTAAATCATGACCCTTAGATTATGTTGATCGAATGGATTAGAATCCTTCTCACTTCTCACAACATTTATGCTTCTCAATAGAACTTTTCCCTATGTATATATATATATATATATATATATGGTTAAGTTCCATAGAGAACTGCAAATAAGTAGATAATGGAGAACCATTGAACATGTCAGTAATGCGGGTTGAACATACCAATAATTTTGTTGAACGTTTGGGGTTCGTTCGAACCCTGGATATGTTCAACACAAATTACCGTTGAATGTTAACGAACGAACGCTAACCGTTTGATTAGATAAGATCAACGCATGAGATGGCGCGCTCCAGTGAGACCCCTTATTTTTCGTGAGACAATGAGGACAATGAATAAGACATTTATACTGATGAACAAGGGCCACACGGCAGTATATACTGATAATA
This sequence comes from Salvia miltiorrhiza, assembly GCF_028751815.1. Classification (NCBI taxonomy): domain Eukaryota; kingdom Viridiplantae; phylum Streptophyta; class Magnoliopsida; order Lamiales; family Lamiaceae; genus Salvia; species Salvia miltiorrhiza. The sequence continues at coordinate 41,675,139 of NC_080390.1, read as the reverse complement.
ACGAAATTTAAAAAATTGGTAATGAATAAGACATATAAATTGATGAATAAGGCGATATATACCGATGAACAATGCAATATATATTGATGAATAACGGAATTTAAAATATTTCGCTCTCTCCAGGATTCGAACCTTGAAAAAAAAAATTCTCCCTCTAAATACAATATCATCCATAGAATTAATGAAATAAACGCACGAGAACGTGTTTCAGGTCTCCCTAAAAATAGGAGGTCTCATTGGAGCGATCCCATATATATATATATATATATATATATATATATATATATATATTGCAATAAATAGGGGGTAAGCTATGGTGAGTAAGAATATATCTAAAAAGGAAAAAAAAAAGAAAAAAAAAAAAAGAGAGAGAGAAGGGCATGTACCCTCTTCACCTTGCATAGTTGCATCCAAAATCATGGGAAGAATCCAAACAAATGCATTTTCATGTATAATACGGGAATGAATCTTTTCAATTCGTGATCACACTTTCTTTAGCCACCCTTAGTGGGAAAACCACTTTAAAATCATCTCCACTTTGTTTTTTGTTTTTTTTATTATTATTATTCGATTAATAACACACACATAGGTCAATGCGATGCTACATCTAGCATATATGTATTATATGAAATCTATACAATACTAAAAAAAAACAAGAATTTAATTTAAAATTAATTTTCAAATTAAATGGTAATTTTGTAGTTATAATAAAATTGAAGGTTTATTACATTCCACTTTTTCTTTTTATTTCCCTTTTCTTTATCTTCTTATTTTTTCTTTATTTCTTTCTAAAATTGTGAAATTTGACTAGTTATAAAATATTTAAGGGATAATTGCGTGAAAATACACAAATTTTGCCAAAAATCCATATTTAACGCGAAGTTAAGATTTTACATTTTAATACACCAACTTTCGTTGTTGTCCAAATTTGACACGACTTAATTCTTAAAAATTCAAAAAACAACCAATTTTTATAAATAATTATACAAAGACCCACTTATGTTATTATTTGGGACATTTAAACCAAAACAAGATATTTCCTTATGATGTTTTCTTTTAATCTTTGATCCGCGCCTAAAATGGTTTAAAAGAAAACATCATAAGGAAATATCTTGTTTTGGTTTAAATGTCCCAAATTATAACATAAGTGGGTCTTTGTATAATTATTTATAAAAAGAGGTTGTTTTTTGAATTTTTAAGAATTAAGTCGTGTCAAATTTGGACAACAACGAAAGTTGGTGTATTAAAATGTAAAATCCTAACTTCGCGTCAAATATGAATTTTTGGCAAAGTTTGTGTATTTAGGTGCAATTTTTCCAATATTTAATATGCACATTAAATTAAAAATCATGATAAAAGCTTTAATTTGATATATTTTATGTAAATATTTGATCTAAAATATAGAATTATATTTTTATTTAAAGATTAAACTTTTTAAAAATTCTATCTCTCCTCTTTTATTTTTTTTCTTCTATAAATCTATTTTTTTATGTTTTTTTTTTCATTTTTAACTTATTTTTTTAACTTTCATAATATCAATTTTTATTATTGTAAATTCGTCATTGTTTTTTTATTTTTTCACTATTCAAATCAAATGCATTCAATTAAAATTAATTCTTTTTGATATATTTATAAGTATTATAATTTAGTTGGTATCAATTTTATATAAATATAAAATATAAAAAAAAATTCTCGTGCATTGCATGGGATGCAAATGCTAGTTTTGATTTAAATATAAAATCAACGATAGATAAAGAGTAGTATACATCGTGAGGAACCACACAATACAAACATGGAAGATACATAGTTAGCAAATTAATGCCACACGTTCAAGTTAAACCTCTGCCATCTTTTATTTTTATTTTACGTTTTAGGTTAAGGTGCAAATGCACCCTTAATGTAGAAATCTTTAGAGCGTATATCTTCCTATATTCGACATTGGATCAAATAACACCATGATATCTCAAATCGGGGCAATCAAACTGTTAGGTCCCGGAAGGTGTCGAATAGATGTATGGGGGGGGGGGGAGAATACACCTATAGGCTATTTTAAAACTTGAGGCAAATCAACACAACCTTTAACAGTAAAAAAGTTCAGAAAAACTTCGGTTGGTGACTGATACTGATTCTCTCTTCAGTAAAGAGTCATCAGTTAAGTCCAAGACTTTAACTGATATGCGTTAGGCTTCAGTCAGGTTTGTAAAACAGATGAATGTTATGAATCTTACTGACTATCCGAAGATTTATCAGTTAGACTAATAACATTGGCAGTGAAAAAACTTTACTTAAGAAATAGCCTTTGTGATTAAACACGTTGTCAAGATTTAGTTTCACTTTGCAGTTAATCAGTTTCAGTTGATAAAGAGTTTACGCACAGATAAGAAAGTAAAGACTGAAAGCGAGAAACGACAAAGAGATTTTTACATGGTTCAGAATCCAATTCCTACATCCACGGTCAGTTGATCACACTGACAAACACTCTGGGCATGTGCTTACGGGTGCACAACAAACTTAGAACTGAAACCACACGTTTCAGCACCAACACACTGGGTTGGATTTCTCAAACACACTTAGCGCGCACTGGGCACTAAGATTTCTCTGGAGTCAAAACATTGGTCTGAACTCCACACAACTTCAAACACTCTTTTCACTCAGTTGAAAGGAGGTTCGAATACTACCAACTAGATCACAGAGAACAAGCTCTCTGTAATCAGTAACTTAGGCTTTGGATAAACAATATATGCCTAAGGTTCTAAGAGAATATATGTAATCAACAATGAACTGATTTTGGCTTTGTGATTCTCTTCTTCGATTCAAACTTTGGAAAGCTTTGATTGGCTGAGTTGCAAATTTAGCAGCGTTTCAGCTTGTGTATTTGAATCGGTGAAGATCAAAGTGATTCTCGAGCTCTATTTATAAGAGAGGTCTTGAATAGATCCGTTGGCGGAGATGGTCTTCAAGAATTCATCCGTTGGAGAATAATTCAAATTTTGCTGAGGCTTCAATTTTCGAGGATCCTTGTTTGGTGAGAAACGACTACTCAGGTACAGGAGGTAAGGCGCCTCTGAAAAGGTAATCACCAAAAAGGAATGCTCTGCAGAGAAAGAACAATCCTCTGAATCTCTGCATTTAATGCGGCTGTACTTGGGAGTGCGCGACTTCCTTTTAACTTTGGAGCTTCAATCCGAGGAAAAATGTTAACTGATACTTGAATTTAGTATCAGTCCGTTGAATCCACGTGGCCTGCATTAATGAATCAGTCGTAACTGATCTTTTAGTTGAGAATGCGATTAGTCAAACATCAGTGCTTCACTCAGCCTTTATTCGCAATATCAATCGAGTTCTTTAGTCCTTCGTTCTTCATTCTTCATTTCTTCGGTCTTCAGTCTTTAGTCTTCAGAACACTAGCTAAACTAGAAAGGAACTCTAACACTTGAGTTCACAAAGTTCTAGTCTATTACAAATAAAACTTAAGGATTTTGGTATTATCAAAACTAGGGCTAGGATATTTTATTAAGTTCCCAACATAAACCCTTCCCTCAAAAGCCATTTCTAGGTCGTTAGTTATTTAATTTATTAATTTTTTTTCTTCTGAATGTAGGTCTCACATTTTGGAGAGAAGTCCAATAGCAGGAGCCCACGTGTCCCCTCCATCTCCCCCTCCAAACACCTCATCGTTGCCATCATCAAATGGCAGATGATATGCAAGATGGTTGCGTTGAGCTGCTACGCCACCTGCTCTTTCAGCGCCTGCGCCTTCTCGAGCTCCGCCACCGCCTGCTGCTAGATTCTCCTGGCGTTGGCGAATTCATGCTCCGCTGGCTCCCTCTGCCGCTTCGCCTGCTTCCGCGCCTTCTCCGCGTGAGCCCTCTCCGCCATGGCCGCCCAGAGCTACTCATCTACCTCCTCCTTCGGTGATACGCTCAACATGTTGTCCGACGCCATGCAAGAGCTTTTAATTAGACCGAAAACGATAGCCCCTTCATGAACACTTGGCTCACCAGCAGGAAAATGTGTGACGCTGCTGCCTTGATTCATTCGTTGTCTCCCTCCACTATTCCATGGAAGATGTAGCCAATCGGGATAAATAAGTCGATCACGGCACTGACCAGCACGTAGGCCATTAAGATCATGTTCTTCTCCTCGAACACCGGCAGGTTCGGGAGAGCGGAGGTGGGAAAAGGCAACTCTGGAGATGAAGTGCATGTAGAATATGGAGAAGAAGACGAGCCCTAATTTCTCGGCGCTCACCATCTTGTTGGCGGAGATGACGATGATGATAGCAAGGGCGTTGAGCTGCCGGGGAATGAAGAAGCTCGGACGCGTAAAGGCCTCTGGCACCTAGACTTCGCCTTTGAGGAGAGTTATGTCTCATGTGGGACCAACGCCGCCCGATAATACTGTGTATAAAAAGAATGATAATTAAAAAAATCACTAATAGCCGTGAAACAACGTTTGAGGGCAGGGTTTAATTGCCCCAATTTTGGGACATCGGGGGTTTATTTGATCCAATATCGAGTATGGGGGGAGGGGGAGAGGTATACGCTCTAACCCTTACTTTTTACTATTAACCCTTACATTAGGGGCATATCGGCAACTTAACCCTTACTTTTTACTATTAACTTTATTGAAATTATCCAAAAAATATCATCAGTCCTTATTGAATCAACGTCGTTGGAGGCCAATTATTGGAGGTCGGAGGACGAGGAAGGACTAAAATTGCAAAAAGAGGAAGAAGAAAGATGATTGCTAAAAGATGATACTCCCTCCGTCCGTTTATTATTTTTTTCGTTCGTTCACAAAGAGTGCGTGTTTTCATTTTTTAGAAACACTACCCTTATATTTTAAACCTCATTCATACTCAATAATCATAAAATACACATCCCTGACTTTTACAGTCTGGTGGGTTCAACCCCAAAATTCTATATTTTGTTGGACCCTTTTGTTACTAAAATCACGTATTCCAATTATTTTATTAAAACTCGTACCCTCCACTCCACCACACACTCTTTATGGACGGAAGGTATTTAACTAGAGAGAAAGAAGAAAAAGCTAATATTATTAGGATGTTTTTATATGATATATTATTTTTAATATCTATATATATAATGATAAGAAAAATATATAAATAATGAAGCCCCTAATAACATTTTTGGAAGCCCCTATTTGAGAGTGTGATCAAGTGATAATGTGTATAAATTAATATGAAGAAAGTATTAATCTTAAGAGTTGGCCTCCTACACACTCCAATATATGAAAAAAAAATAGGTGGGGTCGAGGCAAAGACGTGGGTAGGGGTGGGCTGGGCGCAGGCAGGACGCGAACTTGAAAAATAATTATTGTTATGATGAAAAGTCATAATCAACCTGAAGAAATGTAGTGTTTCGAAATATTACCTTTCTTAATATCATTGATTATTTTTCCGTACGATAATGTATATTTGACAAAATAATGATTATGATGAGCCCATGTTTGTGCTCATTTTTAGTGTCTGTTTAGGTCTAGGTTGTGTCGTTTTTCCTTTATTTTTGTCCGTGTCTTATGCCTGAGAGGGCATATTTCTGGGGAGAGCCCGTTCTTTGGGCACATGGTGTAGGTTGGGCATAATGCTGTTACATCTCGAGAGAGAGGCATGGATATGAAGCAAAGGAGTTCTAAGGCACAAAGCAATCGGAATTGAAGACTCAAAAGTCTGAAGTGAAGGTGGCCAAGTGGACTGACTCTTTGCCCATAAGTACCGCTTGGGATCCAGCTACATCGGAAGCAGGATGAGGGCAAGACAGCACAACAGACAGACGAGGTAGGATCGACGTGTGGACGCTTGATATAGGCAGGAGGTGTTAACATCCAAGAAGAGGCCGATAGGGTTAAACCACTACCCTATCCACAAGGAAATAAGTCTTCAAGAGATTAGGCCTGGAGATTTGGATGTATCGCGAAGATCTTCTCTCTAGCTGACTCCACCATGGGCTGGACCTTCTCTAGCCCTAATCGCATCTATTAATACCCGACGGCTCTGTGCCCTAGGGTAATCCATTCAGTGTCGGTTGCTGTGCTTAGTTTAGATCTGATTGGAGGAAGCATTCTACGCCCGACTTTGGGCTGACTAATTTTCTTTTCCGTATATGTTTTGTGCGGAACTTTTGGCGGTAGGTACTATTTTACTTTAAACAATTTCTATTTCAGTTGTAGTATGATTTTCTTTATGTCTTTTGCCTTTGTTATTTTGTTTATGTCTAGCTAAATTTATAATTTGATTTGGGCAAGATGAATCAAGCATGAACACTTAAAACTCGAAAAGTCTTAATGGGCTTAAGAACTGCATGAGTATGTTCCTGATACACTAGGTTTTGATTCGATACAATTTAGGAAACTTAGTTAATTAACTTATCACTAATCAATCAAGCGGTTTTGACCACAAGTAACCTTTGGGCACAAGGTGAAAGGAATTTCGACCTCTGAAGTATACAACTGGTGTTGGAGTCCCTCTAAGTGGATTAATTCTATGTAATGGTCGAATTGGGTCTTTTTAATTCCTAATGCATTTTAGGCATAACCCTTTCAAGCGAGTGGCCAACGTATGAACAGCTTTTGACCGGAATAGATAAATCCATATTAATAATTAATTTTTCTAACAACAATAATTACTTGACCAAATAATTAAAAGTATAAGTTCTCATGAATAAAAATAAAGACTATTGTGAACTGATGTTAATTTTGAAACTTTACTTTTCTACGTATCAATAATTACTTTTTATCATACCAATAATTACTTTTTCTCATGACAATAATTACTTGATCAAACAACTAAAAGTACATTTCGCATAAAGAAAAATATCAATTATCGTAAACAAATGTAACAATTTTGAAACAAATGTAATTAAGGTCACAAACTCTCTCTGAACTACCATTGACAAGTGCTTACACCCATTCACCAACGATCCCTACTCCAGAATCTACTCACCGATGTCAAGCAATGCTAAGGTTGGCGTGTAGGAAGTTTCATAGAAGGCTAGATACAAGCCATACACCTCAAGATCCATAACCTCTTCGTTCTCAACATCAATCAAGACCAACTTCTCATCGCCAATTGCAGCCAAAACATCATCATCATTCAAATTCTTCAAGGGGAAGAAAAGTGCTCAAGCACAATAATCTTGTTCCTCATCATAACTCACTTCAACACCACCAGAATCCTTGTCTAAAGCGACCGCAAAACCTACATCAGGAACTCCAACCTCGTCTAGCACATCATCGCCGACAGCGACTACAGCGAGCGAGCCTTCTCCGACATGCCCATTGTCCTAGCAGTAAACAACCTTGTCATCGACGTCGCCATTTTCTCCGCCCAAATCAAAATTCTTAGCTCCAACATCCACTGTTACAACAAGGCCACCAGACCGGGATGATGGGGCGCTTCTGGATCTAGTACGAGGGAGATACTGAGAGCGGGAAATGGTAAGGTTAAGGGAGGGGGGAGAGGGAGAGAGAGAGAGAGAGAGGGAGAGAGAGAAGTGTTTGAGGGAGAGGGGGAGGGGGAGAGAGGGAGAAAAAATAGAGAGGCTGAAAATTAGGGTTTAGAGGTGGGGAGGGGTGTAGGTCTGGGTATTGGGTCCGGTCGTGGTGGGTTGACCCGTGGGTGGACCCGTCTGATACATACATTTGAGTGTACGAGAGAATTTGTTTAATCTTAAATATATATATATATATATATATATATATATATATATGTGTGTGTGTGTGTGTGTGTGTGTGTGTGTGAACACATGCATAGGCACACTGACGAAGTTGAACTTCGGGTTTTAATCAAAGTTGTCATTTCAGCTAACGTACAAATAAATTTATAATACCTTCCCGAAGACATGCGTAGTGCCAGTGATAAGCTAGGGTCGATTCCACAGGGAGTTGGTGTAGTTGCGTCTCTTGTCACGGTAACAAAAAGAGATAGGAAAAGATGGATATATCGTCCTGGTCACGAGAGACTTTACAGAGTCTCAAGGGACAGTATCACGGGGTGAGAGGGAAAAGAAAATAAAAACTAAAACACTAAAAGAAATAATCAAATTAAAAGGGGAACCTGGGCAAGGCAATGAATCAATAAATATAAACTCGATCAGTCATCGGCTAAGATATTCACTACTATGTATGTCTACTAGTTATAGCTTACGAATGGCTTGTGCCCCATTCTCACTTGTCACGTGCACTTCCATTGTGCAAGAAAATCTACCCTTACTTGTGTTCAAGGTAAGGGACCCATCTTCATCTAACCATGCATTAGGACACCTCAGAGCAAGCAATCAAACCAAGAAGTATTGAACCCTAAGATAAACCTGATATTGAACTTAGGTTGACCGTAGTCTATTTCAATCTTCTGTGCCCACAATACTCTCAAGACGCAAAATGATCGTACACACCCTAAAACCTTGATTTATTAGTAATCTAATCTACTCAATTAATTAGTGATCAGGTAACTAATCAAGATGAATTAGACCATATTTGAATCAAGCCAAACACTTCGGAAACATACACAAGCAGATTCTCACGCCCAAGACAACCTCACGATTTATGAGTTTATATTCATATCATCACGCTCAGCCCAGATTAATAAACTTAACTAGATGTAAAATAAATTACAAGCATAAAAGTAAATGAAGACATTAAATAAATAAAATGAAAACTTACTATTGAATGGAAATAAAAACACGACAAACATCAACGCCGCCGACAACAAACATACGATAAACTAAACTAGCGTCTTGCCCCGAAAGGCTTAACAAAAATAAAAAACTATAGCTAAAGATAGGTGTGGTTCTCCTCTGGTGTGCCTTTTTTGTCTTTTGTGTGTCTCCAAATTCGTGTGTATGCAGCTGGTACTTATAGGAGAGAGTTGGGGTAGGTTGCAAGCTTTGGGCTGTGTAGAGTCTTTTACTTAGTAAACTGTTCAGGTTCATCTGGCCCAGACTCTAGCTTTGCATGAACTCTGCCTGAAGCTTATCTCGCCCAGATCCGTCCTTATCAGAAAAAGTTTCAAGTATATCATCTTCCAGCTCTTAAGGGATAAACGTTCACCCTTATCCATTCTTGATTCGGACTATCTGCCACATCAGCATCTTCACCAAACACGTCTTTCCCAGAGTCCTTCCTTGCGGGGACTTTTGCATGCATATCTTCTCCAGATTCTTCCCTTATCACAAGCGGATCTTATCTTCCATGTCATCATCTTATCCGTCACGTCATCATCTTGGCCAACGTCTTACCTAGAGTACTTCCTTGCGTGGACTCTTCCATGTTTATCTTCTCTATCTGCCACGTCATTATCTTGCCCAAGATGTCAGTCAATCTTCTTGTTCATCTCCCTTCTTTCTGTCTTAACCTTGATTTTCTCATGATGAAAACTTGATTCTGAACGGTAGTTAGGCTGACTCTTGGTCAACGACAAATAGCCTAAGCTGCGAGAGTCTCCCAGAAATTAGCTCCATCTTGCCCAACACCAACAAAGCTACTGCTTTGAGCGGTACTGTCTGTTCTGATTTATAACATCTGGTCAAGAGGTTGGCATATGTATGTCTTTACATTGAAGTTTATCCACACCGCGATACTCCAATTAACATGGACATACACCAGCTCATTCCCAGATCCCAAATAAGTGCTTCATTGTGCCCATTCAAGCCTGTTCGAGTCCTGCCTCATCAGTGTGTTCTCCCAGACACAAAACAACACAAAAGAAAGAAAAATGACTTGGTCTAGACCTAGACACGACACAAAAAAGAACAAAAATTAGGCTCGTCAAACACATGTATGATTTATATACATAGAGATTACATGTGACATCAGGAGGACCCATACTATGATACTCCCTCCGTCCCTCAAACATCTTTCTCTCTTTCTATTTTGGACCGTCCCCAAAACATCTTCCTAACCTACATTTGGAAATAATTGCATTCACTATTACTCTTACAATCTTCACTTTTTGTGGAACACATTCTCCACTCATCAAATACACAATTAACTTTTATTAAAATCCGTGCTACCCTCCCTTAGGAAGATGTTTAAGGGACAGAGAGAGTATTTAAAAAAAAAGAGCACTTCCGTGAAGAGCCAATTGGCTCAGTAAAGGAATCATATTTTTTTGTTTTAATGGTCATGGCCCAACCTACATCGACTCATCCGATTTCCACATGAAATATGTAAATATGTAAGAAATGAGGGAATATTTTTTACCATCTGCGAACAATAAGGCACTCCCTAAATCGTTAATTTATATTAATTCCAAAAAAAAAAAAAACAATGGATTGAAAGAACAAAATTAAGACTTTCTCTAGAGTTTGAGGTTTTTAAAGAGTAAACAAAATGTTTAGATTTTTTTCTCAGCATAGCTCCAAAATTTGAAACATAAACTATACTTATTCCCAAATACTATGTGTTAATAGCTCTAAAGAACAATTTTGCTCAAGAAAAAATTAATAGTAGCTATAAAAATGTATTAATTCTAACTACTTTTTATATAGATAGACTAGTTTATATTTAAAGAAATAATAATAAAGGGAATGGTTCCAAAGGGATCCCTCATATATGATGAGATCTTAGATTGTTTTGTAGGTGTTGATTTAATATATCTTATGATTGATATTTATCACTATATACTGACTTATTCATTAATCTCACATCTCACGAAATATAGCAATGTCACTAGAACCTAACTCTAATAATAAAAATACAAATGAAAAATTAGAAAACTAAAACATAAAAAAAAAAAAATTACCCCTACCAGTCGGATGCACCCTTCTTCTTCAGCTTTGAAAATAACCAAGGATCATTTCACAATCTGCATCAAACCGTTTCCCCACTTACCTTCAAGCTTTCAAATGAGATCCCCTGTCCCATAATTTACTGTGTCTCATTGTGTCTCACTCTCAATTTGTTGTAAATTTTAATTACCTTCAATATTAATTTATTATATTTTAATATGATTTTAAGATAACTAACAAGGAACACTCATCCAACTAAGGTTTATAATTATTTATTTGAATTAATAATGAGTTATTTCGGTTAATTAATTCAAAATTATGGTATATTTTTTTTATAAAAAAAATTCTTTTTTAGTGATAGATATTAATTAGAGTTTATTATATAATAATATTTTAAATTTTTCTATCAAATAATTATAAAATAGAGAAATTAATAGTGGAACACGGTAGGACAATGTGGAATAGAGGATCCCATCTGCTAGCTATCACAATCCAAAGAGAAACAAGGCAACATGCTATAACACAAATCAGGCACATATCTAACACGTTTCAAGGTGAAAACATATCCCAAATAAAACTTAAGACGCACATCACTAAGACCAACAACACGACAATTTTCTCTATTAGCCATAGACACACAACCATTACTAATATTCTTAAAGTTTGAAAACTAAATCTTAAACAATGACATAAATGGAGCAACCAGAATTTACATGTCATTCACTTTAACACAGACAATTATAATGTACAAGTTTCAACATGTGGTTATCACATGCTCCAGTCACTGTAAATAAATCACACATATTATCACTATAAGAAACCAAGTTAGCATGCCCATTTTTCTTATCACCATCAGACCACAATCTGAACTAGAATTGGAACTAGAACTAGAGCAAGTATAATATTTAGCAAAAGGGTTAATCACCTATAAATACACAAACTATAACCAAATTTTGATGTTTAACCAAATCTATTTTTTGGTCAAAAAATACATAAACTTTTAATTTTTTGGAATATGACTTGACTCCAAAGGTTTATTGCCCAATAACTTGATTGTCTGAAAGCTAATGGGTAATTCAAAGATACCGTTGGAAACATCTTGATAATAACTCTCTAATGATACCTATATTGTTGGATTTTGGTCACCGAAAGTGGTCGAAAAAAATATAGAGTTTCATGACATCAATTTCCATGTCACTTTTTTTTACCACTTTCGGTTATTAAAACACAACAATATAAGTATCATTAGAAATATAATGTCAAGAGCATTCCAACGATACATTCGTATTGCCTATCGGAATTCAGACAATCAAGGGCTCAGATCGAATTCCAAAAAGATAAAAGTTTATACATATTTTTTCATCAAAAAATAAATTTAGTTAAAAACCAAAATTTGGGTATAGTTCATGTTTTTATAGACAATTAACCCTTAGCAAAATGATTAGGTTTACCATAATTATATATAACACTCTTGGCCCCCGACTTATGAGGATTTTTTTTCCTTTTTCTTCTTGTCATTTTCTTGGTTACTAGCATATGATGAGCCCATATTTGTGCTCGTTTTTCTTGTCTGTCTAGGTCTAGATCGAGTCATTTTTCTCTGTTTTTGTTAGAGTCTTGTGTCTGGGAGGGCATAGTTTTGGGAAGAGCATGTTCTTTCGGCATAAGGTGCACGTGAGGCATAATGTTGCTGCATTCTGCGAAAGAGGCACATAAATGATGCGGAGGTGTCCGGGGCACACAACAACCTGATTTGAAGACCAAAAGTTCGAGAAGAAGGCGGTTGGGAAAATCGATCATTTGCCCATAAGTACCGTGCGAGATCCAGTATGCATCAGAAGGAGGACGAGGACAGGAAGCGGCGCAACAGACGAACATAGTAGGATCACAGTGTAGACGCTTGATATGGGCAGAAAGTGGCAGTACCCAAGAAAAGACCGACAAGGTTAAACCAATACCTTGTCCAGAAAAGGAAAGAAATCTTCAAGAGATTAGGTCTAAAGATTTGGGTGCATCTCCACATGTTTAAGATCCAGCCTCCACACCATGGGCTGGGCCTTCTGTAGTCCTAATCGCCTCTATTAATACTCGAAGGGTCTCACGCCTGGAGGGTAATCCATTCAAAGATCGACTGCTGCGTCTTAGTTTTATTATGTGAAGGAAGAAATTGCTTCTTTGCCCAGGTTGTGGGCGTAAATACTCTAGTTTTAGCTTATGTTTTGTGCGGCACTTTTGACCGTGAGTACTTATTTACTTTAAGTCATTTCAATTCAATTTTCCTTTATGTCTTTTGCTTTGTTTATTTCATTTATGTCTATCTAAGTTTATATTTTGATTTGGGCAAGATAAAATGACATAAATACTTAAAACTCGAGAGGTCTAAATGGTCATAATAACTACATGAGTATGTTCCCGATACACTAGGTTTGATTCAAAAGGTTTGTGCGACTTGATTAATTAACTGATCACTAATCGATTAAGGCGTCTTGACCGCAAGGCGAAAGAAATTTCAACCTCCGAAGAGTACAGCTGGTGTTGAAGTCGTGACTAGTGGATTAATTTCACGTAAGGGTGAAATTGTGTCTTTCTAAACTTGGGCATAATACTCTCAAGCGAGAGGCCAACGTAGGGAGTGCTTATGACCAGAATAGTTAATCTCATTAACTGATAATTTATGGGGGTTATAAACTAAAGGGATAGATTGGGCATAGGGCTATTGTGTGCCTGACGCGTGACAGTTGAGGGCGTAGCTGTCTTGTACCTATAACCGATTGATGTATGTGTGTAGTAAATATATTTGAACCGAGGACCGAGTGAAACGTTCATGTTTAGTGAGTCAAATCCAAGTTAAAATCGTTTTGTTATTTGATCAAGTTACTCTTTTATCTCAGTGCAGTTTGTTTACATGTTTTGCCCACAAGACTGTCGAGACCAAGATAACCAGAAAATCAAACTCTTTTAGTGACATCTTTTGCAGAAGAGATTACACTCAAGTTCTCTGTGGATTCGACCATGGACTTACTGCTAGCTAGTATAGTTGTCAGCACAAGGCTTTATTTGTGCGACGACGGCTTCATCACATACTTTTGAGACCTATATTGGTTTTTATCTCCTTCACGCATAACCCTCGTCTCATATTCCCTCCAAACATTATGCCTTAAGTATTGTTCCTTGCTTTTCAACACATTCACAATAATATCATAAGTCACATTATCTCTAACATATCATAGTTACTTGATTTTCATGTATTATCTCTACCACAACCCACATGTTCAAAATCTTTAGGCATGTCATTGTCGACGCACTCGTTAGCCCGAAGCGAACGAGCTCTTCAAGCTCTGAGAGAAGAGAAGCTGCAACAACAGATTCCTGATAACACTCATTTTTCTATGATTTTTAATGGTCTTATAATGTCAATTTTATAGGGAATCGAGTGTATGATAGTTATTTTGTGCTTAAATTATTTTATATTATGAAATGTGATATTTGCTTCTACTTAGGTGAATTTACATAAATATTGAAGTTGAATTAGGAAAAATAGTTTGAATGAAAGTTATATCATCTCAATACAAATTCGTGGGCGCAAATGGATCGTATATCGAATTTTAAACGAGGAAGATATGGCTGAAACAAGAAAAACACGCGCAATAGTAAATAGTGGTCTCCGAGTTCAAGAAAAAATAGTAACTCGGCGACCTGTGGGGTTGGACTCTGAGTTGAGCCGTGTTTTATTCCAGACCATTTTTCTCTGTATTTTCGAGTTTTGTACTATATTTTTTCCTTGTACCTATATATAGGTCCCTTTGTATATAGACACCTTTTTCATTCTCTAGTTTTAGAATTTATTGTTTTCTCACTTTTGATAGCGTAGATTTATTTTATGCAATGATTGAAGATTCAAGACCTGTTCATCTTGAATCCTTTTTCGGTTTTATTATTTTATTTAATTCAATTACTTTTCTTTTAATCTTTTTTTGTTTATTTAATTATGTATGACTAGTTTTCTTTTCTGATTCTAGAATTTGTATAATTGATTGAATTTGTGTGTTTGATTCATGGATACCAGTTTGCCTTCCATGCTTATGATTCATGGTGCTTATTTTTTTTGTGAATTATTTGACCAATAGTTTGCATGTTTAGTTGTTCAGTTTATGTCTTGAATGTGATCATTGTTTAGCCGATTCAGGAATGCATCATATAATTTTATGTTGAGTCTTGAATGCATTATGTCGGTTATAGGAAGCTATTCTTTATGTGACTTTGAAATTAATTTATTCTCTTGACTCTTAAGTCTTGAATGTGATAGAGAATTTATTGATCCACTTTCTTACTTGATTCGTTAGAAAATATTATGAATAGTTATGTGATCTTCATCAGAGTTGGATTAAATTGGTATTTGAATCAATAGGTTAAATATAGGTTTAATTAATGTAATTACATTCCCATGAGTCAGTATTTCATCATTATATTTTATATCTATGATTTTATTTACTTTGTCATGTGTCTAGTTTTAGATTATTCATTATCCTTTATTTATTTTCTTGAATATTGAGTGAATGTTTGTGTTGGATTATTAATTGTATTTTCGTCATATAAGTTCATGTGAATACGATACTCAATTTACTATTTATGCTATAATAGCACCGTGTTAGTTGCGATATTTTATTGCCTTACCATTTTCAGTTGTCTTTTAAAAGCATGCACTTTTCATTTTTGAGCATTGCCTTACCACAATCCCTTTATTTTTTATCCCTACTTCCCATATTTATTTACAAAAAAATTATCATGACCCACCATTATTTTTTGTTAAAGTAACATAGTAAGTACTATATAAAGTAGGACTCATTGGCCACTCATAGTACACCATCTAACATTTTTTTAAATCCATCCCACCCACAATGCGGCATGTTTTTTTAGAGATGTAGGGAGTGTATTATTATTTTTGTGACTATAATTAATCTTCCTTAAGTAAAATAATTATTTTAATATTAATCTAAAAAATAATCATAATTTTTAAATATAATTTCCTTAAATTTATTTATTTTTTTGTAGAATTTCAGGAGGGGCCCTGCACTCCCTTCCCTCCGTCCCTGATTGGACCTTGGTATCTTTCACACAAAATTCCTTGAGCACCATGAGATTATTAAACTATTCTCATTATCTTATCAACTTATCTTTTTCTACAGTAGACAACCATTAATGTAATATTTACTTATTAAACTTTGATTCTTGGCATTTCTTGAACGAATGTGCACAAGACTTAGGTGCAGATTAATTAATGTGTGTTTTATATGCAGCCATGTTTGTATGCATGCATGCATACGTGAGTTCTTACGTATGAAATCATAACCGTTTAAGTTATTTATTTGATTTGAAGGAAGAAACAAAAAGAATTGAAGGCGTGAGGAAGATTCGAGAAATTAAGTCATTAGCAGATAGCAAGTAATGCATCCACTCCGAGCTAATAAAATACTAATATTTTATTCAGGGAAATTGTATAGCTAGTTAGAGCAATTCCACCAGGCACGAGCCGGGCTCTAGTGAGTCGTATAGCACGCCCTTAATAAAAAAGAAAAAGAAAATATATTTATATATAGAATCTGATCTTAAGTTAAGATCAACGGTTATTTTTGAATTTTTCCACTTTTTTAATTAAGAGCCGGTTCAACCAATAGTCCTCTTCCTTTTTCTTTCTCTTCTTTATTTCCTATTTTTTTCCTAGCTAGTTTATCCTCAATCATTTTACACTATAATTCACTCATTTGACATTTTTCTCTTCATTTGTTCCTCTTCTTCATTTTTTTATAATTTCTTCATCTCTTTTTCATCTTCTAAAAAATAGATCGTGAATGGAACAATTGGTTCAACAAACAAGCATATTCGCAAGAGATCCCAACTTCTCTCATGGAATTTTCGCCGTTTTCTCAAGGATCCAACACCTTCAACGCGGCGAATTTTGAGAGCATCAACTTGAACGAAACTTAGTTCGTTCAAGATGATGAAGTGACCAAGATTCCTTTCCTTCCGAAAACGACGAAGCTACGCGTCTGCTACATCTCCCCAGAGACCGAGTTTGCTCACTTTAGGTTGAGGCGACGCTCAATGTGGTCAAGGGAGCCAACCAAAACGCAATCGTGCATTGGGGAGAAATCCCCAAGAAATAAGTTGATTTTGACACTATTCCACGCGACAACAAACACATAAAGTCGCACTTTCAACGTGTCCAAAATGACATCAAGATTTGAGAGGCCATCTACAAGAAATGTTGAGCAAATTGGGGAAGCAGCATGAGTGATGACCAAATCACTCAACAAGGTCAAGCTCTTTATCAACCCTATAACAAGGCTCAATTCAAACACCTGGGGCTTAGCGTATTCTCTGCCAATCTCAACGATTTGCCTCCATCAGCGACGACATCCATTCTTCGAAGCGCTCGAAGAATTCAGAGGGGGTACACGATGACGTCCTTCTGTTTGATCATCACGACTAGGCCTACAGGCCAAAAGGCAATGAAGCGCTGGAAGGGGAAAGACAAAAGGGTCAAATCGTCAGTGCAAGGAGAAAAGTGAGAAGAATACTTCAAAGCCATGGATAGAGTTGTGTTGTGTCCAAAAAAATCACGTATAATGGAAAGCAATAAGAACACAGAGATTTATGTGGTTCGATCGTAAGATCTACGTCCACGGGTTTTTGGGGGGTTTTTCACTATGTTTTGGGGAGAGATTACATTGTACAGAGAGAGATCGTTTGGGACCGATCGGATGCCCTAAATAATGAAAATACATGCCTTATTTATAGGCAAAATACTATGAAACCTACTTAGAAAATGACTGTATCTAGACTTATAACAAGACTCTAATTCTTCATATTTATCTTGTTCTTCTTTGTGTTGATCTTCTCTTTATTTGATAGCTTTCGAGATAAGGCCAAATCCCGAGAAATAAGGGCTGCATATTTTTGTCCCATCAAGTTGCAAATTCTATCTAACATTTCAGCCAAACGCAACGCGAACTAACCTACACTCAAATCATCGGAATGGACAAATTAAAAATAGGCCCAGAAGAATTGGCTATGCACAAAGCAATAGTTGCGGAAATTTGCAAACATTGAAGATGAAATTGATAAAATTTTTATTTATTATAATTTTATTTTAATTATTACTTCCTCCATCCTTTAAGAGTGTGCATAATTGTTAGTAAGAGTGTGTATTTAATTTACTTTACTGAGCAGTACTACATA
Organism: Salvia miltiorrhiza; assembly: GCF_028751815.1. Lineage (NCBI taxonomy): Eukaryota > Viridiplantae > Streptophyta > Magnoliopsida > Lamiales > Lamiaceae > Salvia > Salvia miltiorrhiza. The sequence goes on along the minus strand of NC_080390.1, from coordinate 41,657,152 downwards.
TAAGCCATAAATTGATAAAAGGAAAGAAGATACGGCAATATTATTATTTTTTGTTCGTTTGACAAGAAAAATTGTGGCTGCTAAATATTTGACGCAATCTTGATAAATTTTGCTTTTGTTTAAAAGCTCTGTCAGAACAACTAAAATCACAATACATATAGAAATATTTTGTACGATGAGCTTAATCTTAACTTTTTGGGTGAAATTCCTGAGGAGTAAATCAAATAATTAATACTTAACTCTAGGGAGTGTATATTACTATATAGATTGTTTAGAATGATTTAGCTAGGAAACATAGTGACCTCATTGATTGATCTCCACTTAACAAAAAAGATAGACCTAATAACAACAATACTTTTGGGGGTCAATCAAATAATATTTGTTCTCCCAAAAAGATTTTGAGCCTAATATCCATCATTTTAAATCGAAACAAAACAGTGTTAAAAAACAGTGACAAACACTACTAATGTACATTCCATTTGGGGCAAATATGCAATAAGATCTTGTGGATGTCATTCAAGTATCCCAAAAAGCAAATAAAAAGAATGTTGTAAGTCTACAAGAAGTTTCTATTCTTTGGTATCCTCTTTTTACCTAGTGCACAAGTGCGTGTGTGTGCGTACGTGCGAGAGAAAGTGTAAAAGCAAAAAAGGGCAACTTGCTTGAAAATGTTGAGCACTTTGGATGAATTGGTGGACATTTAAACACCATAAAAGAATCCTCTCCACTCATTAAACTTAATCAGATTTTTTTTTTCTTTAATTTGATATATCCCATTTCTTTTTATACTAATAAACTGAAAAAGAAGCTAGTCTAGCAAAACCAAGGTCGGACTCGATTAAATTTGCTTTACACAACGATGAAGAAATATACGATTTTACAACCAAATAGTTTTATATATAATTATCATTTTAATCGGGAAAAAAATTAGAGGGGCTGATTTGGATAAGAACACTACCAATATAGTCACTAGCAGGATGGCACATGCGACACATATATAAGTAATGAATTTAAATAATAAAGATGTATGCAAAAAAATAGATAAATATTTAACATAACATTAGTCAAATTGAAAATGCAAAGTAGCTCAAAAATCACAAGAGACACTTCCCCCAATTAAGGAACAAAACACTGCACAACTTCAATTGGATGGTAGATTAGTATAAAGGCGTGTTGTCAAATAGCTTCTCGTTCCTACCCAACCAAAACAGTGTGTGCTTGTTGCACCACTTTAAGCTGCATTTACTTTTATGGTGCGTTTACTTTGATAGTAAAATTTTCATTTGAAAAAAATGGATAAGAAAATGTAAGATAATATTATCTTTTTCTCCTTTTTTATCATGTGTTTACTTTGTTAGAAATAGATGGATAAAAAAACTGAAATGTTGGAAAATATTTTCATACCCTCCCAATAGGATAATATTATCCAACATTTGTGAGAAAAGGAGTGAAAAGGGGCTCCCCGAATAAAATTTTCAGCCTGATCGGAGAACATTATCCATCATAGGAAACATGTGAAAATGATGGAAAATATATTTTTTCAAACTTTTTCTATCAAAGTAAACACACCCTTAAGAATTAACTTAAATAGCTAAAAATAGTAAGTTTAATCCGTATTTATAAGATGGATTGAAATTTTGAGATACCTCAATACTCTTGATAGTTTTTATCATTTACGCAATCGTGTATCTTAATTATCAATTATAAAACTTAATTGCTCGGGCTAATTATGGACAAAGGACGCAAACGTGGTGAATAGGCAAATAGAAAAATCAGTTGTCTTTAATAGAAAGTTTGTCCCTATAAAAAAGCCATGCAATAATTAAAAAAAAAAGAAAAAAACTTGGGTGGAATAAAATTCTTCCAAATGAGTCTATTTCATAATATGAGCCTAAAATGGTAAGCAGCGCAGTGTTGGTTCCTCTTGAATCCAGCAAAGCTTTTGCTCTAAGCTTCTTGAGACTGAGTAATGGAGAATGATTGAAGCTAGGTAGGATCCCAACTCCAAACATCTCTCTTTTGAGGAACTCAACATAAATCGCCATTGCTTTGACAACGTCTAAGGTCTCAAATCTCTGAAGCTTCCACGCCCACGCATAAGTCCTTCCAACCAACAATAGATTACTCACTTACCACAACACAGATATCTACTATCAAATCATCATTTGTTGATTGAGTTTATGGCCTGGGTTCGAATCTCCGGGGAAGGGGGCGAGAATTTTATTTCTTTTGAATTCATTATTTTTTACAGCGACATGTTTCACAGAGGGTTCATCACGTATTTATAATTCGTAGTTTATATATATTTTAAAATAAATTTGTAACCTAACTCTATTCATCAATATATATATATATATATATATATATATATATATATATATATATATAGGGAGAAGATCAAATGACAATGGACAAATATGATGAAAATGGAGAATGAATCTGTAAGGTTAAATTTTCAAATCTTATATGGCTAATATTTGAAAATTACAGTTAAATATGTCATTTTCAAATGAGAATGAATCTGTAATGTTAAATTTTCAAATCTATAATAGTAATATAGTAATTTATCTGCTTGAAAATAATGTATACTAGTGGGCTAATTTACAAATTACAAACTCGTTGCAACATGCATGCATGTTGTTGGTCGCCGATTGGAATGTTGTGGTAAATTAAAGGAGATTAGGGATCTCGTAAAATCTCTGAAAATAAATAAAATTAAATGAATCTTGTAGATTCAAAAGTAGTTCTAAGAAATTCTAACCTATATATGTAATGTATATAAGTAGTATATAAGAGCATTCATAATAGATCTCTCAAAAGTGATTTCAACTTTAAATTTGAGCTAAAATAATAAAAAGTGAGATAAAATGATCATCCAACAGATCACCTATATTAAGTTGGGCCCACAAAAAAATTTACACCCCCTCAAATCTAATCCTGAATTTACACCCCCTTAAATCTAATCCTAAATTTATAAAATAGATAATGAAAAATAGGAGAGCTGCTGTGTGCAATTGTAAAATAGGGGTTAAAAATAATTTAGAGAAGACTATAGGAGTATTTTTAAGAGTAAAATTTTGAGAGATCTGTTGTGGATGCTCTAAATAGTGTAATAAATAATTGTCGGAACTAAAGATTAGAAAGTTCGAAAAACCACAGTAGTGATGTAGTTTAAAAGCAATATACAAATTAATATAAGAGTGTGTTTGCTTTTTATCCCTCTAAATGGAGGGATAATATAACGAGGTATAAGTTTATTACTTAAAGTGGAGTATCTTGTTTTTTGGTTTGAATGAGAACCATTTTCAACCATTTGATCATCAAGACCTACGGTGGATGCATCATCTTGTTGGATGAATGCAGATCCTGGGTTCGAATTCTGAAGAGAGCAATTTTTTTTATTTTTTTGAGTGCATTAATTTTAACAGCGAATGCATTAATTTTTAAAGTGAATGCATTAGATTTGATGGTTCTCACGTTCTCACAAATAATGTAGTTCTCTCTAGAACCACACCCTATATATATATATGGGAGGGCTAAAATAAGTATACTTAATTCTTAAGATATAAAATAAGAACCATTTTCAGCCTTTGAATCATCAAGATCTACAGTTGATTCATCATCATGTTGGATGAATTCATGGTCCTGATGAGTTCGAATCCCAAAGGTAGCAAAAATTTATTTTTCGCAATTCATACATTTATACAGCGAATTCATACGTGTTCTACATAAAATTCATACATTTTTCCTAAATCTTATTTTTTTATTTTAAGGGGTGGTGCTCTCACGGTAGCCATTTCCTATATATATATATATATATATATATATATATATATATATATACCTCAAAGACCCTTCACAATATTTTCTTATATATATCTGATGTATTTCAATAATCCACAAATTTTACACAGAAATTGCAAGTACTGACATTATAATGTTTCAAAAGTTAGATAAAAATTAATTTAAAATATTTACCGCCAACTTATCTGAAATTTCATATTGCCAAAATCTCAAAGTTCGTTTTTGTAATTTTTGAAATACCAAGTTGGATAATTTACCACGTGTGTGTAAAAAGCACTCCTATATGAAGTACTCGTAGTCGTATGCATGGTAAACAGTAAATTAACAGTGAAGACAAATTTGTGAGTCCTCGGAAAGCTTTCCACTTTTGACTTGGTATCTCTGATTTAATTATTTTCCATGCAAGGTATGAAAGCAAAAACATCATTGAGTGCAGTAGTAGACCGACACCTATACATATGAGGTTGACTTAAAATACCCAAATTCGCTTTTTGAGGTATATATATATAAATGACTTTTTTACCTAGAAAAAGCATTTGTTCCATCACATTGTTTGGCATGTGCGTATGTGCACAAAGTTTACCTTATCGCCCGCATTATTAATTAGTTAGTTAGCTACCAATTCTATCCTCATTTGTCTGAGGTTTATGTCACTCTAAGTTCTCTAACTAATCATACTCTAATCAAGATCATTCACAATATATCTTCAATTAAGATTCTATATATGTTTAGCATGTGGCTTGATCGATGTGATTCCTATTAAAATAGTAAAGAGAAACCAAGAAATTATATATTGTTTCCGACGTGAAGTTGGTTAGTATTTCTAAGAGGGTGTTTGGCTAAGCTCAATCTATTGGAGCTTATAAGATATTTCAATAACTTATAAGATGTACTTTCTTAAGACCTTATAAGTTGTCAAAGTGTTTGGATATCTTATAAGCTACAAAGAGAATTTTTGTTTGAGAGAGAAAATTGAAAATAAATGAAATTAGAATGATATATAATGAAAATAAAAAATCATTATTTTTGTAAAATAGTTGTTGCTTGTAAGAAAATGAGAAAATAAGTTGGAGTATAGGAACTTATTTTTTGGGGAGCTTATAAACTCTTAGATCTTAATTTTACAGCTTATAAGCTCTTTAGGAACTTATTTTATAAAACACTTTGAATGAGTTTATAAGCTCCTAAACAACTTATAAGTTGTTTTAAAGAGCTTATAAGCTCAGCCAAACACCGTCTAAATAAGCCGCACCCTTGTTCATACGGCCGCATGGTGTCACCACTCTAATTATTTGATAATTATGGATCACTAAAATCTAATTGTAATTTACTAATCCTAAATGTGAAGTACTAAATCCTATTTCGAACTCTATATATATAATTAAACCCAATTAACTAAGTATGAACTACGAGTGCACGAGATGTGTATTCAAGTCATAGTATGTATTATAAATGTATTACCAATTTACCAATAGCAAGGGTGCATGAATTGAAGAAATCGACATTTTTATTGTTCTATACATAAATTCTTTACACTTATAATTATGTAATTGGTTAGAATTTGAACGAAGAAAAGTTAGATGTATGGTAGATTAATTATGGCTTACATTAGGTAGTTGATTTTAGTTATCAAGATTGAGCGGAGAGATACATTTTCACCATTGATTGGAAAATGTTGAAATATAATTGTACGATAAATTAAATTAAACAATAACTTCAGAATGATTTGTGAAGTGAATAGGATAAGGAACCAATATTGCAGTATTATATGATAAAAAATAAAGCGAAGACGTGGTGGCAACAAGATAGACTTGAGTTTACTAATGTCTCTAAAGGATTTGAAGGGTCATTAGGTCAAAAGTTGAGGTTAGGCTGGGAATTAAAGATGTTGCCAAACTTCAAAGAAACCTCATTCATTATTGCCATACTAAATAATAAATTCGTTTCTCTGGAAAATAATTATAAAGGCTAATATATTGGATAGAATGTGCTTTTTAATGTAGATGAGCTTTTTCCGAGATCATTCTTCTACGGAACTTACATAAACTCTTTTATGAACATGTTATAAGTTAAACCAACTTAAAAAAAATTAAAATTATGCTCAATTTATTGCAAGTTGACTGAATTATTTATTAGTGGATATTTAATTATAAAAAATAGAGTTGTGAATAATGAATCAATTATTATTATTATTTTCTGAGAGAGTGAATCAATTAAATTTAGTATAAAGCGAAGAGCGAAATTAGGGTTTTCATGTATTTTTGATGTAAGAAGGAGCGTGACGACACGCCCCGGCAACAATTTGCTTCCGTCACTTCACTTCGCGCTAAAAGGACACCAATCATTTAAAAATCAAGAATTGGTACACGCTCTTCTGCGGGCGGTGCTATGCACTCTCCTTCACAACATATCCTTTTTCTTACTAAACCATTAGATTTTCAAGAAATGCCAAAATATCATTATTATTGTTTATTAATTTTCTGATGCTTATATTTGCTTCTATCTACTTGATCACTTTAGCTGACTTGCTTTTATTATTTAAAATTGAATTTCTTATTTTAGTATGAAAACATTAATTCTTATAAATTATGCTTCATTTCGATAAAACGTTGCATGAATATTTAATTACATATCTACTTAACAATATCATAGTTTCCATTATTTATTATTAACCGTCCAATGGCGAAAAAGAAAAATAAAATTGAACTATTCTCTTTATAATCGAATATTTCATCTTAACTAGTAAATAAATTCAATACCTTGAAAACTTTTCTTTTATGATAGAAAAAGACAAGATAGGCCTTAGCTTGAAATAACTCCAAAACTCAACAAAAATCCCGGGAGTATTCAGTTATTTTAAATAAAATTAATTAATAATTTGTTGTAGGTGGTGGGGTAGGGATGAGGTCAAGGGGCGAGTAAGCATAGGCTAGTGAGGGTGACCTGGTGCGCATATTCAAAGTGTAAGCATAACACTACAAATACACACACTGTTGCTTGCTTGCTTGCTTGTTTCATTCTTAGTGGAAATCACACCAATTAAATTTTCATTCTCCAACTCTCCTTTCATTCATCTCACTGTAGCTCACGATAAACACACATACACACAACACACACTAACTACAAATTAGTATAATATCCTTTCACATTGTCTCCCCCACACTCACACTTGGACATATAATAATATACTCTATATGCCAGTATTGTCATAAGTCTTTTTCTTCTAATAGAATAGTTTATTTCCCATTTAAATATAAATATAATTTGAAAAAAAAAAAGAGAAGGTATTGCGTTCACAATCATATTCATATTCGCTTCTTTCTTTCTTTTTCTGCTCCTCCTTCAGCATGGAAAAAAATGGAGTCTTGATTTAGTTTTACTTGCTTTAGTTCTTGAAGAGAGCTCAACTGCTGCTTGTTGAGCAGAAGCTTATTCTAATAGTGGGGCTCTTTCTCCTCTCCAATAAAAGGTCAGTCTTTTTTTATTTATTAATTTCTTGCATTTTCAAGAATATAAAATTTGATAAATGGGCTGGGAGGAATATAGTCTGGAACCTGTTATTAGTTTATCGTATTGCTTGCAGCTTTCAATACCAGATTCTTGATATTTGTTCTCCTTTTTCAAGTTTACATTCTCTGATAAGATCCTTTCTATTCTTGATTTATTTGATTCTTTTTTTCTCACGATAGAGAGGATTTTAAGCTATGGTTTTAATCAAGATCGAGAATTTCTCCTATCGTTGACGAAATTTGATGTTGAATAGCTCGTTTTGACCTGCACACAGACTCTAATACAAGTATGAGCTTCTGTGTGTGTTTTGCTTGTTTGGTTTATGCATGTTTTGTGTTTGTTATCTGGTTTTTATATATTGAGCTTTGTAGTTATAGAAAATTCTACTGCTCTTCTTGCCTTGATGTTTGATTTAATTTGGACATGGATTCTTAGCCATCAATTTTGAGGGTATCTTTAGCATTGGCTGGAAATTTAGATGCTGAATTTAACCAGCAGAAGTTGAATTTAAATTATCGAGTTCTATAAAAAGTCTGGATCAGATGCTGTTTGTGATTTTGTGAATGAGATTGTTGAGATCATTTGACTTGGAATAGATTAGATATTTGATATCTGAGTTTAATTTCTACCTTGTACATTTTGATGATTACATGTGCTATTCCACTGTAGATTAACCTCTTTACTTGAACTTAGGGTATGATTTTACCACCCTGACTATGTAAATTTATTCTAACACTCAATTATGGAGTAATCTTCATCGGTGTTCTTGTGAAGCCAAGGATTTCTGCCCTCATAATGTACTGAATGTGAATGCTTGACTACATGTTTTGTGCTGATGAGAAAGTTCCATTCTTTTGTGCTGTTCAATTCATTATTTAATCTCTCAATTCTGTTTGAGAAGTCTTTGATAGCTTCCTGCATGAATCATAATAGTTCATGGACTAATCAAACGAAACAGACATCTAATATTCGACTTGAGTGGTTGATTCTGTTCTGTTTCTTGGTTCCATTAAACAGCCAACAATGATGAATTCCACATCCACACAATTTGTTCCCTCAAGACGGATGGGCATATATGAGCCGATCCATCAGATGGGCATGTGGGGAGATTTCAAAGGTAACAATTGTCTGGATGCATCTCCACCGATGATTCTGGAGGTTGACCCTAAACTAGATAATCAGGTAAAATTATCAGATATTGTAAATCGTGTCTATAAACTCGTTTTCTGGAGTTATTTCCGTCCATCTTATTGTTGACTTGTTTTTGTATGCCTCTAGTCAGAGGATACTTCACATGGAACTGTTGGACCTTCAAATAAATACGACCAAGAAGCAAGTAAACCACCTGATAAGGTAAATTTCTGTTGGCCTCGTTCGTTTGGTTAACAATGTCTTCAACTCTACACAAATGTATTGATCAACAAAAGAACTTAGATGTGTTGCTGGCATTGATTGTCGTATATGATATCTTATGTTGCTCCGTTAGTGTGTATCACATTGATGTACTGTACAGTCGTGCAAGAAGATTTTTATGATGGTCTGTAGTAGCTCATGGCTATAGTGGATTGCAAATGAACGAAATTGTCGATGTTAATTTGTCAATGTGGATATTATACATGTCTTTGATAAATGACAGTTTTCTTGTGCATCTCCCGTTCCAGAATCTCGATATCTCTATTCCTCATTTCTTTCAGCTAATATTGGAACCGTTAAATGTTCTATATGGTGATGACAAACTGGAGCGTACATTGTAGGTTTTAAGGCGTCTAGCACAGAACCGTGAGGCTGCTCGTAAAAGTCGTCTAAGGAAAAAGGTATGATGAGTCTATGGAACATATTACTCTTATATCACATCTAGAAAAACTGTTAATATATCTAAAAGTCGTGTCTGTGCATTGTTATATCTTGATTTTGGAGCTAACCTAAACTTTTGTTGCAGGCCTATGTTCAGCAATTAGAAAGCAGTAAACTAAGGCTTATTCAGTTAGAGCAAGAGCTCGGCCGTGCTCGGCAACAGGTAAACAGAAAATCAGTACCATTATTTACTTCATAATTTTCCAAACAAACTCATAATAGAAGGTACTTACTGCTGCAGGGTTTGTACTCTGGAAGCGCTTTAGATGCTAGTCCACTAGGTTATGCTGGGAGTATGAACCCAGGTTCGTATAGTCATATGCGATTGATCGATCTTTCAAACATCTACTCATTATAGAAAACTTATTAAGATTGTGCAGTTCTTATTTTCCGAATTATCTTCAATATAAGACCGAGGTGCAAAGTTAGATAACAAACTTGCACCACTTATAGTGCAGTTACTGTGATGTAAATTACCAGTTTGCTTAAACAATTTGCTTGTTTCAATCTTACTATAGAGATCATAATCAATTTATGCTTGATCAATCCATTACACTAAATGAACAAAAAGACACGATTTGAAGACTGATTGCCACAAATATTTGCCTGTTATAAGTTCTTTGCTTTTATTTTGTTTTGATTTTTGTGTTAATAATAAGCTTCATCACAGGTATTGCTACATTTGAACTGGAGTACGGACACTGGGTGGAAGAACAAGATAGACAATTATCTGATCTGAGGAATGCTTTGCATTCATCAGAAACGGGAGATGTGGAACTGCGAATATTCGTTGATGGTGGACTTGCACATTATTTTGATCTTTTCACAATGAAAGCTATAGCTGCAAAGACAGATGTATTCTTTCTGATGTCTGGCATGTGGAAAACTTCGGCTGAGCGTTTTTTCTTCTGGATTGGCGGTTTTCGGCCTTCAGAACTTCTAAAGGTAATCCAAATTCGAGAGATTTCATTTGTATGATATTCCGTTTTTGAGGTACAATACGTTTAGCATGCAACTGCAACAGGTTCTCTTACCACATCTGGAGCCATTGTCAGAACAACAACGTTTGGATCTTGGCAATCTCACGCAATCGTGTCAGCAAGCAGAAGACGCGTTATCACAGGGGATGGAGAGACTCCACCAAATTCTCGGGGAAGCCATAGCCAAACAACTCGGTGAAGGGAACTATCTCCCACAGGTTGGTGCTGCCATTGAGAAGTTGGATGATCTGGTGAGGTTCGTCGGTCAGGTAATGTGTAGGACTGACTCCTTGTCGATTTCAAACCTAGCTTGATGAAAGATTCATATTTGAGTTGTTGATGATGGAAACAGGCAGACCATCTGAGGCAAGAAACTCTGCAGCAGATTTCGCGGATCCTCACCACCCGGCAGGCAGCTCGAGGGCTTCTTGCTTTGGGTGAGTACTTTCAACGTCTCCGAGCATTGAGTTCCCTTTGGTCGTCACGGCCTCGTCAATCCTCCTAGCTCTCCTCTCTCGTCTTTCTTCATCGCCTTAGTTAGCTACCATAATGTCTGTTTGCACATTTTTGATCTGCTTCCTGTGATTGAAGATTTGTAAATATAATTAGCTGATTTATCAGGAGGAAGTGCATGTGTGGATACATTTTCTTTTCTTTTCTTTTCTTATCATTATAAGCTATATTTATGTCTAGATTCAGTAATGTAAATTTTCAGGCATGTATGGCTGTCTCCTTATATTTTCAACGTCTTTAGTGTGTAAAATAAAACAGCTTCATTTTGCATTTTCTTTTTCTTTCCATTTTCGTTGCTGTTTGTAAATTCTTACTTTTTGATGCTCAACAGAATGTGACTACACTATTTCTCCTGCTGAAAATACATTAGAGACCACAGTTTCGATTAAGTGGCCATTTGTCATACAAAAAAACCGATTAGTAGGTTAAATTAACCGCTAAAAATTAAGTACAATTAAAAGTTAGTTATCAACCTAAAATTCGAATGGCCAAATTAGAAAAAGTTACCAATTTTTTTGTAAGTTTAAGCACGAAAAATTTCATATCTTAAGATATAAATACAAAGCATACAATTTAGAGAAGCATGGGGGAAGCGGAGCCGCGCTGATGCGGCACGCTGGCGCACCCCGTGGCTCGACGCGGGACGATGGGGTGTGCCGGTGCTTTGGGGAGGGTGTGGTGCTTGTTTTACACATGTCCACTTAAAAGAAAGAAAATTGAAAATTCGAAATCTTGACTGTTTGATGCATCTTTCTTATTTTTTTTAAATTTCGACCGTTTGAGCAAACAGTTCTTTTATTTAAATTATTTTTATTCCTTTCATCCTCTATAAATATCATTTCTCTAATTCATTTTTTACATTCAACACAACAATTCTCTCTTGTTCTCTCAAATTTACTACAAAAAATAGAAGGCCAATTCAACGACTAAATGAAAAATATAGCTCAAGGCTCGGGTGTTCCTCCTTCCACGGGGTTTCCTAGTTCTACCCCCGATGATGAAGTTCGCGTCTTTCACGCAAGCCTCGAATATCTTCTCCCCGGGCTCTCTTCCAACCACGACGATCCCAACTCGTGCCGTTGAAGACGACATCGTCAAAGTGCTGAAGCTAAAGACGTCGAAACCTTGCAACGGGTACACCTCGGCGAAGAAGGAGCTCATTTTTATGTTGTGGGCGGAGGCTATCCACAACCCAATTACGAGAACGGACCAAAATGCAACCCAATATTGGGGATATAACACCCGGAGATACAACGATGATCAGAGGGGGACTCCTGCTCGTGACAACAAGCAGATCAAATTTCACTTTCAACACGTTCAAAAGGACGTCTAGGTGTGGGAGGCAATCTACGAGAAATGTAAAGCCAATTGGGCTAGTGGAATGAGTGATGAGCAAATCACTGAACATGTGCAGGAGATCTACGAGGCCAACAATTCAATGAGATTTAAGCATTTCAAAACTTCGATGATTTTGCGCGAATATCAGCGATTCGCATCCCAAGGGAAGATGTGCACTCGTCAAAGAAGTAGAAGGGCTCGGAAGGGCGGGCCACGACAACATCTTCTGAGCCAAGTATCACAACGAGACCCCAAGGCCAGAAAGTGGCAAAACGCGACAAGGGCAAGGGGAAGAAAGTTGAGTCGTCAACAGATAATGTTCAATACTACAAAGCAATAGAACGCGTCGCCAAAAAAATCGAGGTATTTAGCACTTAAACCAATTCTCTCGTCGAAGCAAAAATTTAATCTGCCGATGTGAAAAGGGAAGCACTTGGTTACAAAATCCTCCATACGGACACTTCGAATATGTCAGCAACACATTTGACATTGCAAAAGAGCATGTAGTCTAAATTTAAATTATTGTATTTTTTTATTAATGTAACCTCGAATTTTAATTATGGTTAAGGTGCAGATAGGCCCCTCAAGTGGAGGCCCTTAGAGCGTTTCAGTCCCCTTACTAACTGTGTGTGCAAATTGGCCCCCGAACTCAAAAAAACGGTGCAGATCGGCCCCTCTGACTTAACACCGTTATGGGCCGTTAGTCAAGGGGGCGATCTGCACCATCTTTTCGGAGTTCAGGGGCTAATTTGCACCTTTTAACTTTTTAATTAATTCATCTCTCTTGCTCAAAATTTGATCGTCGTTGTCGCTGATTCAAGCTCCGGCGAGGCCGGCGGAGGGCGCCGCCTCTTTCTTTCTCTCTTGGGCCCTAAACCTCGGAGCTCGCTCGACTGCACACGCTTAGCGTCAAGGACGAGCCCTAATTCTCCCATTCCGTCGGAAATCACCGCCGCAATATCCGGTGAACCCGCCGCCTGGCTTTTCTCGATGAGGAGTCGCCTAGCTTTTCTCGATAAGGAGTCGCCTCTTTCTCTCAAATCTGGCGAAATCCGGTGATAAAGGCCGACGATGCCCGTCGCCATCTACACTATCGGCGTGCTGTTGAAGAAGGACACCTTCAAATCAGAGACCATGGCCAACATGATCTCGATCTCGATTGGGGTCACGATCACCGCCTACGGCGAGGCGAAGTTCGATTCGTTGGGGGTGATTCTGCAATTGGGGGCGGTGACGTTCGAGGGAGAATTCGAGTTTCCATTTCGATTATGTGATTTTCGAGAGCAATGACGCCGATTTGGAATTCCCGATTTGGGGCTTGGGAACTTGATTTCGTGATTTTCCTCATCTGATGGCGATTGACGCCGGAAAAGTTGGTCGGAGAAGATGAGATGTGATTTTTTTTTAATGAACGGTGTGCAGATTAGCCCCCGAACTCCAAAAAGGGAAAAGGTGCAGATTAGCCCCTGAACTCCAAAAAAACGGTGCAGATCGCCCCCTCTGACTAACGGCCCATAGCGGTGTTAAGTCAGAGGGGGCGATCTGCACCATTTTTTTGAGTTCGAGGGCCAATCTGCACACACAGTTAGTAAGAGGACTAAAACGCTCTAAGGGCCTCCACTTGAGGGGCCTATCTGCACCTTAACCCTTTAATTATTTAAATTATTGTAATTTTTATTTTAATCAATGTAATGTTTAAATTTTATTTTAATGAAATATTGAATTTTAAAATTAAAAAATATATATGAGATAAAATAGAAATAAGGATTATAGAGCTCCTTATAGAGCTAATGCACTAAAAAGGAGGACTCTAAGATGCAGATCACCTTATAGAGCCCCATTGGAGATACTCTTAAGTGAAAAGGATAATACTTTGATGCATAACACCAGTGAAATGAACCTAGTAAATACAGTAGTATATAATTTTTTATAAGCATTGGTAACATCAATTAACCGCCAATTTTTATTCATAACAAAAAACTTAACCAAAACCTTGAGTTTTTTAGTATTAGAAAATTAAACCAATCATTTTGGTTAACTAGATGATTTTAAATTTTTGATACTATTTGTTGGTGTTCGGTCTTATCTTATTTGCTGAACCTTAGTTTAAATGATATAGACTCTACAAAATAAAGTTAAGATGAAGTTGAATCAAAAGATTCAAAACTGTATCTGTTTGTTTTTGTTTTTGTGATTATAGAAAGTTGAGCATAAGTTGAATGAATTACTAAAAGACAACATTCGTACATATCTTATCTGATAAAAAATTCAAACAGCTTCAACCAATCACAAACAACTAATATCTATATGCACTTGATGCCCAAGAAGCATATTTTTCAGAAAAGTGAGATGGTAGTTTCAGAGCTTGGACATGGCATAGTCCAGTGCATCAACCAGAAAATCTGCATCAAGTAGTCGAGCAACTCAAATAGAGAGAGAGAGAGAGAGAGAGGATAAATAAAGAGAGGAAGTGTAGCCAACCTGCATCATCTTTGCCAAAACACATTGGTGGTTTTATTCTGAAAACATTCCCATGAAGCCCGCCTTTCCCGACCAACACGCCGAGTTCTACAACCACCAAAAAAACTCGTTTCATTTCCACGAATAACCTATAACTCATGGCTTCATATCTATCAACTTTAGTGTTACCAACCTCTGAGGCTTTCAAATAGAACTGCAGTCTCTGCCTTGGCGGGTGTCTTCTGTTTCCGGTCAGTCACGAGTTCTATCCCTACCATTAAGCCGCTCCCTCTCACGTCCCCAATTACTACAAAAACAGCATCACTGATATGGCATGCTAGCACATGGGAAATCTTACCAAAGAGTGCTCAAGGAAACTTACTGTCATGCTTTTTTTGAAGATCTCTAAGGCGCCCAATCATGTGAGACCCAACCTCCGCGCAATGCTGCTGCCGTTTCTCCTTTTCAAGAACTCGAAGCACTGCAAGTCCACCAGCCGAGCAGACCGGGTTGCCCCCAAATGTATTAAACTGTATTTTCTGAGACAATACACTGGCTATTTCGGGTGTTGTTACCACTGCTCCAAGTGGCAAACCATTGCCTATACCCTGCATTTTTTATTTTTTTTCAAATTGCAATAGTCAGTCGAATAAAAAGGAGCTACAATGAAACTAGAGATGAGGTTGTTTCGAGTTACAGAGACCTTAGCCATTGTAACTATATCAGGAACGACTCCCTGCGTCTCAAAACCCCAATAATGGCTTCCTGTCCGACCAAAGCCAGTTTGCACCTCATCCGCAATGCATACGCCACCAGCTTTACGAACAATGTCATAAACCAATTTCAAGTATCCAGGGGCTAACTCGACTGCTCCACCAACTCCCTGTTATCAGCAACTAACTAGTTAGAATCGAGGCTCTAAAGCAGGGTTGATGCTAAGTAACAAACCTGAATTGTCTCTGCAATGAACCCAGCGACTTTTCCTGATGTTCCGTGATCAATGTGGTCCTGTACATCTTCAGCATAGCGCTTGGCATCAGGGCCAAAAATTCCGCGATATGGATTTGGGTTCAGAACATGATGAATCTCACCCTATCAAGTTTGTCAAAACAATGAATTTCATTAATCCAGACAACTAATGTAATGTACTATAATGTATTATGATAGAGAGGCAAAGAAGGATGCATATATGAGCACTTTTCCAGCACTGGCTTTTGAACAGCCAAAAAGTCCTCAAGGTGCATAACTGCTTAAGTTATGAAATACAGATTGGATTTTACAAGCATAGCATATTTAATAGAATTCGATTACACAACTAGACATCAGTTAACTGCATTGATGGATAGATAGCCTATTAGCCAATAAAGGGCCTAATTTGTAATGAAACATAGGAAAAGTATTAAGATGTATAACGGGCGCAGTGACAATAGAGAGTTAGCTGGAATGGAGGACAAACCTGAGGAATGGGGTACTTCCATGTGTTGAGAGCTGTCAATCCTATTGTATTAGAACTTCCACCATGATATGCATTCCTCAAAGCAATCATGCCAAGGTTTCTGCTGTACAGTCGAGCCATCAACATAGCAAGCTCGTTGGCTTCAGTCCCTGAATTTACAAAATACACAACCTGCAATACGAAGAAGAATTCAACTAATAAACATGTTCATGGCACAAGTGAGCATGGCAAGGATAACACAGATAACTGATACATATCACACAAGAGTGGTAGAATTGAGGGAGAAAGCTATTCCCTCTCCTATAGTGATTTAGACACCTTTGTACCACGACAAGTATAAAGTGAGTGTGGTTCTGCAGTGCAACGCAAAACCTAGATGATGGGATTACCTTCAGATTTCCGGGCATTTTGGATGCTAGAGCCTCCGCGAAATCAGCTATGGCATGGTGTAGGTATATAGTGGTGGTGTGTTGAAGAAGTTTGCTCTGTTCCACGATTGCATTGAGGATGTCGGGATGGCAATGGCCACAAGAGACGGTCACGATTCCTGCAAATGCATCAAGATAGCGCCTTCCATTTTCATCGTACAAGTACTGCATTTTCCCTTCAACTATATTCAGCTGAAGATACAACACCACCCATCACTACAACAAATCTTGCACTTACACAAACAATCTTACAAAGGATATCATTTCAGAGAACACAAAAAGAACTAGATGATGCTTAAAATCTTTAGGCCAAACTAGAGAAAGGGAAATGAAGTCAAAATTCATAATCCAGCACAAAAATAACATCCACTTCTAAACCGCAACCTATCCATATCGATATTGGTACAATCAAGAAATCTCAATTTCGCTGCCACAAACAAAAAGAGAGAAAGGAAACAGATAGCAATTTCAATGCTCAAAATCCTTATTCCAATCCTAGCTAAAAAAATCGAATATTCGACAGCTTCATGTCATCTGCAGCTAAATAAACATGAGAGTGAATAATGGGCTTACGGGGTTGTGATAGTAGTGAAAAAGTGAGGGGCCCAAATATCTCTTGCGCTTCTCCATAACCTCATCAGCCCGAGGGCCGTCATACGGCTTCGGATCGTAGTCGAAAGGCGGCAGAAGCGGCGGAGAGGCGGCGGAGGAGCTGCGCTGCAGTCCCACATTAGAGGTGCAAAGCCACCGCCGTGCCCCACTAAAAAGCTTCCTTTCCATCCCCATCAAAGATGATATTCACACACAGTGGTAAGAATTTTTTTGTTCTTTTGAGAATGACAGAGTTTAAGAATTAATTATAGGGATTGGGGAAATGATGAGGGAGGCTGAGGTGGAGATTAGGGAGGTGGATTACAGTCAGCTCAACCAATAAAGATTCCTTCCACACTCCCAACTGGGGTTTGCCCATAGATTTAATCGGCTTGAAATTTTATTTAAAAATAAATAAATTTTTTTTGATAATATTATACTCTCTTCATCTATAAAAAAATAAAGTAGAGTATTTTTTTTGTTATTTTAAAATATTTACAAAAATTAGTCTTTTTTATTTTTAGAAACTACTATCAATCACATGATTGATATTTATTCTCCACTAACAATACAATTAATTATCATTATATATATATTACTTTTAAAATAAGACCGTTTCTCTATTTACAATACAATAACTATTTTTATTAAAACTTGTGTCGTCCCTTATTAGGACTATTTTTTATGGACTGAAAAAATATTTATAATAAATGAATACATGCATGAATAAGTGACATTTCAACATCGACTTACATGATAATCAATATGCAACTCGTAGAGATATAAAGATGCAGCATTTTTGTTAAATAATTATCAATTCTTAATTGTTACATCTAGATAGTATTATGTTAAGTATTGAATTAAAATACAAATAAGTGAGAATTAAAATATATTTCATAAATTTTTGAAGAAATATCATATCATATTAATTTTTAGAAGCAAAGTAATGAATTTGGAAATCAAATAATGTGAAAATTTTCATATAATCAGGTGAACACATTATTTTCAGATCAATCTTATAGGGTTTCGAGCTATTTTCGAGTCAATCCTATCAGGTTCAGATCAACACTAACTTATTATTTAAACCCCAACTATAATTATAATTATAATTATAATTATAATTACTTACTTCCGTAACGTAACTGCAACCAATCAACAATCACTACATAATTTTGACAGGACAAGAAAAGCAACGAAGCATATCGTCTAATGATTCATATTACATATAATATAAATATTACTTTACAGAACATATATTAATATATGGATTCGTGGCGCAATGGTAGCGCGTCTGACTCCAGATCAGAAGGTTGCGTGTTCGATTCACGTCGAGTTCAATTTTTTTTTGTTTTTGTTTTCTTTGTTTTATCTATTTTTACATTTATCATTTTTGGTTTTTGTTTTCTTTGTTTTTATCTATTTTCACATTTCCCCCTTTCTAATTACGTCTATTTATTTACCCTTTCCAAATATCTCAATCTTTTGCCCACAATTTTTGGTTTTTATTTTTTTTGTTTTATTTATTTTCACATTTCCCCCTTTTTAATTACGTCTATTTCCTAATATCTCAATCTTTTGCCCACAATTTTTGGTTTATGTCCATTTCCTAAAATTGAGGAAATGGGTATATGGCAGAAAAGTAGGAAATAGAGTAACCGCTAATTTTGTCGGAAAAAGAAATCCTAGAAAACTGTGTTTTCATATATTAATAGATAATTTCTAACTCAATTTTGTTAAAGATATTAAATTCAATAGTGTCGTCAGCACAGAATAAATCTATGTAATCGTTTGTTCCCTTTTTTGAGAGATTACTAGGAAAAAGAATAAACTAGCCACGTATATAAGCTAACAAGCAAACAAATTCATAAAATCAAATTATAAGTTGAACAACAATAAACAGAAGTACAGAACCAATGTTTCCAATAAATAATTAGTCGAGGACTTCCAAAAAAAAAAAGTCAAAGAAAAAAATACTAAATCGTATACTGTATATTCCACTTGTAATGAGTTGTTTGTGTTAAACATCAAAATGCTGGTTGGCATAATGGTAGGTAACAATGCGTAGAAGTTGATGGATTAGTACACATTAAATGCAGACAAAAGCTGCATACACAAGGAGAGTTGAGCTGTGGAAGATTCACATCCAAACAAACAAGCTGATTGTAAGCACCACTAAGAATCCTCGAGCTCTCCACCACTTCACATTTGTCCGTTTCATCCTTTGAAATTTACACAAATATTATCTTTTCACAAACTAAAGTAGACATCAGGTGTTGCTATGCAATATAAATAACACAGATATCTATAAGAGAAATTAAGCAAGAGAAATGGAACTCGGTTGGTTTTGGCTTACAGTAATGGTGGTAGTAGCTGGCTCATTGGTTTCTTTGGCAAGGAGGAAGAAGATGAAGAGACTGCCTCCAGGTCCAAAAGGGGTCCCTATTCTGGGTCATCTGCACATGCTGGGGAAGAATCCTCACCAAGATCTGCACAGGATCGCCAAAGATCACGGCCCGATTATGTACATGCAATTCGGGTTCGTTCCAAACATCGTCGTTTCATCTCCTGAGGCAGCTGAGCTATTCCTGAAGACGCATGACCTTGTATTTGCCAGCAGACCACCTCATCAGGCTGCCAAGTACATCTCATGGGACCAGAGGAACCTCTCCTTTGGGGCGTACGGTCCATACTGGCGGAACATGCGCAAGTTATGCACCTTGGAGCTGCTCAGCACCCTCAAGATCAATTCTTTCCAGCCTATGAGAAGGGAAGAGCTTGGCCTTTTTGTTGAATCCCTCAAGGGAGCAGCTAGGGAACGTGTTGCTGTCGATCTTAGTGACAAGGTCGCATCCCTCACCGCAGAGATGAGCTGCAGAATGGTGTTTGGTAAGAAATATGATGACCAAGACATAGATGAGAGAGGCTTCAAGAAAGTGATCCAGGAAGGGATGAAACTAGCAGCAGTTCCTAATTTGGGTGATTACTTTCCTTTCCTTGGAGTCTTGGATCTCCAAGGGCTCACAAGGAAGATGAAGGCACTCGCAAAAGTTTTTGATGATTTTTTTGAGAAAGTTATAGAAGACCATGTTGGAGCAGGGGATCATGGGGAGACAAAAGACATTGTTGATACCATGATGTCCATAATGCAAAGTGGAGAGTGTGAATTTCAGTTCGATCGCCGTCACGTCAAGGCCATTATGCTGGTAGGCTGAATAACTCAAATTTCTTGTTTGATAGGCATTTAATAGTGAGTTAAAGAAGAATTACATGCGCAGGATATGCTCGCAGCTTCAATGGACACAGCAGCAGCATCAGTTGATTGGATACTCTCAGAACTGTTGAGAAATCCAGCAGTTATGGAGAAAGTAAAGAAAGAGTTGGAACAAGTAGTGGGACTGAAGAGGATGGTTGAGGAGTCTGACCTGGACCGACTCGAATATCTCAACATGGTTGTGAAGGAAACCTACAGGCTGCATCCAGTGGCTCCATTGTTGATTCCTCACTATGCTAGGGAAGAAAGCACCGTTGATGGCTACAACATACCAAAAGAATCAAGAATAATCGTCAACACATATGCAATTGGGCGCGATCCAAATGCATGGACTGATCCGGAGAAGTTCCTTCCGGAGAGGTTCGTTGGCAGTGACATTGATGTTAGGGGACAACATTTCCAGCTCCTCCCTTTTGGCTCCGGGAGGAGAGGTTGCCCCGGAATCCAACTGGGGCTCATCCAAGTTCGACTCATCGTATCACAATTAGTTCACTGCTTCGATTGGCAGCTGCCAAATGATATGCCGCCAAAGGAGCTGAACATGGATGAGGACTTTAGCCTTGTTGTTACAAGGGCCAATCCTCTCATGGCAATCCCTTCCTTTCGGTTGCAGAACTAGCTTAGTAAGAATTTGCTTCCTCAAAATAATCTATGCAAAAGAAAAATAAGACGGTCTAAATATGTACTCATAGCCAGGTGCATGTATCACAAGGCCATGAGCTATCAAAATTATTTTAAGGTCAAGTTTAATAAGTGCAGTATATCCTATTGTTGAGCTTAAATGTGAAATCATGCATTTCAACCATATATGCATTCTTCTCCAACTATGTTCAGCACAAGCAGTTTATCCCAATAATGTGCAAAACCAATTTAGAGTAAGTTTGATTATGGCAAAACTACAAAGTACACAAAGTAGCCAGAGCCAATTTCAAACCCCTCCACTTCTTTAAGGGCAAAAGGAGAATCGTTTTCATATACATTCTTACAACTTGAACAAGTAAAGTTAAGGATTGGCTAGCTGAACAAAAATCAATCCTCCGCCCAAACTAGGCAGATTTCCACTTTGACCTACTAAATATACATTCGCAAATTTAAGATTCTTACTTTCTTGGAACCAAGTCTCCGCGCCTACGATTTATCATGGCTGCCAAGAAATTTTAAGGGCATTACAGAATGCACGAGTCTTGCAGTAACTCCATAAGAGTTGGACTGGCAATAATGAATCACTTTACCAGTCGTGTTCTCAATTCCGCTGAACCTGCAAAACCACAGTGTATAATAATTAAGCACGTGAAACTGAATCATTCTAAATAAATCAAGAACGGAGAATTCTTGGACTGAAGCAATGTGAGAAGCTTGCCTAATTCACAGCAGTAGAATCGAGAACAAACTCTTTGTGCAGAAGCAACAATCTTTCTTGGCAAGTAACATTTTCTTGAGTATCGTAACATGTTCTGGAGATTTCTTGAATATTTTCGTATCAACAAAGTTCTATTTCTTGGTACGGCCATATAACGTGCCATTCAGATATTGTGAAGGAAAAACTTCCAGAATAAGACAAGGCAAAAATCACTTGCCATTTAGTTAAGCAGTACAGTGATTAGTCTCTCACTATTTGGTCAAATTTCTTAACCTTCACAGTGCCAATCAAGACCTTCAAGCTGAAAATGCACAGATGTCTGAGGACGTATGCAATCGTAGCAGGCTTCTGTAGACGGAAATGTAAAAATTGTAGCCAATTTGATCAAACTTCCAGCAGCAACAACCTGTCAGTTCACTCATAAAATAAGGAATATGACATTAAAAAATATATATATATTCACATTTTTGTATTTGATACAGATGTTGTCATATTCAACTATCAGTTTTTCATATTTATGCTTGATATGCTATGTCATTTCAAAGATCGGGTTGGTTGTATTGGAAAACCACTTCTTATTGCCTAAAAAAATCAGTTGAACTGAAATATATTATACAAATGTAATTCTACTATATTAATGAGTCGGGTAAACTATTCTATGCCAACTTAGATACTTGCTGATTAGGAAATTGAAATCTGATGGCTTGTGCTTTTAACAGGTGAAGATTTGTTAATTGTTGGCCATTGCAGCAGATCAACCACTCCGCTTTCCGGCCACTTTTACTTCTGTTGTTAGATCCTTTTCGGGTAATAGTTCTTAGTACATTACTGAAATATTTTAGTGCTGGTAGATACTAAAGTTCATTTATCTGCTTAGTGTTGGATGGTATGGGGAAGGGAATGTATACTCGATTTGACATCACTGAGATTGATAAACTGTAAGCATTTTGAGATTTCTGAAGTTGAAACAATAGTTTTAAATATCATACGCCATTAGGCCTATATTATCTTTGTTTTGACTAACGTATATCTCATGATCAACAACAGCTATGCTCTGGAATTGATAAGGTTCCGTGAAGCTGGCATTCAAATTATTATAAAGGCAAGTTTTTTCAGGCTCTTTTCGCGTTATATAAATCTCAAACGAAATCTAAAACAAAAAAGTTGCTAAAATTAGATCTTTCTTGTTTCCAGGACTTGAGGAAAAATGGGATAGGCAAGCATGTGCATTATACAATCTATTTAGGCAGGCTGATAGAGTTATACAACGATTTGTAGGCATCGATGATCTGTAGGTTAACAAAGCATAAATTATTTTCTTGATCATTTTTTTATCTCTTTTTTATTAAGAGCAACGCGTTTTAAAGCTTTGCGTACGAGCTTTGGAATTTAATGTCCCGAGGTAACTTGCACTCGCCATGGCGTTGATCTCCGCAGCTTCCTTGTTCTTGTTGTGGGATTTTGGTTTCTTTTAGGAGGCATTTTGATATTGAGAAGGCAACTGGAGAAGGGTTTTGGGTGGGTTTTAGGAGAGAGACTTTGGAATGATAAAAAATTAAAAACAAGTTGCCAAAAATTAATAACTGGATCTTTAAGTGGAAGTCACAGATTTGCAGCAGAAAAAAATAGGAGAGAGGAAAGCAGATTTGCAGGAAATGAAGGGAAAGGCACCGAGAGACGACAATGGAATTTTGCAGGGCGCTATTGGAAAAACTATTGTGGAAAAACTAATAGCCTAAAAAATTGATTTATTCATTCATTCATTTGTTGAAAATATAACAGAATACTACACAATTCAATGCTAGTGTTATATATATTTATATAAGTCCAAATAATAACAACAAAGTCGAATAAGCTCCAATTGAATGAGCATATACAATAAATTTATTGGACTATTCACTTTGATTTCATTTCCTTGCTTTGCTTCTCCCCATAATGATAATACAACATTTCATCAAACTAAACCATTTTCATATACATTGAGCAGGGAAATTAAGGATTAGGTAGCTGCACAAAAAATCTGAGGGCTCCATAAGCAATAATGAATCACTTTACAAATATTCGTAATCTTCATTCTGCTGAACCTGCAAACCAATAAGCATTTAATAATTAAGCAACTCTTTGACTGATGCAATGCATAGGCTGTGCAATTCAAATAAACGATTTCTTCATTATTCCTTCAATATTTGACAAGGCAAAAATCACTTACCATTTACTTAAGCAGTACCAGTGATTAGCCTCTCTCTTTGGTCAAATTTCTTAACCTTCACAATGCCGATTAAAACCTTCAACCCGAAGAATGCACAAAGGACATATGCAATTGTAGCAGGCATCTGGACGCCAAAATTTTGTGTTATTAACAGATGTGCTTGAATGTACAACTTAAAACTCGAAGATCTGTTGCAGGTGTTGAACAATATCGACTGCGTTACTTTTATTTGATTTGAATGATATCGCCATATTTTAAATCATAAAAGAACATGTATGGCGATGTTATTCAATTCAAATAACAGTAACAGATATTGCCCCACGCTGTGTCAAATCTTCCCTTAATACGTAAATTTGAAGACTCACATGGATGGAGTTCACATATAAAATTGTAGCCAAATTGATCAGACTTCCAGCAGCAACAACCTGTCGGTCCACTCATAATATTTAGAGAAAATAAGGAATATGAGGTAAAAAAAATGTTTCATATTTTTGTAATTTATCAGTCATCCACGTTTCAATTAAATTAAGGACTTACACTCCCAATTGTGTCTTGAACAGTTGCAACACGTTGGAAGGCTCTCTCAGATTCCAAAGCTCGTACGCGTAGCTTTAAATCGCCTTGCTCCTAATAAACAAGAGATAGAAAATGATCAGGAAAATAATTTATGCTTTGTTAAACCTACAGATCAAGGATGCCTACCAATCGTTGTATAACTTCGGCCAGCTTTTCAACTCTATCAGCCTGCCTAAATAGATTGTAAAATGCACGAGCTTGTCTATCCCATCTTTTCCTCAAGTCCTGGAAACAGGAAAGATCCAATTTCAGCAAATTTTTCGTTTTTCAGTCCTTTTAACCCTTCTTTGAGATTTATATAACACCAAAAGAGACTGTAAAAACTTGCCTTTATAATAACTTCAATGCCAGCTTCACGGAACCTTAACAATTCCAGAGCATAGCTGTGGTTGTACATGAAATATAAGTTAGCTTAAACAAAGATAATCTAGGCCTATGATATTTAATACTATTGTTAACTTCAGAAATCTCAAAATGCTTACGGTTTAGCAATCTCAGTGATGTCAAATCGAGGATCGAGTCCCTTCCCAATACCATCCAACACTATGAAGATAAATGAACTTTAGTATCTACTAGCACTAGAATATGTCAGTAATGTGCTAAGAAGTACTTAGAACTATCGTAAATTACCCGAAAAGGATCTAACAACAAAAGTAAAAGTGGCCGGAAAGCGGAAGGGTTGATCTGCTGCAATGGCCAACAAATCTTCACCTGTTAAGAGCACAAACCATCAGATTTCAATTTCCTAATCAGCAAAAGTAGCTAAGTTGGCATAGAATAATTAACCTAACTCATTAATATAGTAGAATTATATTTGTATAATACATTTCAGTTCAACTGATTTCTCTAGGCAATTAGAAGTGGCTTTCTAATACAACCAACCCGATCTTTGACATGACATAACATACCAAACATTAAGAGATTAGTTTAGCTATGACAACAAGCACACTAGTTGTTTAAAAAATTAATCCGCAATAGCAATTTACCAATTGCAGCAAGACGTTGTTTCTTTTTCTCGATCTTTTCCTCCTTAGTCAATGGCTTCTTGAATCCAAGCTCCACTGTTGTCGCTTCTCTCTCTCTTCTTTGTGCTGCGAGGCGCTCTTCAAAGCTACAGTGTTTCAATTTTACCTTAGTGCTTAAGTTGGGAGGCACAAGCAAATTGAAGCCTATATCTTATTTATGATAGTCTGGCCAAAGAAAGCATTAACTAGTGAGAAACGAAAACCTGTTAAGGAAGAACTTTGCAGTTCGTCTGACAGCAGTCAAATCTCCAGTTGGTACCAGAACACCCATTTGAAACATTGCTTGAAGAACCTGCATTGAAATTAAGTGTTTTCTTCAGTGAAACATAACATATTGAATTGAAAATCAAACGTATAAGGCCTGCTCATAAGCATAAGATAACCAAATTTATAGAAAATGACCTTATCAGCATCTTTCTCGTAAACTCCATAAAATACTTCTAGCAACCCTTCTCTGATGTTAGGACTTATACTGCAAAATTTTACAGCCGAATGTTATGTTGTAATAAAGATAATCAAGACTTAAAATAAACCATAAGCAAGAACACAGGTATTTTCTACAGGACTGCAGATAGAAAATACACCTTCCCATCATCCCAAAGTCATAGAAGATCAATCTTCCACCATTAACATCATCCACAGCAATATTTCCGGGATGCTGTACAAGAAATTAAAGTATGCATGTAAGTCAATGAGCAAATAGTTCCAGAACAACAAGCACTGAGGATTACTCACTGGGTCAGCATGGAAGAAGCCATGAGATAATATCTGCTCCAGGTAAGACTCGACAGTATATCGACTTAATCTAATGTGAATTAACAAGACCAATAACTATAAGTGTTCCAGATACGTGCAAGTTGAAAAGACAATTTGAAATAAAGTTGGTAAACTTAGACTGATACCTCTTGCGGTCAACACCCAACTGATCGAGAGCTTGTATCCGGTTTATTTTGATCCCCGGAACATACTCCATAACTAGAACCTATCAGACATGGAACTAGTCAAATTAACATAAGATAGACTTAAAAAAATTTCAACTTTGACAGTTTCTAGAAGTTCAAACCTGTGGGGTTGTGTACTCCCAATATATAGATGGAACTTTCACATAATCCATGTTTTTAAAATTATCTGCAAACTTCTCTGCATTAGCAGCTTCTTTAGTGTAGTCAATCTCCTGAACATTGTTGCATCATAACTATTTTAGATACAAATTCTATTAATAGATCGAGAAAATCACTACAGAATGTTGGATTCAAAAAATATTTTGTGCATGCATAAGTAGATGTGATGCCAGTGCCACATAAAGTACATGCTTAAACATTCTAATGCATGAACATCATAACTCTAGCATCGTTGGAAACTTCTTACCTGGTATAAGACACTTGCGCATTCATCATAAATGGCGACCCAGTCCCTTTTTGCACCATCTGATTTTGGATCTATCTTCTGGAGATATTCGGCTATCACCTGAGGAGGTAAGAAAATCAGAGTAGTTCCAACTTCTTTGTTCTTGTTTCAGAAGAATGAGCATAAGGAACTGAGCGCAAGGAACAATCAAAATCAAACTAACCCTCAAATTCTTAAGGTCTATGTCAAAAAGATCCTTCAACCCAGGTCTTTGTACTTTAATAACAACTTCCTGTCCCTTCAATTTTGCTCGGTGGACCTGACCTACAAATTGGAATTATTAGTCTGATAAATAAAACCTTCTTTAAGTAATAGAATATGTATTCGCCTATCACATTGTGTCAAGGGTGAATAAGAAATACCAAGACTTGCTGCAGCAATTGGCTCTCGGTCAAATCTGTCAAATATATTATCCACTGGAGATCCAAGCTCTTCCTCCACTATGGATACAGCAGTTTTTGATGGAAAAGGAGGAACTTGATCCTGCATGAAGTGGCTAAGTAGATTACTTTCATCATCGGCCTCATTTTATAATAGGTAAACTACTTCTCAAAAAATATTTTCTTGAAACATTAATGCAGGTAGTTGTGAAGGAAGAAGTCGGATAGAGCCAAAAAGAGTATGCAAACATGGCCGATGCAACTAAAAGGAATGATGCTATTTGCCTTGACTATCTTTGCAGTGAAAATAGTATTTTAACTAAAAAGAATATGAGAAATTTCTTTGGCAAGCATGAAGTTACACAAAAGTTATCTCTTATCGTATTACTATAGCAAATCTGTTTGAAATATGTTTAAATAGTAGCTCCAACCAACAGACTTCAATCGGGTAGATGATCATGACAAGCAGGATAGGAATGTACAAGTTCTCAGTTTAATTTCTGTAATAAGAAAGCACTAATTATTCAAGGGGTAGAAAACCAAGAAGTTGGACTTAATTTTCAGATATATGAGTTTTACCTGGAGCTCTGACAATTGATCAACATATTCTTGAGGAAGTATGTCTACTCTTGTAGAGAACTGCTGACCAATTTTGATGAAAGTAGGACCCAGTCTCAAAATATTTTCCTTTAACCACTTGGCCAGTACCTTCCGCCTCTGAGATTTCTTTTCCTCCGTCATTCCTCCTGCACATGGATGGGGCATCCCTTATGTAACATATAAGACGAGTTGGGGTGGGGGGGTGTTATCGCGACCAAATTGTAGGTGAATTAATTATCAGAGAATCACATAAAAAGACAAAAGACGTTCATCCCGCAAATCAAAAGGAAGAAGCATCCTAATTTGAGACAGTGGTGCTTAAGGAATAGAAAATAGTAGTAAAAGCATGTAAGTCCGTGAAATGTTGCTTATAGCGGCATATTGAGAAAGCTTGTCAAAAAAGTCTATTTTCGAATTATTTACATAAAGTAAAACAAACATGCGTTATGTTGGTGAAACAGTAAGTTGGTAAAGAATAGAAACAAGACTCCTCATACTGAGAAATGTCTCGAGATGACAGGGTTTACTAGAAGAATTATGATTAGACAAAAGAGGGAGAAAAAAGCATAAGCACAGTTGACACATTGCAATAATGTGACAATTTTGCTAAAGAGATGTATTTCTCTAAGAAAATGGGTACTGCTCAATAGAGCTGGCACCAGATATAATGATCAGGAAACTACATTTTCCGCGATCAAGTCTCTTCAGCTTCCAAGTAAGCCTAATACTCTCATACAACACAAGTATATATTATTACTCTATTAAAATTTGTGATCAAAATGACATTAGCTGAAGAAGCTAACCTCTGTATGAGAACTTTTGATTGCTTAACCAAGCCTTGAATATAAAACTAACAACAAATCCCCATATTTCCAAAGTCCTTTGAATTGTCGAGTAAGTTTTAAATCTGTTCCATCGGCCACCAGGGGCAACAGAGACCTGTAAAAAAATCATGTACAAATAAAATTGGCACATACAGCCAGATTTTCGCATTCCTACTACATATGCATCCAACTTCATAGGAGAAGAACATAAAACTCAAATCACTTAAATAACAAACTCCCACATACAGTTTTATTAGTTTTATGCCACCAAGTTTCAGCATCACATCACATTTGAGCATATGAACAAAAGCATTTCAAGGTGGAATATCACAACATTAACGATATACCTCAACTCGGTCTTGTCCTTTTTGCTTAAACCAAGCATCCTCTTGCCCAATCTGTTCAACAGTCTTCTTCTTCTTTTCACTAATCACCTCATCCGCTTTCACTGCTTCCACACCTCTTTTAGTAGCCGCATTCCCATTTGAATTTCCATTTACATACTTCACCAAATTCCCATTTTCTTGCTGAATTTTCGCACTTCCATTAGCATAACTCCCAACTGAACCATTACTGTAGGCATAGTTCCCACTACCATTCCCATTCACATTACCATTTAGCCTACTCTTCAATTCTCTGTCTCTCTCATCAAGGACAGTACTTTCCTCTCTCCTAACAGCCCTAATTCTAGTTCCTGAAATTTTGATACTGCATCGAGGTTCAAAGCTATGGATTCTAGAAGGAGAAACCTTGAGAATTTTAGAGGGGTTTTGAGGAGAAAGAAAGACGGGCTCGCGCAAAACTGTGACACTTGTTGATAAAGAAGCCATATTTTGAATTCTTGAACCTCAATAAAACTCAAAAAGGTCCATTCTTTATTAGATTGCAGAATCTGCAAAATAGAGAGGGAGAATGGTGGTGGAGAATTGAAGTTGGTATTTTCTTATTTTCATTTTTTGTTTATTTTTTTAGGGAAACAGACATTTTACAGAACGTGAGGCTGAGGATGAACAAGTGCCACGACGCGGGAGCAGAGGTTGTGGAAAATGGAGGGCTGTTATTGGCTGAGAATAGTGGGGCTGTATTTGGCTGTTTGTTCTACTACTCCATGTTTCTACTGTTTCGTTAGAATCTATGTAAGAATCTACACTCGCGGTCGCGGTAGGACTAGGCGCTAAAATCCTTTGGTGTGTCCAAATATTGTATTTAGTGGCATGGATTTGTAATAGTAATAAAATACATCCGTCCTATATATAAGAGCATCCGCAATGACCCCCTGTGAAGTTTCTTAGGAAGCGTGGGAGTGAGGACAAAACACATTATAAAAGACTCGTATTGGTCTGTGAGGACAGCCGTCAAGTCTGAAGCCGGGTTGTTACAAGTGGTATCAGAGCCGAACCTCTCCTAGTACGGTGTGGTTCGGGGACGAACCAAGCGGAAGCTGGTGGGCCTGTGACGCCCGGGTACAAAGTACGGAGTGATCGCCGGTGCAAAGAGGCACGGACAAGGAGCGGCTCCAGTTAAAACTTCCAAGCGGAGGGGCGTAGGGATGAACCGGAACACACCCGAACGAGAGGGATTCCGAAAATATGCAGGTATGAGACTGCATATTCGAGGAGAGCTTAAAGAATTTGATTGGGCTACTCATATCAATAAGATGCGTCTTCTTTTCTGGTGCCCACGTGAAAGAAACTCCAAGGTTAAGTGTGCTTGGCTTGGAGCAATTTCAGGATGGTGACCCCCTGGGAAGTTTCTTGGGGAGCGTGCGAGTGAGGACAAAACACGCTAGAAAAGATTCGTATTGGTCTGTGGGGACAGCCGTCAAGTCTGAACCCGGGCTGTTACATATATGTTTATTGAAAGAGTATGATTTCATTAGGATATATATATATATATATACATATAGGGTTGCATTCTACGGAAACACAATATTAGATGGAGAATGGAGTCGCAATTTGGTTCGTCAGATCAATCTTGATCAAAGGCTGGGATTAGAAGTTAATATAATTAAAATTAATTGGTGAGATTTATAATATCCCTTAATTTACTCCTTTCTCTCTCCTCTATCCTCTCTCTATCTCCCGTCACCCCTTACCTCTCTCTTCTCTCTCTCTCATCCCCTCTCTCCTCTCTCCTCTCTCTCTCTCTCTCTCTCTTAAAATCAAAATACATAATTAAGTTCATAAAACTATATCTGAAAGTTCGTAAAACTGTATTTGCAAGTTCATAAAACTATATCTGCAAGTTCAATCCTACTCTTCCATCTACCTCTTTCTCTCTCACGATTTTCCCCCATTAAACACCAGAAAACTTCAACACCATTCAAGACAAGTTCAACACAAGTTCAGAAGTTCAATACCACAAATTCAAAAGTTCACAGAATTATACGTATAAGTTCAATAAAATTATTTACAAAATCTGCCGCCCCCTTCCTCTTCTCCGGCGAATGTTCAATGCACGGAGAAGGGGGCGGCGGGCGGAGTTCAGAAGGCGGCGGTGGTGGCTGAACTTGGGGCGTTCGAAGGCGGTGGTGGTGGCTGAACTTGAGGGCGTTCGAATGCGGCGGTGGCTGAACTTGGTGGCTGAACTTGGGCGGCAGTGGCTGAACTTGATGGGGTTTGAAGGCGGCGGTGGCTCTGAACTTGAGGGCGGCGGTGGCTCTGAACTTGTGGGCTGAACTTGGGGCATTCGAAGGCGGCGGTGGTGGCTGAACTTGAAGGCGTTCGAAGGCGGCGGTGGCTCTGAACTTGTGGGCTGAACTTGGGCGGCGCCGAGGAAGGAGGCAGCGCCACCTTTTGTGTGTGTTCTATGTGTGTGTGTGTGTGTGTGTGTTCTGTGTGAGAGACGAGAGAGATAGGGAAAAAGGGACGAGAGAGAGAGATGAGAGAGGAGAGAGAAGAGAAGAAAGTGGGAAAAAGTGACGGAAGAGAGAGAGATGAGAGAGGAGAGAGGGAAGTGAGTAATTTAAGGGATCTTACCAATTTTATTTTCAAAAATTATTATATTAATTATATTAGCTTTTAATCTCAGCCCTTGATTAATATCGATCTAACGAACGAGATTATGACTCTAGACTTTGCAAATATTTATGTTCTTGTTGAACTCTCCCCTATATATATATATATATATATATATAGGGTTGGGATCTATGAAGAATCCCTTTAGTTTAAAGAATAAAGAATTAATCTAGTCCATTCATTTCATAAGATCCTATGGTCAATTAGCAGATTTTTAATTTTATTTTAATTCTGAATATTCATTAATTTAATGATTATAAATTTGAAAAGGGTAAATATGTATATTTGTTCATCAATTATCTTCCATATCCCTAATTTTTCTCCACATTCCATACCAATTTCGTTCACTCTTTCTCTGCCCACCTCTCTCTCTTTTTCTCCGCCAGCATGTCTTTCTTTCTCGTAGATTCCGGTGCGGCGAGGTGCTCCCGCCTCCCTTTGCCACCCCAAGCGAAGCCACGGCCACCGCCCCGCGACCTCCCCGGTAATCGATTGAACAGCACTGGCGGAGCCACTGTCGTGCACTAGCCACCCCTCCGTCTCTCTCTTTCTCGTCACTTTCAGCGCGGCGAGGCGCTTCCGCCTCCCTCTGCCGCCAAAGGCGAAGCCACGGCCACCGACCCCGCCACCTCCTCTGTCCTTTGAAAAGATCTTCACCGCCGGTGCAATTGGAGATTTTCTCTTCACCGCCGCCGCTGCCTCCCTTTAGATATTTGTTAAATTTTTCCTCAATTTAGAGTAGGAACATGATTTCACAAATTTTGTACTTTGCAGATTTAACACCTTCACCGGTTATCTACCTGAAATAGTGAAGAAAATGCCGAAGAGGGATCTTGCTGAGGAGGTGATTTCATCTACTAAATTGCATTTTTTGAAGTTCTCATGGGTTGAATTTGTATTTTTATTTGAAATCTTATAGTGACATATTCACTATACTGTATTCATTGAGTATTAGTTAATTTATTCAGTTTCTTGTTTTACTTATTCGGTTTATAACAAAGTGGTATTCGATGAATTTTCAATATTATTCACTATAATTTTAGTGAATTATGCACTTAGCTTATGTGATGTTTTCGTCCATATTTACACATTTGTAGGCGATTGATTCCTTATTCACATAAATATGATGTTTATTCGGTAAATTTTGAACAATATTCAGATACGATTTATTCATGAAAAATGCTACTTTATTCAACAAAATAGTTTCCTTATTCACAATTTATGAGTATCATATAAATTATTCAGAAAACTATTATCCTTATTCGCATAAATATGATTTTTATTCAGTACGTCATGAACAATATTCGAATACGATATATTCATGAATAACGTTACTTTATTCAACAAAATATTTTCCTTACTCACAATTTATGAGTAACAGTTACGTTTTTCTGCAAATTATTATCCCTATTCGCAAAAATATAATTCTTATTTGGATACGTTTTGAACAATATTCAAATACAATATAATTATTTATTATCACACAAAGAACCAAATTAATATGTACAGGTTTTGAAATAATGAAAAAAATAAAATGCTACATGAATTACTAATTTTATTTAAGCGATTAAGAGTTAATTAAGTTATGCATAATTAATTACTGGATTAATAAAAATATAAATTAGGTGAAGATTCTATTATTTATTTGCATAATATTAATTTGTGAATACACATTAAAATTATTTGAACAAATAAAAAATGTGGATGAGCTCATGAATTCGAGTATATAAAATAATTGTGAAAAAAAAACCATAAATAACGTCAAATATACTGGAGATGGGAACAGGAATAGGGATGGTGTGATATTTTTTGGAATTAATTACAATGTTCAAACATAATAAAGGAGAAGAAAATTTGATATATAAAATGGACATAAAAATCGACGGAAAAAAAAAAAGAAAAAGAGGATGATTTCAAATCTTACCAAATATGCAAAGATTATGTGTATCTTTATTCCATAAAAAAATCGGTTACAAATTATGGGATACACAAAATCTTACCATGCATATTAAAAATATTTTCGGTTACTACTAGAAGTACATTGACATAATTAACCTTTTCAGACATAATTAATTAAATAAATCTGGAAAATGCAGATCCATTGGATTGCTTCAAATCAACGGCCTAGATCCTTTCTTCATTCTCTCTACATTTAGCCTTCTTTTTTGATCCCTTCCCTATATATATATATATATATATATATATATATATATATATATATATATATATATATTCATGTTCATGTGCATTCATTTGGTCAAGCATATTTTAATTATGATTTCATAATTCATTTTAGGAACGGCGCATAAGACTTAATTATTTAATTGCGAGTTTTATTCAAGAAAGATTAAGGTGGGGTTATAATGTTGCATTTAACATTTATCCTTATTATACGTTTTACTCAAATTATATGTGTGAGATGCAGGCAGAGCCTACGGGCTATATGAGACGGAAAGTTAACTTATAGCCTACGGGCTATATGAGACAGAAAGTTAAAGCCTTCGGACTAAGATACATAAAGTTATATAGCCTTCGGGCTAAGAGACAAAAAGTTAAAGCCTTTGGGCTAAGAGGCAGAAATTTATAGCCTTCAGGCAACACAAAAAAGCAGACAGTTTTTATCGCACTTATATTTGTTGTGATTCTTATAATTCGGATAAATGTACCCCCACTGAGTTATTAGTACTCACCCCAAATCTATTGCATCTTCTCAGGTTAAAGCTCGGACGATGGCGGCGGGGTAGCGAGATGATGGTCAATGGTTATGGAATTAGAAAATAAAAGCTTAATTTAAGTTGCTAGAACATGATTTTATTAAGTCATATTTATGTAGACATTTATTATATTTTCCACTGTTATTTCTTTCGAGACAACTTTTGTATCAAGATTTGTAATAATAATGCTCATTTTTATTTAAATAAATTTTGGGGCGTCACACTTTGTCAAAGTAGGAATGTTGGTTAATTTGCTTAACCAACACACAAACTTTAGCTTAAAGAAAGCTCCAACAGCCACATCCATAATCCACAATTTTCTTGCCCATCAAGCATATATTGGATCTATAAATAGGGGAAAAGCTCATTGCATTCGGCACCAGTCCATACAAGAACATATACAAGTGCAGAAGCTCATAAGCTATTGTTCCAACACCTTACCGGACATCTAATTCAAAACATACCTTGAGTGGGAGACTCGTGTGCCTAACATTCCTTGAGGGGAGACTCGTTTGTTAGGGCTAGTTGATAGGTTTGTATGTTTGGTTTTTCATAGAATAGCTTCATTAAAGTCTAGTTGTTGCTAGCATTATTGATAGGATTAGAAAGGATTTTTGAGTGGTTCCACGTATTTGCATTGTAAAAGGAATTTTTATAGTGAATATACAACTGCAATTAATTAATAATGCAGTATAAAATCATTCTATTATACGTACTTTACATTTCCGCTTCTTACTACTTTTCTATAGATTGTTGTGTATATTGTTTAAACATTCTACTCAACAATTCTGTATTTGCGAGAGCAACAGAACTTTCAGCTTATAGTATGGAGATAGCCCAGGGTCAATCCAAGTCTACAATCCACAATCATTCCACTACATGAACATTTCAAGACAAGTGTTACAAAAATACATACGAACATTATAAACATTAATGAAAATCGAAAAATTACCAAAGCACGAGGGCATGTATAAAATTGATGTTCTGGATTCTTCTCAGTGTGCGAAATATGCATTGAAGTTGTGAGCCCATGGCCACATACTACTCGAGCTTGGGTGACAATTTCCGCGCGATGATGATGATGAGAAAGACATGACAATTTTTCGTCATCAATGGCTGACAGTGGTTTGGAGATTTTTTTTTAGTGAATAGCCCTAATTTTAAGAGGGATTTCGGTTTGATTTCATTTAATCCCCAAACAAAGTATAAAACGACAACGTTTAATGTGGTCACTTAAACACAATCGTTCGATTTGCCGAAAAATTAAGCCTGCGTGAATTTCCAATAACCATGTTAGCATAAGTTTGTAGTGAAATTAATTTTATGGGAAAATTATAAATCAACATCAAAGTCATAAATTTTAAAGCAAGATTTTTAGGTTAAGGAAAAAATAAAAATTGCGTCACATTTATAAATTCGACGCTATTTGCCATAAGAAAAATATAAGAATGAATTGAGTCATACTTGCCATTGAATAGCAATATCAAATACTCCCTCCGTCCCATTGGGCTTGTCCCATTTGGTTTCGGCACGGTTATTAAGGAGAATATTATTAGTGTTTTAAGTGGGTAGGTAATAAAAATATAAAATTGATAAAGTAGGAGATGAAAGATGATAAAGTAAGAGATATAATGTAATAAAGTGATAAAGTAGGAGAGAGAAGATGATAAAATAGGAAAAAGAATGTGAAAAAGTGATAAAGTATGAGAGTGAAGATAATTAAAAAAATTTATTGTTTAGTTAATTGTTATCATTTAAAGAAATGAGACAAGATCGTGAGACAAACAAAAAAAGAATACGGGACAAGATCAATGGGATGGATGGACTAGTATTCAAATACATAAAAACGATTATTTATTTGGAAATAAGAAAAGGAGAAAAGTGAATTAAACATTGAGAACTGAGCTACGGAAAAAGCTAGTATAACTAGAAAATCAGAATCAAATAAAATAAAATAACATTTCTAGAATCGGATTCAAATCAA
The DNA here is from genome assembly GCF_028751815.1 of Salvia miltiorrhiza. Classification (NCBI taxonomy): domain Eukaryota; kingdom Viridiplantae; phylum Streptophyta; class Magnoliopsida; order Lamiales; family Lamiaceae; genus Salvia; species Salvia miltiorrhiza. The sequence continues at coordinate 41,620,851 of NC_080390.1, read as the reverse complement.
ATCAAATACTAATACTTCTTGTACGAAGGCCAACCAATATCACATGGTCACGATCTTAGAATACCTTTACCTTTACTCATGATCTCACAACCTGTCAACTAATAAGACAAAGCATTAAATATTAAAAAATGCAATTAAATGTTTTTTTTAATTATAACCGACTGTAAAAAAATGAAGACCAACTTATTGAATAACTTATTTTATTATATGGTGATCCGCTACTTGGTACTTTTTAATTAAAAAATAGTATAATAAATAAATAATAGAAGAAGAGATATGTTTAAGTTGGTGTGGGTTATTGATAAAGTATAAATTAAATTGAATTATAGATTGTGTACGTGAAAAAAAGAAAAATATTTTTTTTATTAAAAAATTGAGTTGGTGAAGATTATTGATAAATATAGATGATATTAATAAGATTTGAGTGCCATACTTTATGGATAAGTTCTACGCACTAAGAACTAAAAAAGAGGCGTTTGACTGAGTTTATAAATTTTTAAAAATAATTTATAAATTATTTATGAGTTTATAATTTAAATTTTAAGAAGTATTTGATAAAGTGATTTATTAAATAATTTATAAGTTATAAAAATAAGTTTCAACTATTTATATTTAAAAAATAAGTTTCTTCAATCCCAATTATTTTGTCATAATTTTATAAATATCAATCAATTTTTACAAATATAATTTTATTATACTTTGTTATTTCAATCATAATTTTAATTTAATACTATAATTTGAATTTTCTCTCACACTCACTCACAATTTTCGTTATAACTTAAAAAAAATTGTAACTTGTAAATTCAATTATTTAAAACATTTGACAACTTCCTTCTTCAGTATCGATTTGTGATCAAATTTTTTTTTTTTTGATAAATAATATAGACAAATAAAAAAAATAAAAATTGCACAATCAATTTGAATTCAAAACCTCAGGCTTTGAATATTAACCACTTACGACTATAATTGAGTAGTCAGGCTGACTTTAAGTATTAAATTTATGAATCACTGTATTCAATTTGACTTGGTTGGTAAAATTAGTTGAAAGTTTGAACACGCCGAGAAAGTCGAGTAGATTACTTATATGTTTATCAACAACGTACAAGAACCCAACTTTTTAATAAAAAATTTATTTATCTGTCTTCCACATATACAACCTATAATTTAACAACCTTATGTTTTATCAATAACCTACTACAACTTAAATATTTTTATTTTTTTATTATTTGTTATATTTTTTAATATAAAATACCACATGTCAAACCAAGGGTGAAGGTTGTTTTTGTCGATCTGCAATCCAAATTGACAGCCGGTTGTGCATTTCTTTTGATTTTAATATTTTATTATTATTTTTTTGTTTGTCTTTAGCTATGACCGGTTTTTGTTGGCCATTGATAAAACTAGCCGTTGATAGGTACATTACATTACAAATCCGCGAAGAAGTGAGAGCAACTTTTTGTTCTAGCCTAGAATGATGGCTTGGATATGGGCGGTTTTATCAGCGATCCTACTTGTTTATCTCCTCCAACAACTACTCGGCCCGAACAGACTGCCTCCCGGCCCGATAGGGCTTCCCATACTAGGCCATTTCCACCTGGTGGGCAAGAATCCTCACGTAGATCTGTGCCGTCTAGCCCGAAAACATGGCCCCATCATGGGCCTTCGCTTGGGCTTCGTGCGCGCAGTGGTGGTGTCGTCTCCCGCAGCCGCCGAGCTCGTTCTCAAGACCCACGACCTCGTCTTCGCCAGCAGGCCTCGCAGCGATGCGTCCTGCCGGATGAGCTACGACCAGAGGAATCTGGCTTTCGCGCCCTACGGCCCGTACTGGCGCAACATGCGTAAACTCTGCACCTTGCAGCTGCTCAGCGCTTCCAAGATGAAGCAATTCGAGCCCATGAGAAAGGCCGAGGTCGGGCTGCTGGTTGCGTCGCTCAAGCAGAGCAGGGACACCGTGGATCTCAGAGCCAGAATCTCCGCCGTCAACGGTGATATGAATTGCTTGATGATTCTCGGGAGGAAGTATTCCGACAGCGATCTCGACGAGCAGGATGGGTTCAAAGCTCTGTTCAGCGAGGCGCTCGAGATCACCGCGCAGTTCAATCTCGCAGACTATTTCCCCTACATTGGGGGACTTGATCTCCATGGCCTGAATCGCAGAATGAAGCGGTTGAGCAACGTGTTTGATGGATTCTTGGAGAAGATCATGGAAGATCACCTTCAGAAGAAGCAGCAGAGCCACGACTTTGTTGATACCATGATGGCGATCATGGACTCCGGGGAAGCTGGATTCGAATTCGACCGTACCCACATCAAGGCCGTGCTCCTGGTTCGTATCTTCATTTTTCTTTCTCAATTTTTTGGGGGGATCAATAATATCAAAGAAATGAAAAATTGGTGTAGGATTTACTGATAGCAGGAATGGATACCTCTGCAACTGCAACGGAGTGGACAATGTCAGAACTATTGCGGCATCCCACCGTAATGAAGAAACTCCAGGAAGAATTGGAATCAATGGTGGGATTGGAATCCATGGTTGAAGAATCGCATCTGGACAAACTCGAATACTTGGAGTGTGTGGTGAAGGAAACGATGCGCCTCCATCCCGTGGCGCCCCTCTTAATCCCTCACGAATCCATGGAAGACTGTGAGCTGCAAGGTTTCCACATACCCAAAAAATCAAGAGTGATGGTGAACGTGTGGGCTATCGGGAGGGATCCCGATGTTTGGGCTAACCCCGACTCTTTTACGCCGGAGAGGTTCGTTGGTAGCGATATAGACATGAGGGGCCGGCATTTCGAGCTTATACCATTTAGCTCGGGCAGGCGAGGATGCCCCGGGATGCAACTAGGCTCGGCGCTGGTCAAACTGCTGGTGGCGCAATTGGTGCATTGCTTTCATTGGGAGCTTCCAAATGGTATGAAGCCTCACGACATAGATATGTCTGAGCACTTTGGTTTGGTTACTGCTAGAGCTAAGCGTCTCATGGCGGTTCCTACTTATCGACTACACATTTGACTTAGGCTTTTTTTTTTTTTAATTCGCATCGAATGTTATTTTAGTTTATTGGTAAAATATTTTATGTACCTTAGGCATGTATGAACGAAATAAATTATTGTGTTAAAATAAACAGAGTGTGGAACAAGTGGTTAATTGTATCGTATAAAAAATGTGTTTAGTATATTCATCTAATTTAATCACTAAGATAACAACTTTTAACCAAGCATATTAATAATCAAAACAAATCTTAAGTCATAAGGAAATATTATCAAAGAGAAAAAAATTTAAAAATAAAAATCTTGATCTTCAATTATGTGGTCTCGATGAACTTATTTTCAAGTCTCCTTCTTCTCTTAGTTAATGTTTTATTCCTTTTTTGAGGGTCAGTTAATGTTTTATTTGGAGAGAAATGAAAGAAAGAAAAAATAGTAGTACAAATTAAAAAGAAGAAGATAGATGGTGTGTTGAGGAAGGACAATAGAGGCTAAGGTTCTTAAATGATCCAACTGCTCTTTTAGAAATTGTTCAAGGAGGTGTTTATAGTGTGGGGCTAGTAAATTAATGAGAGGTGGGGCTGGTAATTTTAGACACCCTATGAAATTGCACAAAATTAATGAATTAATGTCAAGTCTTATCGGGTTCGTATCCTTATCGTGCCGATTTGATAAGGATACGATAATTTCGTGTCGGGTTCGAGTAACTTGTTAGAATTAATATTATTATTTTTATTTTAATTAGGAGTAATTGCCTGTAAATCCCTAACGTTTACACGGAATTGGTTTTTGCACCTATTTTTATTTTTCTTCTTTTAAATACCTAACCTTTAGTTTTTGTCTCAAATTTATCCGGTGATCGGATTTTTCTTACGCCGGCGCCGGAAATTACAAGGTGGTAGCCGGAATCGATGCAGTAGCAGCCGGAAAGTGACACCTAAGCAAATTTAGGACATGTGGAAAAAAAATAAAAAAATGATAAAGAAAACATCCACATCATCATCTTCTCCATTCTCCCACCTCCCAAACCCTAACTCCCCCCCCCCCCCCGCCCGCCGGCGCCGCCTGCCGCCACCACACGCCGGCGCCGGCAGCACCTTCCCCCTCCCTAAACCCGTCGGCCTCCCCCTCCCCAGACCCCGTCTACCCCTCCTCTCCCCCAAAATCCCTTCAGCCCCTCCCCCATCCCCAGATCCCGGTGCCTCCCTCCCCAACCCCAGATCCCGCCGCAGCCTGCCACAACCACACGCCGGCGCCCGCCGCCCCCTCCTCCTCCCCAGACCCGTCAGCCCTTCCCTCCCAGGCTGTGGTAGTGCGCCTTGCCGATCTCTGCAAATCTCTGCAAATTCGGCCACGCAAATTCAGCATATTCGGCCACGCAAATCTCTGTAAAATCCCAACGTAACCCCAGCCCCGTCGATCTCTGCAAATTCGGCCACGCAACCCCAACCCCAGCCGACATCTTCTCCGGCTAACCCCTACACAATCGCACAGATCTAAAATCTAAGAAGACGCAGAAATTCAAAGGGAGGCGGCGCAAAGATTTGGGGTGGAGGGCTGACGGGCTCTGAGAAGGGGGAGGGGGCGGCGCCGAGGGTGGGGAGGGGGAGGGGGTGGCGAGTGCCGGACTGGTGGCAGCGGCGGCAGCGGGTGGGGGGAGGGGAAGTTAGGGGTGGGGGAAGGGAAAAGGGCACTGGTTTCGATTTTTGTTTTCTTTTATTTGTTTTTGTTTTTTTTTATGCCACATGTAAAAGAAAATGTCTATGTGTCAATTCCGGCTGCCACCTTGTCGATTCCGGCTGCCACCGTGGCATTTCCGGCTCCGGTGTTAGAAAAAACCGGTCACCGGACAAATTTGAGACAAAAACTAAAGGTTAGGTATTTAAAAGAAGAAAAATAAAAATAGGTGCAAAAACCAATTCCGTGTAAACGTTAGGGATTTACAGGCAATTACCTCTTTTAATTATTATTTTAGAGTTAAGGTATTTTACATTTTGGTGACTTTTTTTCTCTAATTACATCATTTGTTCTGCCGCCAAGCAACATAAAATTCATGCTCTTCCTTATTCATTATAATTTTTTACTTTTTGTATTGCTATCGAGTCGTGTTTAATCAGGGTTTGTACTAAATCATGTCGTGTCAACATGATTCAAATCGTATCGTTATCCTTTTCGTGTCGTATCTGTACCGTGTTTGTTTGGATCGTGTCGTGTTAGTATTAGTGTCGAGCAATTTCTTAACAGGTCGTCTTCATATTGTTGGATTTATATACTGAAAGCAAGAACTTTTATACTTGTATACAATGATTTCTAAGTTCACTATCTTATCTCCGATCTGAATTATCCATAATTGCATATGAATGTCCCATTATCTCTATATAAGTAGATTATATGGTGTGTTGTAGATCACAGAAGACCATATAATTGGAATAACCTTATGAGATATAAAATTGATCACAGCCGAGACGACTCTAGGACGAGTTATTGTTTTAGGCTGCAGTATAGATGGAAGTAGTTTGTCTTGACTACTTGTCTATACTGGTGCGTGTAAACGTATTGATAGGATCACAGTGAGATGTATTTTTCTGTCTGACCTAAGTGAAGAATCAAGATCTCGGTGACTTAATGATACCTAAATCCTAATAAGATTTCAGGTGTATATATGAATTTGTGTAGCACTTTAACTTACTATGGGTGAGAGTTACATATTAACTTGAGTACTCTGTATCTTTGGTGATAGCAATTTATATATAACATTTGGTAATCTGTATTAGGTGGCCGTATCCCGGTATAGAATGATAACATCCCCTTAAGGAGCACAAAAGGTTTATTGCACTAAACCCTGCAGGTTGATTAAGTTCAGGTGCAATAATAAGGTTGAGTGGTACTACTTAAGGATTACTAAGAAATTAATTAATATAAGTTGTCAGAAGCTTTAATTAATTAATGGATGTTGGATATCTTAAATACGGGGGTTCGATAAGTCTAAATACAAGTCTCGACTCATCATCGACAATAAATGGGTAAGTCAATATTGATTTTCTAGTGGAATGAATTAATATTTATGATTTAATTGTGATCTGGGCTGATCATAAGAATTAATTCATTTGAGGCCCATCTTTATTCCTTGTATTTGATCCTGGGCTGTCCCAAAGACTCCTGAGCCCAGTAGGAGAAAATAACCTAACTCATAAGTTTGGCCCATATCCTGTATTTATAATTATAAATACAGTTCAGCTCTCTGAACAGACCAGACCAGACGTAATATGTAATTTCAGATTACAAAATTAGGTTTACTGTGAGAGTTGAGCGGCACCTGTTGAGTGGATATTTTCTCCGACGAATCCTCGAAGATCGTCGGATGGCGACGTAGGGGATTGAGCGGGATACGGTCCAGAAGATCAAAGCTGGAGTCAGATTTTCGCAGGAAATCAAGTTCTGACAATCTCCGAAGAAAGGACATAACTTTTTCTACATAACTCCGATTGAGGTGAAACATGCGTCCACGGAAAGCTCTCTCGAAGACAAAGAAGTCGTATTTCTGGAAAAAATACTATTGGATGACGTTTGAGGCTTCAAACGAAGGGTTGAAGTTGACTGACATGTTCAGTGACGAATTGATGAATTCTTAGGAATTATTCAGGTATTTCTGAACTCCTTGGCGCAATATTTAAATTAATAGGAGCATGTTAGGTTTAATCGATGTATCTTGAATTAAGATAATCCAGACGATCATCGGGCAAATCGAGTATTAATTAAGTTTAATATTCCTACAATTGGTAGAGCCTGGATTAGTTTTTTTGGCTCTGTCTGATAATTCACGTTCGATTAATATGTGTGTGTTTTAATTTATTTATCTGTGTTCGTTCTTCGTGGCTCGTTGATTCGTGGGATATGTTGTTTTGACGTTGCAATCGTTTTTCTAGCACGAGAAAATTTGTGGTTAGATTAAATTTTCGGATTGTATTCGTTTTTTTGTTGTAATCTGTAATCTGGAAAATGAGAAGTGAAACGGACGCATCAAACGAAGAACGAGGATGAATTGCTGTGTTCGACACCTTCCGGGCTCCCGCTGGTCGCCCGGCACAGGATTCCGGTACGCACTTACTGCATGGAGGCTGAACTGCCCTTTTGGCGTTAAGGGTTGGAGTCGCTCCGACGACTCCTGCTTGCTTAACTGCCATGTAGGGACAGCAGCAAAGCTTACCGGAGCAGGTGCACGGTAGAGCAGCTGGTGTTGTGCCGGCAGAGGCTGAAGCTCACAGCGCTACGTGTTAAGCTGTTGACGGAAGGCAGCGAGAGGTCGACGGCGTGAAATCGAGTCTGCAGTCGAGTCTTAGCACGGTGGCGTTTGCGACCGGAGCTCAGGGATGGCAGCTGTGTTTTCACAGCTGGCCAGGCAAAGCCGTGTCTTTGTTTGCAGAGAGTCGTCGGATAAGAAGGTAGGCGGTGGGACAGTGTGTTTTCGCGGCCGGCTTCGGTTCGTAAGGCGTCGGAGGCAGGGGTAGTCCAGGCGGCGAAGCTACCGGCGGCTGGGAAAACCTGTGGCGGCGGAACAGGTGAAGCACGGCGGCGGCTAGGGTTTCGCAAACCCTGGCTGTAAAGAGGCTGACGGGTCAACGAGCCTTTTTTGGACCGAGTCTGGGCGCGGACCGATTTTTTCAGCAGCTGACCGGGTCTGACAGCTATGGGCTGCGGTTTTTGTTTTTGGGCCTGGGCGGTCTGGGCTCGGCCTTAGGCCCAAGGGGGCTGTCTTTGCTTTGTTTTGGGGCGTTTTTTTAGCCCAATTCGTTCTTATTGGGTAATCCTCAGCCCAAGTTTTTTTTTTAATTCTTTTCTATTTTTTTAATAGATTAGAATGGGTTTCCACGAATGAGCCACGAAGAATTATTTATTTTATTTTGTTTTTTTTTCTTCGTATGTCGTGGATGTTTTATAAGTATTATGCAAGAGCATGTAGTGTATTTTTAAGTGCTTCGGATATTGCTTTTATAGCATATCCAGTTTGTTAATATTTGTTTATTAACAACGCTTAGACGAGCATGCTAAGTTTTATCGCATTTATTAAGCATGTTTTAGAATTTCTGCGAGCATGTTTTACATGTTGAGTTCTAGAAAATCATGTTTAGGATTATGTGTTTTTTGCATGATCAAAACCTTTTGAAAGAAAAAGACTAAGTTGTATTAATAATTTTATAGATGATTAAAAATTATTTAGTTTTCCACAAACGGTCTCAAGACAAAGTGTTTTACAATGTGAGTAAACGTTCACACTGCATAGCTTACTTCACATTTGTTTTTTCACGAGTTTGTCAAGTTGAGACTTCTAAACAAATATTTAATCCATTTAAGTAGTGGGAGTTATGCGGTAAACATCCACACTGCGTGGCTTACTCGTATAATTTTTCACGAGTACTTTAGAGGATTGAATTAAATAAGATAACTAAGAAATTAAATTGAATGCGGCATGGTCCTAGTGAATATGTCAAATTCGCGAATTTAATTTCAAAGTTAGATTGTGGTTATTACTTAATAATTTTTATTCTTAAAATTATGAAAGCGCCGCCGATGCGAGAAACCCTAGCCTCAAGCCTTCCTTAACCGCCGCCGCCGTCCGTCCTTCCGGAAGATGGATTCCACAATCGTCGGTCCGGATAAGGGGAGACTCAATCTCCCTTCGGTTTCAGCCAATTTTGAAGCACCTCGATCTCAATCTACTTACTCATCCCTCTCTCCTTTCAGCGATCTCTGATCATGGGGCCGAGATCTTCTGCCGGAGTAGTTGCAGGTCGGCCGCGCCCGCTGCTGCTAAGGCTCCGATCGGTTCTATCGTTCCTACTACTGTAGCCGACAACAACACCTCCAACAACCCCAACGTGCATGAAGCTAGGGCTTCTTATGCGCTTGCCACAGGCAAGAAGAAATCGGATCTGGCAGCGCATAACTTCCATGATCTTAAGCCCACGAAAGAGGGTGATCAGTTCTCCCTCAAAATACCGATGGATCTGTATCTTAAGGAAGTCAGGAATTCGAATTTGCTTTGACAGGGCGCTTGCTGCTTTGGAAAGGTGATAAGCCTCGATCAACTATGGAACTTAAGCTGGAACTTCAGCAATTATGGAGTTTGACATCTTATTGGCAACTCATTCCGTTGGGAAAGGGTTATTTTACGCTCCGATTTACTTCGGCAGCGGACTTTTCGATTGCAAAGGAGAAGGTGGTTTGGGAGCTCTCTAAGGGGCATCTCCGACTCCGTAAATGGACCCGGAATTTTGATCCTTTTAAAGAGAACTCCCCTTTGGTGAATGTTTGGGTTCGCATTCACTATCTGCCAATTGAGTATTGGAATCCACAGGTGATCTCCGGGATTGGACGGTTTTTGGGTCATCCGTTGAAGATTGATAGAGCGACGGTGGGGCGCGACTTTGGGCAATTTGCACGCATACTAGTTGAAATGGATATGTCTCACAATCCCCCGTCTTTTCTTCTGATTGACCGCAGGGATATTTCTTTTTATGTTGAATTTGTCTTCGAAAATTTGCCGCTCTACTGTGATAGTTGCAAAATAACTGGTCATGCCCAGGATACTTGTCGGAAGAAACGACGTGTAGCTAAGATCGATTCTTCGACTGATGCAGGCGTGCCTGAACTATCAGATCCGATGACACTGCCTGACAAAGAGTGGCAGGTTGTTGAGAGGGGAAAGAAGCACGTTGATTCCACGGATCGGGCCGCCGGGGCGCAACAACGTTCTCCGGGGAACTCATTTGCTCTTCTATCGACGGAAGAGCAAGAATTACAGCAAGAGCAGCAACAACTCCAGGTGGTTTCGGCGGTTCAGGAGCTGCGGCCTCTTAGTCCTGATCCGTCAGCTGCGGCGATGGCTCCGGAGGACAAGGGGGATGAGATTCAGCAAGCTGGGAGCGATGTGGAGGTGGACGAGGAGATTCAGGTCGAGATGTCGGATGGAAGCGCGGCTGAGGTTGCTTTGGGGACTGACCTTACTTCCTCAATTTCGGCCATTAAGGCTTCGGTTCATGACAAAAGCAGCGGGAGTGAGGATGCAATTGCGGCAGCGGGAATCTCTCACCATGGCAAGGATTCGGCCACTACTATGACGGATGATTTTGCTAGTCGCCTAGGTAGGTTAGAGGAGCAAGTTAACCAGGGCATGCAAATGCTCGCTGACAATGTGACACCTAAGAGACGGGGTCGTCCTCCGAAGGGGATGGAACGTCCACGTGTTCCACAGAGTTCAGAAGATAATATAAAAAATCGCCTCAGGAACGCAGTGGAAATGGGCTATAAGCCGAGAGACTTTGTCATTGATCATGGCAGAAGTGCTAGTATGCAGGTTATGAATAATATTGCCAACGGTAGATGGGCAGATGAAATGGAGTTGCAAGAGCAGCACACAAATATGGCTTTTCCTTTTTATTAGTTAGTTAGGTGCTTAGGGTGCTGAAGCCTTTCAGGCTTGGGAGTTCTTTTTTCGTTGTTTTTCCTTGATCTCTTTTTGAGTCTCAATCTCATAGTCTGCGTCTTTGTGCTTTCATGAGATCCTTTTTCCTTTTATATAAAACCGCATTTTAATGTAGACCTCCACAAACGGTTTTTAGACAAAGTGATCGACAATGTGAGTAAACGTCCACACAGCGTGGCTTACTTCACATATGTTTTTCACCAGTTTGTCAGACTGAGACTTCTAAATAAAATATTTAATCCATTTAAGTAGTGGGAGTTATGCAATAAACATCCACACTGCGTGGCTTACTCGTGTAATTTTTCACAAGTACTTTAGAGGATGAGATTAAATAAGATAACCGAGAAATTGAATTGAAAGCGGCATGGTCCTAGTGAGTATGTCAATTTTGAGAATTTAACGTTCAAGGTTAGATTGTGGTTATTGCTTAGATATCATATTAAGTACAACTCCCCGCGGAGTCCCTTCTTAAGTATGATATGGTCTAGTTAAAGGTCCAACCATTAATTTCATTTGTCAAAAGGTTAAATTGATAGGGATTGAAATTAAACGACTAGGTGAATAGTCTGATTGAGGGGTTCATGTCTAAACGACCACACTGAGTGGCTTACACAAGAGATTCCTTGGGCAGTTGGAGATTTCATCAATATTGTTTTATCAAAATGTTTCAATATTGTTGTTACGAATTATGAGCTTTTATGTTCGCTTTTTCAGATATGTCTATATCTCCTATTGTTTATTATTTTTGCACAAAGTCTTTAACCGGTCCATATATACATGGAAGCGCAATTTTGGAGTTTATCTTCATCACGAACTAGCACAATTTTTTTTGTGTTTCCTACTACTCCACATCCTATTTATCCGAACGATGAGTTAATTGATGGAAAAATGAATTGCATAAAAGGTGACATAAGACGAATAATGTAGTTATATGCTATATTATGATAATAATGTCACAAATCTTGCAACTCTAACATCATCAGGGCATGGACGATGCTCTTAGCATCATGCTGAATCTCAAGAAAGCGTTCAGAGAGTCGAACCGAGCTGCTCGTTTAAATTTGATGTGAGTAATCTTATTATTTTTATGAGCGAGCATAGCTCAGTGCACGAGCATGTCATGCGCTTGGCAAACTTGTTTGATGGACTTGACTTGCTTAGTGGGAGTATCGACGGTGATGCAAAAGTCGATATTTTCCTGAACCATCTTCCCGAGTCTTTTAATTACGAACTTTCGCCTCAACGCTGTTATGAGCAAGAAGGATAATACTTTTTTCGAGTTGTTGAATGCTCTAGTTACGGCTAAGAAAGTTGTGGGAAAGAGATGTGCAAGCACTTGTTATTGCCAAAAGAGAGCCATCTTCTTCGTCGGAAGACGGGAAGAAGAAGGGTCCAAATGGCAAGAAAGACAAGGAAAATAATGGGAGTAGCGGTGTGATAAGATTGAGTATTGGAGATTTTTTCTTTAAATACTCAAGGCAAAGGGTTAAGGTACTTCACTGGCTGTAGTAACTGAGACATGTCAGCTCGTTTTCTACTCAGGTTGGTGAGGAGGGACCTTGGTCTCATATTTGGAAGCTTGACGTTCCCCCGAAAGTGAAATCTTTTTTATAGCTGGTGACAAAAGACAATCTTCCCTCCAAAGCGAAGCTTCTGTCGCGTGGTATTCAGGTGGGCAGCGAATGTGGGATTTGCAAAATTGGTTATGAGAATTTGTGGCACATTTTCATTGCTTGTCCTTTCGCGAAGCAATGTTGGGAGGTTGGAGGTTTCTCGCTGCAGTTAACCTCAATTCGAGCACACTGTGAGTCTTTCAAGGAGGCTATCTCGGCGTTGATGACTGGTGATAGGGGTTTGGCGGCTAAGATTGGGATGTTACTTTGGCACATTTGGAAGGATATGAATAAGGCGGTTTGGGAGGATGTTATTCCTAGTCCGAGCTGTACGGTGGTTCTGGCCAATCTATGTCGGGAGGAGTGGGTGTTAGCTCAGGACACCTCATCGGCGCCTGCTGTGGAGACGACCTCTCCTGTGAGTTCTGAGTCGTGCATGGGATGGCATGGCATACAAGCTGGCTGGGTGAGATGTGGTGTGGATGCGGCTTTCTTTGAGCATGATAATACCATGGGGATTTGTGGAGAGTTGGCCCAATTATCATTAACTCCTCTGGCCCAATACTCTTCCCTAGCCCAAATCTGCTACCCGGCCCATTCCCAAATCCTAAGCCCACTGCCCTTCAGATTTACTCCCCTCATCCTCACTTACCTGCGTCGCTTCATCTTTTTCCGCCGCCCGTCTCCTCGATCCCCACCTCCGACTTCAATGCCCCACCCTTCTTCCCAATGACCTCCACTCCTTTTTATCCCTGCTGCAAGTCTTTCAATTGTAAGGAAGTTACACACACTGTTTGACTCAGAAGGCTCTGCTATTCCTTCTTGAAGTGTCGCCGGATTCCTGTTCGTGGTTTCCTGATTGGTGACTGTGGGTGTGAACTTCGCTTCGATTGAGTGCTTGTATCACCGGATTCCTGTCCATCGGTTTCCTGGTTTGGTGATACTTTGTGAGTGTGCAAGCTATCGGAATCCTGTCCATCGGATTCCTGCTGCTGGTGGCTGTGCAATCGAGATTGGGGTGCTAATCTGTTTCTCCTGTTCCCCTTGAGCCGTGATCATTGAGCTGCCGGAAGGGCCCTGCCTACTGTGGGAAAAATCTGAGCCAAAGTGTCCCGAGGACACATTTTTCCCACATCGAGTTTCCTCTGATTTCTATCTTTCTTTCTTTCTGTAAGTTTTCTGTTGTTCTCTTTACTTGCTGTTTTTTCCCTTTGTGATTTGCAGAGCAGCAAAGTGAGGACCAGAGCAGAGAAGTCAACTCTGCCAGAGCAGAGAAGTCTACACTTCAGAGCAGAGGGATCGAAGCTTCAGAGCAGAGAGATCGAGGCTCTCCAGAGCAGCGGAGTCAAAGATTCTCGGCAGAGCAGCGAAGTCAAGATTCGCCTTAGCAGAGAAGTCGAAGATTCTCGGCAGAGCAGCGAAGTCGAAGTGACAGAGAAGAAGAAGACGGAGATTCAAGTACTTGAGTACGTGTGGGGAAGACAGGAGGTTCGGGAACCAAGTGGTGTAACCCTGGCTAGGCGAAGATACCCAACAGGATTGGTATGGTGGTGAGGAACAATGTCGGGAAGTTTTTGGCTGGAAAGGCTATGAAATTTCCAGGTCGTCGTGATGTTGTAGAAGGGGAGCTCATGGGCGTGAAGGAGGGACTTTCATGGTTGAAGAGTCTTGGCTATTTGCATGGCTATGTGTGATAGTAAGATTGCATGTGACGTCATATTGAAGAAGATGGAGTTTATAAAGGAGAGAGGCGTTCTAGTTGTGCTATAGAGAGTTATCTTCCATGCCTGGTATCCGAATTTGTAATGTTCGTCGTACTCAAAACGCTATTGCACATTGCTTAGCTAAAGCTGCGAGAGATGTTTCTAAGTTGCATGTTTGGAATGAACCCCCAATGTTTGTGGAGGGTCATCTCCATACTCCATGTACGTGTGGTTAATAAAATCTCTCTTTTCCTTCAAAAAAATATAAAAAATAAAGATTCGTTTACAACCAAAGTCCTTTTATAGCTTTATATATATATATAAAAAAGGGTTAATGGCATGTAAAACCACGAACTTTGAGCGAATTCTGATTTTAACCTCTAACAAAAGATTCTGCCTTTAAAACCACAAACTTTGAAATCTTTCTGATTTTGACTACGAGATAAATTTATGGCGGCTTATGTGACATTTTAATCAATAACCTTTAGTAATTTCCCCCAAAATATTTTAATTAAATGCCCTAATTCTCAAAATCTATTTTCTTTAGTCATTTCCCCCAAAATCTCCTCAGAGTTGGACGTAGCATTCAAGTGATAAATCCTCAACTATTCGGTGGAATCCTTGGGCAATTGCTTAGGTCATTAGTAAGAATCATTTCGGTCATTTCTTCTAATTGCTTTCTTATCTTTCATCCTATTATCTTTCATCCTATTATTATAATAGCTCTATTTATTTCTAAATTATTTTGGCATTCGATAGAATCAATAACATCATCCTATATATTGCTTCATGCTTGTCTTTAAGTTAAATGACGCCGTTTTGTATTTTAAAAATAACGACGTCATTTTTGTGTCATCGCCGATTAAGCCATGCTGGATTTCAGGCTGCCAACTCAGCCTATTTTTTGCCAGAAATTTATCTCATAGTCAAAATCAACGATGCAGATGCAAGGGTATTTTGGAAATTGGATGGTTAAGTCAATCAAATCAGCTCAATTCAGTTACATTTAAGTCATTTAAACACTGAAATTGGGTTTTAGGTAATTCAAAAAAAAAAAAAAAAAGGGTTTTAGGAAAATTTGTGTTTTTATCGTGATTTAATATTATATTTTGATCATAGAAGTTTTATGATTCAGTTTGTAATACATTTTCTGAATCTTTTTTAATATTTATATTAAGTTTATAAATTATGAATCGAAATATATTTGAAGTTAAGGATTTTAGTTGACTGGGATTGGGTGTTTGACGTATCATTTCCAAATTTTATTGCGTATTTTTGAGATTTTTGATATATGTGTATATTGTCTTTTAAGTTTTCTAGAGCTCAAAAATAAATAAATTATGTAAGTAAAATCGTGTGCGCATTAACGTGTGACACATTTTTGTTGGGCTAATTTGGCATAGTTCTAATTTATGGATAAATTGACATAGCAAGTCTCAAAATAAATCATTATAATATGGAAACTGAAAAGTCTCATTCTTTTTCTTTAAAGAAAAAATAATTTTAATGAGGAGTCACAATTTTATTATTAAGTGTGTAATAAGCCTCTCAATTCTTAAACATGCAGTCATCATTCTTTTTCTGATAGCACATCACATCTCCAACCTTAAGAAGCCTTTCTATGTCAAATTTAATTACCCAATATTCAATTATGAAAATAATCACCATAATTGTTAATGATCCACTTACATATCTACTGCATGCATTATTGTAATTAAGTTTCCGACACATAATTAAGAAATAAGTTGGATGTTTAAGTGTTGAGAGGTGACACCACAAAAAGATGAAATGATTAAACTTAAACTTGATGAAATCATCATTAACTTAAACCAACCAAATACTTACATCTAAAGCCATTAATTAATAAGCGCACCCAACCTTACATTCACCTGTCCTACTATTTCTTCTCAAATTTCATCAACACTACATAAAAAAAAATCACTGGAATTAAAAATGTCAAATACAACAAATTTCTTTAATATTCAAATTTAACATCATGGGACTTATTTGTTTATTCTTATTCTATACCAAATGAATTCGAAAATGATACAACAACTGCATATTTTGGAGTTGTACAACAACAGCACTAAACAAGCAAAGCAAATGCAGAGATTTGATCTGCTGCTAAGTGTGGCCTCATTTGAATTCCTGGAAGTTGACGTGCCCCGTCGCCTGCGCGTGCTCTACGGCCTCCTGCAAAATCGAAAGTCGAGCATCGTGTTGTCTCAAATTCGAGAAACTGAGCACAACCAAGATCATGTTCATACCTTCTGCCCCACAACTCCAATTTGACACACACCACATCGCAGAGTGAAGTTTGCAGTATCTGTATAGCTCCTCTTCCTAAATTTTACCCCCAAAAATGAAGAAAGAAAGAGAAATAGTATATTAGGCAAAAAAGAAGAAGAAATAAACATCATAGTAAATTGTCCAAATCAACTCATCTCGTGTGGAAAAAAACACTTTGAACCTAACATAAGAAGTGATATGTCACACTCGTGTAAACAACAGCAACATGAAGGCAGTAGAGTAGAGAGAAGGCCATTGAAAGAGGAGAAAACTAAACGAGCGAAATGCTGTTGCTGTGTTGAATATTTTACCTCTGCTGGTCTCTTACAAGATTAAGGGCGAGTCTCTCGACTGGCCCCACGGTTCGGTCCATCTGCACTGTGAATATTGTCTGATCAAATTCCTCAGGAGCTCCTTCAGAGGGCGACATCTGTTGAAATATAGATGTTTATATACTTATATAGTGCTCAAGCAATTAAAAGTTTATATTACATAAATATTCGATGAAAACCAGATTCTCAAGACAAATCTCAGCAACGCAAGATGTATCGCCTTTTGGCATTAATTGCTTTCTAATTATTGTGTAAAATTAAGTCAAGACATTAACTTAGACCAAATAACTCATTCGAGAAAGCTCCTACTGAGCAGCACGACGCGTATACATAGACAACGAAGCCCCTCCTCCCCCCCCAAAAAAAAATCAAATATAACTCAAAATAAGTCACCTTGAAGGACCTAAAAGCATATCATAAATGCACATATTTATTTAGGAAAGGGGTAGAGAGATAAAAAGCATACGGCCAGAGCATCGTAATGGAGGCCATCGTATATAAGCATTGCTCTTTCTGCAAATTTCTTTTCCTGTAACGATTCAAAGGAATGAATAGTCAAGAATCCCACCCATGCCATATTCCAAAAGAATGAACCTGGATCAGACATTGAGCTGCCAGCACTTACCTGCCCATACAAATCACATCTTGTGGTTTGTATATCATAAGCAGCAATCTCTCGTCCATAATAATCAGCCAATATTGCAAGCTCAATAGCACCTATTAAACCAAGAAAAAGATCAGACCTTAATGACAAAACTCCACTACATTTTAAGTCTTTCTTTTAGTGTGCGAGGAATACCGATCACTGGTCACTCATCTTATCACTAAGCTACAAGGCATTTGTGTGTGTCTAAACACACATCAATATTTTATATAAAGAACGTATATCCAGACAGGGGAAAGAAAATTTTCTACATACAATAGGCTTCGAGCAACAATTTAAATGAAGAAGTGTCCTGACTCTTGACTGATTAAGGAACAAAGAGTCAGCAATACAGCCTGATTAGCAATAGATAAGGTTGTTATACATACATAAATAAGCATAAAGGCAGAAATCCGTACTGTGTGAAATATAAACGTAACAATTCCAATTTCAACCTCCATGAAATGAGCAAAAGGGGGGCCTAGAGAGGTTTCGTCAGGAGCTATATCACAACTAAAGAGATAAAACAAGCAGTCTCAGCTATGTCTCGAGACCCCACTAACCCCAATATAGCTATTCCATAAAAGCTTCTTAGAAGTATTAAAATTTACCATATGCAGGACTTATATATTTATAAGACAATGATATGACGTCAACAAAACGAAAACCAACGAAAGACATCTGCTTTTTATAGGTTATAGGGAATTCTGCAATAGTGGTCTGGCTCTCAAAGTCAAGCTCAGTTCTCCATTGGGAGATTCACAGAGGTATACTTCTGAATGACTCTTTCCTATCCAAAATTCAAGTAGCTAAACTACAAAATGGCATCTTTTGGCCAACCACAACTTCATAGAATTGTCAGAATTCATTATTCCTAGTTTTAATGATCATAGAATCAATGTTTTAAAAGATGGCCCAAACTCATTCAATGCCTTTTAGTAATTTTGTAGGGATCAGTTCTTGACTTATATGGCTATATTGCCTTGTGGGGAGACAAGGAAATCATGGATTAACTGCACATTTATCTCATAACAAAAAAACAAATTGTATGACTCGCAGCTAATAGCACACAAGTCCAGTTCAACTTAAAACGAAAATGTGGTGCATGTCATACGCAGTGAGGCTGCCATCAATAACTAACAGCAACATAGGCTGTGAAAGTGTGTGATGACAATACAAGACAACAGGAACCCTATATATGAGAGGCAACATACATAATACTAGAAAACATCACATACTTCCAATTCAAAGTACTACAATAATATGCGATTCAGATGTGATACGGGGACCCAACTAAAGAATCCTTAAAGCACCAAAACTAACCTCCCCACTTTTCTGGGTTTAGAATCCATGCACAGTACTCTTCATTAGTCTTTCCAAGGAATGCTTCGGAATACTTCTCTGGATCACTGGCAACTGTCGCTGCTATAACCTTCACCATTTCGAAGTCACAATTGTCGTGAAGAAAGAAAGAAATAAACCAAATAATCATTGTTCATACTCAATGTTCCATACATATGTCGTGATGCAATGTAAAGTCTACAAGTCAACGATGATAGTGTTCATTATACACTCAAGATTTAAAGATCGTGATTCTAAAAAAAAGCTTGTAATAAAGAGGATTTAGGAGCATGAATATCATAATGTGATCTTTCCAAAAGTATCCAGCCATGTGAAAGTCGCGATATAATTTGATTTCCCCTAAAATTCCATCTCACTTGTTCAAAGGCAACTAAAACTTGGGCATTCGACTATGGATCTACGCAACATACAAAGGGGAACAAAACGAATAAATCAGGTCACAGTTTTCAGTATCCAAATTTCCCTTTCTAAGAAACAAAAAAAGTGACATAATGTAATCTGATTCGCAACCTGTCTCAGCTCGGAAGCCTTGTTTCTGTCATGATCCATGACATAACTGCAATACGAATTCCAAAACTCAGTTATTCGATATAAAAGCATGTGCTTACCATAAAACCAAACCAAATCATGCCATCACATAAAAGTGATATAAAAGCATGTGCTCACCATAAAACCAAACCAAATCATGCCATCACATAAAAGTTCATTGCTGTTCTTTTCTACGCAAGTCATACACATTAGGACTCAAAGCTTACCCTACTGCATTGAAGAGGCAACTGTTATCAGAAGCGATAACTCTCCTAACAACGATACCTTCCATTTTAAAGCCTGAAACGAAAAAAGCTCGAAATCAATCCTCATTCAAATTTCAGATTTTTAACAAATGACCCTTGAAAAAGAAAGACAAGAAACTGACAACATAAAGTTGCGAACAACAAACTTTTGCCTCTGAGATTGATACATGCTAAATTTAGTAAATTTTAACCGGAAAAACTGAAAACGATTCAAAAAGAGAAAATCAAGAAACCATCATTTCCCGACCCATAAGCCCTTTAATCCAAGAACTCATAAAGAACTGTATAAACAATGAAATTAACAAAAAAGAAAAAGAAAAAACAAATCATAACAACTAACAATTAGCCTCTACTTCATCAAGATTAACTCATAAAAAAAAAAAAAAAAAAAAAACGAATTGACAAAATGGGCACCTAATTTATTTTGCAGGAGATGAAGGCGAGAGACGAGCTAAAGGTGTGGGCTGCACCCCAACCGAATGTTGTTGCGTGGAGTCTGCAAAAGCAAATAAAGCTAAAGGGCAACTCTGCCAAATAAATGCAATGGTTTTATAATGGAATGACAGGCACCGTTACGCAACGGTTTTTGGATTTTTCAATTAATAAAAGCGGAAAAGGAAAGGGAAAATGGTAAGAAAATTTTTAAATTTGCGTGAAATGAAATTATCTCAGCTGTTGGTGTTGCCATGGATTGATTTCTTGTTTAGACTTTTAATCCTATTTATTTATGCAGGTGAGGTGCTTCAGCTTCTCAGAATCTCATTTTCTAATTCGGGTCAGGATGATAGTGGATTGGGGTTTTGACAATTAAAATTACAAACTATTTCGAATTTGTAATTTTAACGTGATTTTTGAAATGTAGCAAATTAAATCATCATCTATTCCATAAGTCTTCTAATTTTTTCCGATCGTCGATCGTCGAATTGTTGAGTTGGATTTTACTTGAATCAGTTCGTCATTAATATTCATGTTACGACATCGTATTCTATAAAATTGTTGAATATTGAAAATTATGGTGCTAATACAGGATACAATCCCTTTATAATTTGGAGGGACATAATTGTAAAAATTGAAAAGATAACAATTTAATTCGCCACACTTCAAAAGTGACGTTAAAATTATAAATTTGAACTAATTCGTGATTTTATTTGTCGAAACCCCTAAATTTAATTAGGTAAAAATTGCAATTTACAATTTTCACAGTTTTCATGTTCCAAACTAAATCCAAGATGGATTTCTCTTTAGCTACAACTGTGTTTTCTTTTGCAATCTACAAAATTTAGAAGTCATTAAAATTTATGCAATTGTAACTTTGTATAAGTAAATGGACAGCTTGAAGATGTCACTTAAACATGTTATTAAGCTAATACAATTTCGCTCTCACCCTATACCCTCTTTCAGCTTCTTCTCAAAATGAAGCTGAAAGCAGGAAATAAATACACCACCCACAGTAAATCCATAATTATGAACAGAAACACAAGGAAAAATTACAGAATTCTGGTCTTCCAAAGCCTTGTGACACCATCTCAACAGCCAAAATTGCAGTAACCGCGTTACGAGTAGACAGAAAATGTAAGCTTCTCTCCCATGGAATGTTTAGACACCCCCCAAATGCTCCACCACCACCATAATCATCATCATATCCTAAATGGCTGGTTCCCATCTCTGGATCTGTCGAGCTTTGCTCTCTTTGTTTTCGATCTTTTGTTTGCAATTTCTTGGAATAAGTTTGGTCCATCGAAGCTAACAACAGGGACCCTTACCTTCTTCCTCTTTCCTCTGTCGTACTCCTCATCCCTGTCAGCAAGAGATGTCACAACCATTACATATGTTTGTCCTATCTATAAGGAAAAGTATTGTATTTCAAAATGATCTGAAGATTGTTCTTTCATTCACAAAAACTATTTCAAGTAATTATGAGATGACTTACCACTCATCCCCAATATAACCGATTTGGGCAGCAGCTCCTGATGCTCTTGTCTTATATTTAGTAGATAGTGAAACACCAATGTCATCCCAACGACCAACTGCAATCAGACGCGTAGATTTAAGAAAAGAAACGAAAATAAGTAGGAATTATTATTAGTTGGTAAACATCACAAACACCGTGTTCTTTACCGGTTGTCTCTTCTAAGCCCCTGGTAAGCATGTTCATGACATCATTTTGCCTCAACTCTCTTTGGTGCTCTGCAGACATCCCCGCTCCTTGAGCAGTCGATTGCCTTATGTCAGGTTGCTTTTCAGCAGAAACTGTGGAGCCATCGAGAAGAATCCTCTTTCTAAAGTCCTTATCAATAGCATCACCTGATATGCTACTACTATCACCATCTGAAACAAATTTGGCTTTCTTTTCCCGAGAGCAAGTAGATTCGTCAACAACAGCTTGAGGAAATGATTCTTTAGATGCCGATTGTCCTAGCTTTGATGGTAACCCATTCTCACTTAACATATCCTTCGTATCGGGAGACTTCTTAAGCATAGAACTTTGCTTTCTCATCAGTTTCTGCTTGTGCTTTTTCTTTCGTAAGCAGAGGCCCCCACCTAATATAAGGTTAGAGCTGAGTGATGTGGTGACTGCCTGATACTTCAAGAGCTTCCTTTTTACTTTAAGGTCTTGCCTTTTCTTCTTAGTTATCCCAAGTCTGAGAGGCTCTTTCGACTGCACATTGATTCTTCGCCCATTTTCAACAGTTACCTCAGTATTTGGACCGACAGCCTTCTTTGGTGCCTGCTCGTCTCGAATGCTTTTCCCTAGTTCACCAATTGCTCCCGTTGGCATTCTGCTTCCGCTAGCATTCTGAATGGATGAAAAGAAACAATGATAAGTATTATCCACCTTTATACCAAAAGAATGAGAGAAAGCAAAAACACAAAAAGGAACAATGTAACAATAATGCCATTAGCCTAACAGATTATATTAATATAGTAAAATACCATTTCAGAAATGGGGCCAACCATTTTGCATTGGTCTGGAGATAATCTGCTGAGCACAGCAATGTCAGGAGCCTTCTCAGCTGATTCACAAGGTTTGTCCTCATCACTATCCTTGCAGCCCGATGGCATGGCAATAGAGCTACTTGTTTCTTTCTTATACATTGAAACTTGAGGCCTACTGTCGGACAATAAAACTGTGTTTGTACTCTGCTCTTCTACAACACCCGACGTGTTGTGGCAGGTATCTGTTGCGACATGACCTCCATTTGAAGCACCGCCAGAGCCATTAACGCTTGAATTTAATTCCATCGAAGAATATTCCTTCAGTGGAGCCTTTGTCGGTGGCACCATCGATTCACACTTGGCATTTCTTCCAAGGTCCAAATTCTCAGCTGTCAATTTGCCATTAATGTTTGAGGACATATTTTCCGAAGGAGCCTCATTTGGTAGAGCAGTCACCGGTGCAGCCCTCCCGGATAAAGCTGCAGCGCCATTTAACTTTCTCTTATCTGAACCGTTTTGGATTTTCTCTTTCAATTCCAAGTTCAATTTTGAATATGCAGCATTTCCGATGGCATTCATCACCATGTTATCTTTCTGAAGGGCATTAACATGATTCTTCGAGCCAACGTTTTTTCTATCACGAACATAGAACAACATATAGGCCTTCTGTTCCAGAACTTTCCTCTCATTAACTTGGACAACCTATTAAATGCCAAAATGACGGTAACCGTGAAATAAATTGAAAATAGAAATGAAAGAGGTTTGTATTTGAACCATATTACAGCAGACAAAAGCACATCAAGATAACAGTTATTTTCTCATACCTGATTGTCATCAAGGGAATACCACATGCCACTCGATGTGCGAACAAAACAGTAATAATGGCCGGAATGAGTGCTCCAACCATAATGAACAAGAACTCCATAGAGAGTGTATTTCAGATCCCCATCCTAAAAAAGAGAAATATCATATACAAGATAATAGTGATAATAACTTTGAACAAGTAAGAATGCAGGTATCCAAAGAACTATTTTTTAAAAAAAAGAGTTTGCTGGTCCTTGTATACAAAGCTTGTGACAAAAAATATGATGAAAATAAAAACATTGAAACAATTTACAAGAGAACAAGCACAATGAGGACAAGGACACGCCCAAACAAGAGGATGAGCAAAAGGAGCAAAAGAAGAATACAAGTAGGAGCTCTAGAAGAATAAAAGGTGAGATATCTCAAATTGGCCACGAACGTGAGAAAAAAACAAGAGTAGAACTTACATAGGGGCCAGTGACAAAAGGTTTCAAGTCCAAGGTAGGTTCAAAAGCAACTCTTTTATCAACTTTTTGGCCAGGAGAATGCGAACTGAAACGCTTCAGGTGAACAGCGAGTACTTGAGGTGCCTTGTGTACTGTTAGCTGCTTCGAAGCCTTTACTTTCTGTTTACATTGATCACACTGATATTCCCTGGCACCTCCATCTAACTGCTCTTTGGCGGTGAAATGAGCAAGTGCCTTGTACAATGAGTCTGCTTTCTGTATTTCTAGACTTAGATCCAAGAATGGATCAAATTTGTTAGAGCAGTACGAGCACTGCATGCATTTCACCTAGGGAACGACAAAATATAATTAGCACAACAAAGAGAAAACAGAAACACTAACAGCCTCAAATTCAATAACAAAAGCACCTGACTTCGCAATCGACCACCAAATATCTTGTGGACCAAGCTTTTCTCGTAAGCACTAGGAGATTCACTTGGCACTCCACATGGTAAGCAGCACTTATGCATTGATTCGAGCAGATTCACCATAAACTCATGAGCATCTTCTTGCCTGGCATTGCGAAAGCTCCGAGATATGCCTAATATTTTTATTAAGGACTCCAACGTAAAGAGTAAGAGACCAACGATGTGTATGATTACATGACGCTAAGAGACTTTTAATGACTACCTACACGTGAAATACTTCGAGAACTGAGCACAAATGCAAAAGCACATCTCTTTCATTATCATAGGATACATCTCAAGTTCGACACAAGATCCTTAGGCTCTAGAATCCTCCCGCTTGACTGCAGAGCTCGACTGACATGTTTCTGGATGGCACATAATGCACAAAACCCGGCAGTACGACCTTCATAAATTATAGGTCGTCAGAGTAAACACATGCTGAAAAATGTATGTCACGAAATATCTGCCCAATCCTTTCTTAAAATTAGATAAGAAACCAATGAGATAGATAAACTGATAAAATGAGGAAAACTCACAAGAATTTTGATGCTTTCCACTTTGAAGATAGGCAGCTAATGGTGCAGTATATGTCAGGCATTGCAGTACCGAATTAAGGAAACAAGTGTTTCCAAGGTTACGCAAACCTGCACCCTGAAATACAAGTTTGAGCCTTTGTACATGCTATGTGACTCCTCAAAACATAATTCAAAACCGTAGACTCACACAATAAAATATCATTTCAAATATTTGTGAAAAACAATACTCCAAACATAACAGTTGGCTCATCCATAGATGTCATTGGATGGAAATTCAAATTGAACCTGCCAAGAAGGGGAAATGGAACCACCAAGGCGCGTTCTCTTTGGTTGAGCATTTATCATAATAAAATGAGGGATAAAAAAAGATGGAAATATTTTATCACATTTTAATGGACCCTACCTTTTATATCCCATGTTCACTATGGTGAAAAAACAAGGGAAAATAATATCACATCAATACACCATGATATGTTATCATGAATTGGACGGAATATATATGTTTTCCACCCTTTTCCATCAAAGGGATCACTCCCCAAGTATACAAGTGAAAGTGGGTAGATGAAGCACGGAATGATACGAAACTTATCGTAAAATAAAACAAGAAAACGGGAGCCCATGACATAGGTGCATTTCAAGGGACGACATTCTCCTACTTCCCAACAAATTGAAGCCAGTAGGAGCATTACTATGCATGACTGCTAGTCTGCTACTTTACTAAGCAAGTTCTAGTGCATTTCTTCTATCTCATCCGATAACACCAAATTACTGGAAAACAATTGTTCTAAAAATATCAAAATATATAATCCAAAAAAACAGAGAGAAAATCTAACAAGTAACAAACAATCTTCCATCATTAACATTCAAATAAATCTAGAAAATAACAGTAAAAAACAATAAAATAAACCCCGTCTAGAGGAACAACAAGTAAATTCAACCATATGAGTGTAAATATTCCGAGCACTCACAATTCTGCGAAATGTAATCTCGAAGCTGAGCTCAGGATCCATCCCGACATCAGAATGCTCCAATGATTTTTCGTTTTTAGGGGCGAAACCGGAAGCCTTGACCGAGTTCAGCTTCACCAGCTTAAACCCATTGCTGCTCTCGTTTACAAAACCATTGAAATGCTTCTGAGCTTGATGGAACTCAATCCTCCTATGGAACAACGCCACCGAATCGAACTCCGGTTCAGTCCTGCCCACCCCATTCGAACTGATCATCGTCGTCGCCGTTTCCGCCATATATAAATCGAGCTCCAAACACCTCTCTTGCACCTCAAAAACACATAAATTCTCTAAAAAGAAGTTTGTGGATTTCGATATAGATTTTGCAGCACAATCTCACGCACAAATAAAAGATGAAAGCGTGAATGAATCAAGAAATTAAGCTTTCGATAATGTCGGCGACGAGTGAGCGATTAAACCTTACATTGGCAGTGTATGTTAGCGGCGGAGATTAAGCGCACGTTTGATTGGATCGCGCTGAGGTGTATGTTATGAATGCCTAGGGTTTACATTACATATATACTAGTAACTTCTTTTTTCTTTTCTCTAAACTCTAATTTGATTAGGAATTTACATGGCATTTGTTTGTTTTTTACTACTCTATAAATAGAGGCATAATATAATAAGGTATAAATTTATAATTTAAGGCATGAATCACATTTTATATATCTTATCTAATTTGTATAATAATTACAAAATACTATAAAATTATATTCCCTCAATGTCCTGTTTTCCTTTTTGGATTGTCCCAAACGAAATGTCATGTTTCCTTTTTTGGCAATACACTCTCTCTCTATACTTAATATTTAAATAATTTCCACCAACCCACTTTATCTGCTTTATACACATTTCTTAATCTCCGTGCCGAAAAGAAATAGGACATTTCGTTTGGGACGGAGGGAGTATTACTTCTCCTTAAATATAAAATTATAATATTATGTTTCTATGTGTGTGTAAATATAAAATTATAGTAATACTATGTTTCTATGTGTGTATATTGGCCAAACATAAAGTGGTGGAACTTGTGGACATCTTTACAAATTAAATCACGTAGCGTCCTTTGATGTCAAATAATTTATTGTTTGAAGACATATTCATCTTTTAATGTATATATATATATAGGGGAGGGCTACGGTAAAAACATTTCTTAAAATATAAATATAAACGTTTTTATATATATATATATATATATATATATATATATATATATTCGGATTGTTGACTAAGTTTGATTTCAAGGCTTATTCACTCCGGCTTAACCACTACGGTTATTTCAAGTACTTCACAAGCAATAAGTTCGACTGTTATTGATGAGCTTGCAGCTGGAGTCACCTTGACAAGCATAAAAGACCTTTGTGAGAATTCAGAGGTACAATTAAAGACATACAATATCTCAAAATTGAATATTTTATATGTGTTATATGCACAGGGTGGAAGCTTCTGGATAGGTGGTATTGTAGTTAACATTGACGAATAAAGGGGTTGGTTTTATATATCTTGCAAAAAGTGCTTTAGAAAACTTGAGAAAGTAGAGAAGCAATTTTATTGCAAGTATTGCAGCAACTTTAGCGAGCCTGGAGAAATGAAGTATAAGTTGATAATAAATGTTGCACACGACTCTAGTAGTTCACCTTTTGTATTATGGGATAGGGAGAGTAAGCAAGTGATAGGAACTTAGGAAAATCAGCCGCAGAAGTTAATGTTGACGGAACAGAGGTACATTTTTTATTTTATTTTTACTTCACAAACCAATACAAGTAATATTCTACGTAAACACATGTTAAGATGTATTAATGTGTGCATTTTCTTTTTTATCTTAAAAGAGTTTGCTGTTCCAAAAGAGATTCAACATGTCCTACTTCAACAAAAATTTATGTTGAAGATTAAGGTTCCTTTTGGGGAAGGTTGGGCATTTAATAAGGCATATAGTGTCTCATCTCTAGCAACGGATCCTAAAATTATTGCTACGCACTCTACCAACTTCTCGGACAGCTAACAATCTGATTCATTTCCTATATTGGAGAGTTCGAATGAGGTTATGGATAGAGTTGGAGAAGAGACTCCTATTGCTACGCAATCAAAGCTTGAAGATGAGATTGAGTGGATTGATGATGGATCCATTAAAAGAAGTCTAATAGACCAATTTTCTTGCACCAAGCCAACAAAAAGAGCCAAAGTTTTTATCAAGCAGGAGAAGGAATAGGTGTTGCAAGATTTGGTGATTTATTTTTTGTCTTGGACTATAACTTATTTGGAGATTGGGACAAATTTCCTAAGTTCTATTATGTACTCCTTCCTAAAGTCAGATTTTTGTAGGTTTTTTCAATTATTGGCTTTTTAGATGATAAATTAACTGTATAATAGTATCAAATCAAAATTCAGAATATGAGAATACATAAATACTTACCGAACTTCATATTAATTAGTATATTTACTTTGTCAAACTTCTTTAAGATCTTTAACAAAATCAAGAATGTCAAGTTCCTGAAACAAGACAACATGTATTTTAGTAAAAAATATATAAAGAGTAGAAACAAACTTAAGATAATATCAAGAGCTGATCATACCTATAAGTATTCTGATATCCTAATATTATATCTCAATGAAAGCTCCCATATTTCATATAAAATTTGGAATTTATGGCTACTCAGCTCCAAGTTTATCTACGTCGTCAGCTGAGTTTTCCACTAATTTCATCTACTGCCAAATAGAACAAACCATTAATGTCAATCTATCTATAGAAAAACAGGAAATGTGACCAAACTCTCCAGGGCCATCCTCAGCTTGGAAATAATCAACACATTTCAGTGTCTGCACTTAGTGTAATGAATCAAATATTAATTTGAGACGATGACAAAAATAGATAATAAAGACACAAAAGCATTAAATTTAGAAACTATTGCAAACACCACTAAGATGAGGATTCTGTAGAAACTATTGCAAACACCATCAAGATGAGGAAGATAACCAAGTCTACTACTCTTGGAAAGCAGTGCAGAAAGTTTCAATCAAGCGAGGGTAAGTTCTTAGAACTTTTTAAAAACTTCTCAAATTTTGCATACTAAAAACTTAAAATAATAAAAATGTGTGTTTCTAAATCTTAGATTCATAGCTATTCTTTACTACACATGATCACAAAAATATCTATGGTTATTAACTTTATAATATTTGTTTCTGCATTAGGCTTTACCCTTAAAACATAGATAATACCTTCTACTTCATAAATGTCGATGATCAATTTCTTACTTTAGGTTTTATATAATACGAAAAAATCGAATAAACTAGAGATTCTTACCATAAGTCTGCATTAACTTAGAGAAATGGCCTGCTTTCCGAAAAAACCCAATCGTACATTTTAGAGATTCGGATTAGACTATCGGAAAAACGTAAATAATGTTATTGTTTGTTGACCGAACGAAAAGGGAACGATGAGGGAACTAAACGGAAAAATTGGTTTCGTCGAGGGGATCGGTGATTTAACTAGAGATTTACATTAAGGATTCTAGCGGCGGGATGTCGATGACCACAAAAGAATCAAAACCCTATTATTCTCACCGTTTTTTGGAGTGGACATTTGTGTTCTTACTACTTTTTTTCGATAACAACAAATAGGGGTGTAAATGAGCCGAGTCGAGTCGAGTATTGCTATGCTCAAACTCGAACTCGGCTATTTTCATGAAGCTCGAGCTCGACTCGGTCGAGCTTGAATTTTTTGAGCTCGGGCTCGACTCGATGTCATAATCGTGAGCTTGAGCTCGACTCGGTTAAGCTTGATTGTGGATTCCTACTCGAGTTTGAGCTCGAGCTCGAGCTAGTTTAAGCTCGTTGAGCTCGAACTCGTTTAAACTCGGTTAGCTCGAGCTCGTTTAAGCTCGCCTCATACATTTTTTAACAAATTGAATAACATTACAAATCAACGCAAATTCGAGTCCTAAAGATAATACTCCCTACGTCCCCAAAATAAGTTCCTCTTTAGGGACGGCACGGGTTTTAAGGAAAAGTGGTAAAATATATTAATAATGGAGAAAAATATGTTATAATTAGTATTGAGAGTGGTGAAAATGTGAAAAAGTGTTATAATTAGTATTGGGAGTGGTGAAAAAGTGAAAAGTAAGAATAAATAAAGTATTATTAGTGGTGGGGTAGTTGTCCAAAAATGGAAAGAAAGAAATAGGAACTTATTTGGGGGACGTCCCAAAAAAGAAAAAGAGGAACTTATTTCAAGGACGGATGGAGTATCTTATAACTTCTAACACAGTTTACAATGAAACAAATCGACATAAATTATCATGAAACAAGATCATAATTATCAGTTGTAAGTTTACAAAATATGAGGTGGATGTCAAATAATACAATGCAAATTCAAGATATATTGTCACGAAATATCATGAAACAAATCGACAGAAAAAAGACTAAATGAATAGCTGACCTCATTCAAAGTTCAAACTATAGGCAATTTCCAAGAAATTACAGTGTAATACCCTGTTTCCTCGAGCTAAGTTTAGAATAATTTTGAACTTAGATTTAAGATGATTCACGCCGGATAAAGAAAAAGAATTTATTTTAATTCCAACAAAAATGATTTACAAAAATATTTGTAAATTTAGTTATTAAATTTATATGCATTGCATATTTATTTAATTTAGCATTCAAGCATTTTCACGACCTTTTAATTAGCAAACCCTGAAGAATTTCTACAGTTTCGACAATTTTATCCTGAGGGATTTTATATGTCAAATCCTCACTCAACTCACTTACACTCATCTCTCCCATCAGCCACCCTACCTTGCTGCAGCCACCCTACCAGCCCCAATTTCAGTTTTAGGCCATACCTAAAGGCAGGCTGTCTTGTCTCCCAACACTCCACTCTAACTTAAAGAAATATCCCAAGTAAAACTCATCCTCATTCTTGCTGGAACGATTCTGACCCATTGAACACTAGAGTAATCAGCCAAGTCAAGCAGAACCAGCAACACAGCCAATCCAATCCTTAAGGTTTCATTTTTAAACCTCTTGTATTGTTATTACCATCAAAGTATGTGCTTACCCTTCGCAGCACCCAAATCATTTCAGATTTTCGACAGCAAGCCCTTCCAAATTTTCAGCAACATAAAACCCATGAGATCCTGTTAAAGGTTATACCTTTAACTCATTTGCATAAATTTTCGCAAGAATTGTGATGATACACGACTTTATTCATATGCATATATATATTTGTGTATATATTTACATTCAGAACATGACTGTTGTTTTAAAAGAAGAAAGGATAAAAGATGGACTCTTGAGTTTTGATTGTTGCTGTCGATCTGAGTGTTTGGAACGTTTGAGTCGGGGAGGGCAGAGAGAGAGTCGACGGCGGTGGCGCCTATCAAGGCTGCTCGCCGGAAGTTCCAGAGAGAGAGACGGGATGAGTTTTGTTGAAGGCGGGTCTGGGGAACGGCGGCGGCCTTCATGGTTGCTCGCCGGTCTGATTCAATGAGAGAGAGTTGAGCGAGAGAGAGTGGTGGTGGTGGTGGCGGTGGTTGAGTCTTCACAGAGGGAGGCCAGGGCGCGGCGGCCCTGCCGCTGTCGTCCGGCCACGGACGGAGTGAGTTGTGGGTGTCGATTTTGAGAGAGAGCCGAGGGAGAATCGACGGCAGCTTGCTTCACCTGCTGCTGTCGGCCGGAGATCTGAGGGAGAGGCGGCGAGGCAAGGGCTTTGTCGCCGCTCTGAGCCGGGTTTGGGTAGAAATGAAGGCGGCGTCCTTCATCGACTGGAGGCGCGTTCGTCGGAGACCGATAGAGAGGGAGGTGGAGCCTGTCGCCGCTCGCTCCGGTGAGCACCGCGGCGGTCGGAATTTTGATGGTGAAGGCGATTTTGGTGAGAATGGGAGAGAGAGTCGAGCAGTTGAGAGGGAGAGGGGCGAACAGTTGAGAAAGAGAGGCGAGCAGTCGTGAGGGAAGGGGAGAGACTGAAGAAGGCGTGGCTGATGGGGGGGTGTTGGGCTTGAGAGTTGGGTTTGAGTTTTGGGCCGAGTCAGTGGGCCGATTTTTCTTTTATCAGCTGGGCCTCTGATTATTTTAAATCATGGGCTGCCTAAGTATTTATTTAATTGGATTGGTGCAGATTTTATTTAAAGGAGCTGCACTATTTTAATTAATTAGACTTATTAAGTTTGATTAATTATTTTAATTTGCATGATAATATTAAATTATTATTATGTGCATATTATAAGTGATTACTTATTATATGCTAAGCATGACATGAAATTGCATTTATTTTGCAATAAGAATATTTATGATTTAATTGGTTTTATTTATAATTCCAATTATTAAAGAAAGACGAGTAAGAATATTGTTGGTGTTCTTAACTCAAGATAATTGTTTTCAATTATTTATTCATTAAATTTTGAAAACCCGGCTAAGTGAATCATAGAATATTAAGCACTTCACCGTGACTTGAGTTTAGATTTAAGAGACCTATTAAGAATAGATTTCTTGTAGGCTTTAAGCATCAGGAGGATTAGCACTGCTATTCCGATTCAGAGATAAGATATAAACGACAGGCATTGCCTAATCAGGTGGGCTTATTTTCCAAATGTATGATTGAGCTAATGAGCTTAAATGTTTCATGAAATACAAACTGTTTATCCAATAAATATTTTTGTGCACTCTACCATGTTTAAGGCTCGCGCAGTTAATCAATTGAGGTTCTCTTATGACCTAATACGTTGTTTGAGAATTGTGTACACTTGTTAGTTGACTCGGTGGGTTGATCTCCATCGGGCTCTAACCAGAGGCGTTATAAGGGTGCTCGGCTGGATGTGTTCCGGAGCATGAGAAACATGAGGCCTGCCTGGGTAGCATCCCGAGGTCAAAGTAAACTTGGCTGGGTTACGCCCTCAGTCCAAGCCAGCGGGAGACAGAGATCCGTTGGTGGCTAAAAGGTCCGGGATCACAGCGAGTAACAGAATAGAGTGTGACAACTGCGCGCAATCAAAGATATATATATATATATATATATATATATATATATATATATATATATATATATATAGGGGAGAGTTCAATGGAGACCACTCCCCTATATAGAGAATGAAGACCAAATCTGGTTCCTTGATCTAACTTAATCTAATGGTGGTAATTTAATTGATTAAATTTATTAATTTTAATTTATTTTATAATCAAAAGGTTAAGCATGTCATTTTCTATTTAACCCTAATCTCACTCACTCTCTCTCATTCACGCTCTCTCTCTATCTCTCTCTCTCAATCACTCTCCCCCCCCTCCCGCCGCCTCCCCCAATCCCCTGTTGCTCCGCCGCCTCCCCATCTCTGCTGCTCCGCCGCTTCTGCTCCGCTGCCATCCCCTCCATTCTCCCTTCCACCGCCTTCCTCCCCTATCGCCTCCATCTCCTCCTCCTTCTGCTGCTCCGTCGGCGTCGCAGGCGGAGGATTCTCGAGGCTGTGCTGCCCCGGCGTCGTCAGGGTGAAGCCGATGAAGACGACAATGGTAGAATGCTCGTGGTGGCGACCGCCGTGCCGCGCCGTCGCCGGATTTGCAGATCTGTATATCGTCAATGAAGTGTTCGTAGAAAATATCAATGAACATTCTGATGTTCGTTAATATATATGTTCGTAGAAAACCAATGAACATACTGATGTTCGTCGATATATTCGTAGAAAAACTAATGAACATACTGATATTCGTCGATATGTTCGTAGAAAAACCAATGAACATATTGATGTTCGTCGAAATGTTCGTAGGAAAACAATGAACATACTAATGTTCATCTATTATGTTCATTGACGGATTAGGTCCCAAAATGGAAAAAGATGAATTTTCGGGATTTGTTCAATGGGATCCCATATTTCAGTAGATTTGAGTGGACGTTTTTGCCCTTTCTGGATTAAATAAATGTAATTAATCATTATTTAATTACATGAAAAATCAAATCATGAAATAATCTGGATCATTGATTGGATTGAGATGAATGGCCTTGATTTGGTCTTCATTCTCTATATAAGAAATGGTCTCCATTGAATGCGACCCTATATATATATATATATATGAAATGTTTTAACATGCATAGAAGTTATTTCTCTTTAAAACCTTCTATGTCATGTCAGTAAGATTGGATAAACTGCTCTTATAGATTGTGAAATGTTTTAAAGTTACAGCCCACTAAGTACATTAGTACTTAGCCCAAAAATATTTTCAAATGTTTTCAGGTTAATGGCGGGTGATGACGGGGCGGAGCTGAGGCTAGAGTTCAACTCTTTTATTTTGATTTCCGCTGCAAAACTAGCCAGTATCTGTCTTTTGTTCCTTAACTTAAGACCTATTATGTTGTGATTCTAAACAATATCTTTTGTTGAGCCTAGACTATTGACTCTCAAGTATTTCGATCAGTGAATGTTGGTTATCTGAAGCATGACACTAAACTTGTGATCCTGGAGTTATTATGTTTGTTGATTGATTCGTATCACTTGAATACCTGTCTTTCTTCATCCAAAGGGGCTAAGCCCGATTGTTATCCCTTTTATTCGGATTTAACAAGGATTTTCCCTTGTTCATTTAGATGATTAGTCGTACCCCAGTTATAGTTATTGTTTTAAGAATTGGGGTGTGACATACAGTTATAAAAATTCTTTACTGGAAATTACCAGTCGCGCCGGGGAAGGAGAGCAGTTGCGCTGAGCTGGGAAAAGGAGAGCAGTCGCGCCGGCCGCCGAGGAAGGAGAGCAGTCGCGCCGAGCTGGGAAAAGGGCAGTCGGTGGACCGTGGTGGTAGATGTTGTTGCTGTCGCGCCGGGCTGGGAAAAGGAGAGCTAAAGGCGGCGGCTCCGTGCTGCACTGCTGCTGCTGTTAGGCTCGCCGGAAACTCAAACGACAGAGAGAGATTGGGGTGGTCCGGTGGATGTGCGACAACGTGTGATTTCAAATTTTCAGAGGTGAGGGACCTTAGGGTTTGTGTAATTGCTAATTGTGTTACACATATATTTGGGCTTGTGAATTGTGATTTGGGACTTCTTGTGGGCTGAATTATAGTATTTATTTTGGGCCTATATATAATATTATGGGTAATTTTAGGGTGATTCTATACATAGCCTCCAATTAAAAATAATAATAACAAATAATTATAAATTTACTATTTAACCCTATGACTTATGGCCTAAAATTAAATACTATCTTAATATAATAAATTGTATTCTTTCACAATTTTCACACTCCAAATTTATCGACGTTAAACTATTTCGCACATCCTCTCCCAAAAGAAACATTTACAGAGCACAGCGTTGTTGTTCTTAATCATAAGAAGAAACGAACACACATTATCAAAAACGAAGGGCTACCTACCTGATATGGGCATGTATCACAATTATCTATCCTCAAAACAAAGGGCTACAGAAAGCTGGATGTACACAAGCGAATTGATCATGATGCTATATAACTCCTAGGGCTGTAAATGAACAGAGCTACTCGCAAGCTATTCGAGATTCGGCTCGAAAAAAGCTCGTTCAAAGCTCGATTCGATAATAAACGAGCCGAGCTCGAGCCCAATTTCGAGCTCGAAATTTTTATCGAGCCGAGCTCGAGCCTGACAGTGCTCGGCTCGTTGAGCTCGCGAACATGTTCGAATTCGATTGTTCGCGAACATGTTCGCGAGCCTGTTCACGAACCTTCAGTCGAGCCTTCAATCGAGTTAGTACACGAGCCTTAAACGAGTCGAACTCGAACTTGAACTCGAACTCGTGTAACATATTAATTAAGAAGATTTTCTTAAATTTATAACAAATTCGAGCTTGAACACCATATATACGAACATCTAACGAGCCGAGCTCGAGCTCAAGCTCGAATTCGATATTATCGAGCATCACCCGAGCCGAACTCGAATTGAGCCCGAGCTTAGTAAGTGGATGACGAGCCGAGCTCGATCATCAAGATAAAAGCTCGAATCGAGCTCGAGCCGAGCTCGAACACCCGAATATTTAAACGAGCCGAGCTCGAGCCTGCTAGTATTCGGCTCGACTCGGCTCATTTACAGCCCTAATAACTCCCAACCTATGCACAAATAGAATGTCGTTTAAGGCATGACAGAAATTCAGGCATTGCAATTGAGTTTGAATCTTTCATTAAGACTCAAATGAACCAACATAATACTTCATACTTGTCAACACACAGATATGCTTCAAATTGGGATCACTACATTCACCACATTTTTTAACATTTTACCATTAGCTTCATAATTCTCTTTCTCGGTGGATCTATTAGTTCAACGGTTTGGATGGGATGATCCTCGTTCCATGAGGGGCGGGGCAAGGATCTCCGCCAGGCCGTTGCCCACGATTCCGGTCACCCCTCATCTTCATCGACTTTTCTATTTTCAATCCCTTTGTACAATAAACTACTTCAATCCTCATGAAATAGATGTACAAGCACAAATCAGACTCTCAAGCACGAATCAAATTACACAAATTCTGAACATACAAATATGAAAACACAAATCAAATTACACACACGGTTCTACTATATTTCATAAAGATGGTTGAACTCAAATCAATAGTTCCTCCCTATTAAATTATATATTCTTTGAATTCCAACGTCCTCTGTTTCCATGGAATTCAAGGAATGCACGATTCTTTTGGGAGAGGTTTCGAGGTTGTTCAACATTTACGAATTGAAGTGTGAAAACTACAGAACAATAAAAATTAATTTGGGGCTATGATATTTAGTTTGGGGGCTATGGCCACAGGGTTAAACAGTAAATTCATAATTATTAATTATTTTATTTTAAATTAGGGGCTATACAGAGTAAAACGGGGGCTATGAATAGAATTGCCCGTAATTTTGTGGGTAAATATCACTTTATGTCCCATCGTTTGATCGAATTATCAATTATGTCCCAACTTTTTGATAATATCTAATTGGTACCCAATCTATCAACATTTTTTTAATTGTGCCCCGTACAAATTTTCCGGTGTTCGGTAATTGACGTGGAACGCTGGAGTTTGATTACGTGGACTTATTAATCCACTTGGAATTGCCAGGTCTGTATATTTTAATAAACAAACTTAGAAATTGAAAAACCTCACATGTCACCCCCTCCCCCACACACGTCACATTTCCTCCCCCTTCCCACCCTCGTCGCAGACCCTTTTCCGTCGACCTTTCCCCTATCCCCACCTCTGTCGAACCCCTCCCCTTTTCCGCCCCCACCTCCGTCAGACCCTTCTCCTTCCCTCACCCCCGCAGACCCTCTATTTTTCCCAACCAAAGTCGATCCCTAAATCTCCACCGGCGCTGAGCCCATCGGATATGCAGAGGCCGCAATCCTCAGAGAAGATAATCGACGATGGCTGCATTCTCATATGAGAGAAGCAACGGTGAATTCAAGTTTGAAATCAAGGTGGCTCACGATTGAGGGTAAGTGTGTAATGCAGGGATTGGTCGAAGCCGTTAAAATTGGTCGAAATTGATAGAGGGCACAACTGAGGTAGGGATCTAGGGCTCAACAACAAAGGTGGCGATAGAACGCCTCTCGAGCGCCGCCGTGTTTGTTGTGATCGGGACGGCGAAGTAGTGGTTGAGGTCGAGCAACGGCGGAGGAATGCTCGAGACAGGGATGGAGCCTAAATTAGGGATTTTGAGGCGGTCGTTGTTGTGGGGGACTTTGAGGCGGTCGTTGTTGTGACGACCATGATGGAGAATAATCTGGGGGAGGTGGTGATGGGTGTGTAAATGGGGAGGGAGGCGAGGTGGAGGACTCGGATGAGGACAGGGTGATCGACGACAACGGCGGAGAGAGGCGGCGAGAGGGAAGAAAGCATAAGAGATGGATTGAGTTGGCGATGCGCTCCATTGGATGAAGAAAGGATCGTCGTTGGTGAGTTGGGATTTCTTGTGAGGGAGGAGATGGAGTTGGAGGCATTTGATGTGTGGAAATGTGGCGACGAAGTTAGAGAGGCAGTCGGATTCTGCCGCACTAACGGTAGGCTCGACGGTGATGATGGTGGTGATAGCGCCGCGGGAGTGGAGGTTAGCGGCGAAGCGGAAGAAGGGGATGAGTTGGCCCATTCTGACGTAGAGGTAGGAATATTAGAAACCCTAATGGAGGGGTAGGAAGAGAGAAGGAAGGGGATGGCGTGGATTATGTTAAGTTCTTTTTATTAAAACATAATAAACCTGGCAATTCCAAGTGGATTAATAAGTACACGTAATCAAACTCCGGCATTCCACGTCAATTCCCGAGCGCCGAAATTTTTTTACAGGATACAATTTAAAAAATGTCGATAGGTTGAGTCCCAATTAAATATTATCGAAAAGTTGGGACATAATCGATAATTCAGCCAAACGATGGGACATAAAGTGATATTTACCCAACATAAAATTATAATACTATGTTTCTATGTGTGTATATTGGCCAAACATAAAGTGGTGAATCGATTTTGAAGAAATTAATCGATATTGGCCAAATTAATATATTTTTTTATATATAATCTTTACTCTTATAAGGATATTTAATTTAATAAGCATAATGAATATTTTTTTAGTTACCAAACTGTACAAATTTCTAGAAAAATCAAAAATTCTAAAAAGGAAAGAATTTTAAAGAAAGAGAAAAAATAATTTAAAAATAGCAAGGAAAGAAGTAATTAAAAAATAGAGAAAGGTAGAGATATAATCACGTCAATTCAAAACACTAGGGACGTGTTCGATAGCCCTAGATAAAGCAAAATAGATAAATAATCATGTCTTATCTAAGCGTTTGATAGCAATATTGATTAACAAGAAGGCCCGCATTAAGCGAGAGGCCCGCTCTAATATCATTGTTCCACTAAGAAATTTAATATCTCCTCCTCCTGATATTATTTATCTAGGTATTATTTATCTAAGTTTTATTTATCACCCTTTATCTCAATTTTATATCAAACACAACCTTAGTGTTTGATATAAAATTGAGATAAAGGGTGATAAATAATACTGGGGGGATGAGATATTAAATTTCTAAGTGGAACAGTGATATAAGAGCGGGCCTCTCGCTTAATGCGGGTCTTCTTGTTAATCAATATTGCTATCAAACGCTTAGATAAGACATGATTATTTATCTATTTTGCTTTATCTAGGGCTATCAAACATGCCCACTGGTTAATTGGAGAGAAAATAGTGGGTAAAATAAAGAATACTATAAGAGAGAAAATTTAATGGTAAAAAATTAACATTAAACTTTTTATTATATTATACTCCTTCCGTTCTCTCAAATATCTTCCTATCTTTTTATTTTGATCTGTCCCCAGTTTTTTTTCTAATATACTTTTAAAAATAACTGCACTCATTCTTACTCTTACAATTTTTTTTGTGGGACTCAATTCTAATCATCAAATACACAATTAATTTTTATTAAAACTCGTGTCGTCCTGCGCTAAAAGATGTTTGATGGACGGATGGAATATATAAATGATATAATTTGCTAAAAAGATTTATTATTTAATCAAATTATAATTTATTTTCTCAATTATAAATAGAGAGTCAAATTTAAAATTTCACGCAAAGCCTACAATCTCTTAACCCATGAGGACGTCGACCAAACATAATTCAGAAACTGAAATAATGTAGTGGTCCAGTTTCTTAAGATCGTGAGATATATAAAAAAAATGCTTTTTTTTTAACTTTTACCCCGTACCGCCGTACGCACGAGGTGAAGTTTTTATCATTTTTCTTTTTAAATAAGTATTTACTAAAGTAAGGACAATTGTAAATAAAAGAGTTAAATGCATGTATATCACAAACTTTGATCGAAATTTAAATATAGCACAAACTTAAATTTTTTTAATTTAAATATGTAATTTTACTCTATGTTCAATTTTAGCGCTGATTTTTTGTTTTCTTCAAATTCGATCCTACATGTCATTAACGTGGCCTGCCAACACAAGCCTTAGTATTTTCCGGCCGACGAGCAAAACATTGTGTTTTGTTACAAGCTTTCTCTCTCTCTCACACACACACTAGATTCTTATCATACCGCAACCTCCCCAGCTCATTCACTTTCTTCTCCTCCCTCCATCAATTCTGCCGCCGCCGCCGCTACCTGACGGAATCACAACTTTAAAAAAAGAAATCCGAAGTTAGTGGATTCTCCTGTAAATCAGGACCATAGACGTATGAGAGTTTTCTGAACCATGTAAAACTAATTGCATACTTACTTTTAATGGACTTAGTAAAAATCAGTCACATAATATAATATGATCTATTGAAGCTTTCTTCTTCGATTGAATCCTGCTTGCTTTAACGCCCTTGAAAGGGTGCTCATGATAGATTCACCATTGACATATCCAAATGTGGCTTAACATAATAAATAGTTGTACTCTTTATATTGATTCTATAGTAGGTACATTAAAAGCATATAAAGAGCTACATCTATGCATTAAAAAAAAAACCATAATCTAGAAAAATAAACTAATTTGTATTATTATGTT
This sequence comes from Salvia miltiorrhiza, assembly GCF_028751815.1. Taxonomy (NCBI): domain Eukaryota; kingdom Viridiplantae; phylum Streptophyta; class Magnoliopsida; order Lamiales; family Lamiaceae; genus Salvia; species Salvia miltiorrhiza. The sequence continues at coordinate 41,580,990 of NC_080390.1, read as the reverse complement.
GAAGATTTTTTTTTTTGGAGGCTGGGTTGAGTTATGAGTTGGGTTATGTAGATATTAAACTAAATATATCAATATATATAACAAAAATAATTGGGCTTGCAATGAGCTCCAACTCAACTGTTGACATATATCATAAAAAATTAAAAAATAACCACTAAAGACATGTACAATCAACGAGAGCTCAAACAGTACATAGTAAGTTATCCACTCATTTGTGCTTCTCTTAATGCTCGCTTAAAGCGAAAGTAAAAGTGATTGGCATTAATACCATTTCAAATATTATATCATCAATTTAATTTGATTAAATCAAATTAATTAAAAAAATACTCCCTCCGTCCCGTTAAAAGCGGCCACGTTCTTTTCGGCACGGAGATTAAGAAAATGAGTGTTATGTTTTAATTAAGTGTGGTCCACCAAAATTAAAAAATTAATGAAGTGTACTGTAGTCCACAGTCTTCTTCTCACTGCATTTGAGCCATTTTTTGACTGCCGGCGCCGGCGATGGCAACGCCGGCGATCGTCCCTCGCCCCTCTATCAAATCGCAAATTCAGACCAAAAATCAAAAACCAAAAATCATGTTGCAGAAACTGCTCCCTGTGAAAGAACACCAAAATCTGGATAGCATTCAATCCAATTTTCACCTTCCTCGATCTCTCTCTCTCTCTCAAACCAACCTTCTCTCTCGTCAAAATCGGCGATGCAGCCGTCAAGAAAGGGCGAGTCGGCGCCACCGTGAATCGACGCCGCCATTAAACCCCCAAATAGCCGCCTGAAAGCCCTAGCCCCAAACCCCCGCCGACCATCCTCAGATCTAGCCGTTGACGCCGCCGAGAGAGGCCAGAGTCCAGAGTCCAGAGGTCTTAAGGCGGCGGCGGATCTGAAGGCCGGATTTTCAGATTTGGAGGCAGCGGCGCCGTGGCTGGGGAAACGAGCGGCGGTGGTGTGTGTTCTGAGGAGGAAGAGGACGAGCCCTAGATCCTTCATTCTCTCTTCCTATTTCCGATCTACGCCTCGCCGCCGTAAACCACGCCACCTCAGATCTAGGCGGCGGCAACGACCATGGGGGTGGCGAGAGGGAGAGAGTAGAGGCGAGGGACATGGAGTTCAGGGGTGGGGCGAGAGGGAGAGAGAGCAGAGGCCAGGGAGAGGGAGGTCGGGGGCGGCGATCGACGCCGGTGTTGGTGTCGTCCACTTTTCGCCGGAGAAGAAGAGAGAAGGGGAAGGGGAGTTCGCTGCAACGTTGAAGTAGAGAGAGAAAGAGACGAAATGATTGTCTTAACTTAATAATGCTCATAGGTTAGATTAAAGAATGATTAAAACTGAAGTTTAATGGGCTTAGTTAAGCCCAAATATTTCCTTATTTGGAAAGTGGCCACTTTTAGTGGGACAGACTAAAAAGGAAAGATGGCCAATTTTAATACTCCCTTCGTCCCATTAAAGTTGGCCACATTTCCTTTTTGGGCGTCCCACTAAAGTTGGCTACTTTCCTTTTTGGGTAAAAATTACACCAAATTAAACTCTATAATTAAGTCAACTAATCTACACCTATTAACCTAACCTATCCTCACTCATATTTCTCTCTCTCACACCGCACCTCCCTCTCGCCTCTCTCTCTTATTCTCCGCCGCCGCCTCTCCCTCTCTCCCCCTCTGTTCTTCTTCGGCGGACGCAACCCCCATGGCCGCCGCCCCCGCCCCCAACCTCTCTTGCCTCTGCTCTCCCCCTCTCTCTCTCTCTCTCGTCGTCTCCGGTGAGCAAGAGTTCCGATTCGCGCGATTTAGGGGTGGTTCGCCCAGATCTGAGGTGGCGCGACCCCATGGCCGTCGTCCCTCTGTCTGCACCGCGACCCCATGGCCGCCGCCTCTCTGGTCTGCGCCGCGACCACCGCCGACCCTTTCCCCTCTCTGAGGGTGGCGGCGGTTCAGAAAGGAGTACGCGGCGGCGGCGGCGTCTGGTTTTGGGGCGAGAAACAGGGCTGGAAATCTAAGCCTGGCCGCGATTTGGGGGCCTAGGGCTCCAGTTGGAGTGAGCGGCGGAAAATCGAGACATGGGGCCGTTGAACATCGAAGTCAGGGAGGGTTAGCGGCGGTGGGACGACCGCCGGCGCCGTTTGGTTTTGATTGGGGTTTGATTTGGTTTTGAGGAAATTGGGGTCTGATTTGGTTTTGGTTTTTGATTTTTTTGGTGACAAACGAATTCGCATAGCCAGAAAATTTGGGGCGGTTGTCGTCGGCGGCGACGGCGCCGGCGACCCCGTCGGCCGGAAAATGGGGAAGAAGATACAGTTTAGATTAAAGAAAGACTTAACTATCTCTTTAATTTTGTTGGACCACATTTAATCTCCACTAACTATCTCTTTCTTAATTTCCGTGCCGAAAAGAATGTAGACGACTTTAATGGGACGGAGGGAGTAGGACGGAGGGAGTATTTATACATAACTTATTTTATATAATAATATAAATTAATTTTATGTCGAATTTGGACGGTTTGAGGCGAGTAATTTATAAATCAAATACTAGAAAGTTACAATAGTCGATTAGTACGTCTGAAAGCCAAAGTGGTACCCAGCAGTTATAATTGGCGTGTTGGTACAGCAGGAGAAGTCGCGTAACATCCACGCGCGTGCTTTGTACGCTGACACGCTCACATATAAATGCTGTACTGATTTTATTTCAATCCACCTGTTTCCGCCATCTCATTTTGCATCTCTCAAATTCAAATTTCGGGTGTCCTCTTTGAAAACCCTAGAGCTCTCCATCCCTCTCCCGCTCTCTCTTTCTCTCTCTACATTCCAGGCTACCTACAGAGGCGATGAGGAAGGGAACCAAGCGTAAGGCAACGCACAAGGAGCCTAAGACCAAGCCTGCAGAGGATCAGAAAAACGAGCCTAGCCAATCGCCAGCTCAAGAGACCAACTCGGAGGAGCCCAGCCGCAATGCTGAGCCAGAGCCGACCAAAGGAGCAGCTGGAAAGGACAGACGGAAGCGAGCTAAGGTTGAAAAGCCGGAAACCGCGACTGAGTATTTCCCCGAGAAGCGCAATTTGGTACGTTTTCAGTTTCGGCATAGGATTTTGAATTGCTTCTTGCTAATCTTTTCTTGCGTATGTTGTGTTAACATGAAATTTTCGCTTGAAACTGTGCTTCTGGTAACGGATCGTTCAGCTAGTTTTCTATCAAGAATCAAGATATAATGTCTACATTGTTGCTTCTTTTAATGTGACTTGGTTTGTCTCAATAAGCTGAGATGCGTTCTCCTCTGTCATTATGTAGTTTGAAGATATTTATACAAGTCTTTACATTGGTTAATGTTTTTATGTGCTACCATGTGTTGTGCAGGAGGATCTCTGGCTGCAGGTTTTTCCGGTGGGCACAGAGGTACGAATATGATTCTCTCTAGTTTTAGCTATCATTTCTCTCTCTCATATTATTTTGATGATAATGAATTTGATTTCCTTTCTTTTACGTAATTTTTTAATTGACAGTGGGATCAGTTGGACACGGTGTATGAGTACAAGTGGAACTTCTCTAATTTGGAAGTGAGTATCCAATAACTTTTACAGTCTAACTCTTTAACATGTGAAGGTTTTTGTTGATTTGGTCCTTATGAGATCTTTCTCTGGTGACAAAATTTTAATGCACTGAGAGCAAATATTATGACTCGAGCTAAGCAAGTTATGGAATTGTAAGTTTGGTATTACTTGTGTTGATGTGGCAGGAAGCTCTTGAAGAAGGGGGAGAGTTACATAATAAGAAGGTCTATCTATTCGGCTGTACAGAGCGTAAGTAGTGCAAGAACATAAATCTTCCAATTTTTTGTTGGCCACAAATAAAGCTTGTGCTTCCTGGAGAATATGGAGGTTTACATGATGATACTAATTAATTCTCTCTATGGTTTCTTAGTATTTGGGGGTCTCATAATTCTCTTGCTAGGATTTCTCCATGCTATCCTGACTATTTATCTCTGCAGCTCAATTGGTTCCTTACAAAGATCAATCAAAAGTTACAATGATACCTGTTGTGGTTGCTGTAAGCCCCAATACTTTTCTCTGCACCTTTGACATTTTAATTTTATGTGTTTTTCATTTTTTCTCAGTTGATTGTACTGTTTTACTGATGACACCCATTGAAATTGGACATTAGTGAATCAATTATATTCTTGAAAATGATCTACTTCCTAGACAAACTATGTAATGGTAGATTATTTCTGCTTTTGCACTCTTCTCTGCAATAATACAACCTTAATATATTGTTTAAAATTCACCAATAATTGTACATCTATTCTCTATATTATAGTTTTCCTGATATGCCTTTTCTTTGATTTCGGCTTCTAATGAGAGGGACTTGTGGTGTTTCATGTGATATTGGTCATCGCAGATATCTTTGTTCACTCCACTAACTATATCTTAAACTTGTAGCTTTATGTGTTTATGGTTATCATAAATTCTCTAATTCTAAGTTTGTGAAATTTCTAATATTTTTATGCGAACGATCTCAATGCTACTAGAAAATGGTTCTTCTTCATTGGCTCAATTTGATGATCTTTGTTCCATCTCCCTTCATACATGATGGAATATTAGGCTTTGTTGATACATTCCTAGCCCTATTGCAAATTATACACAATTATACCCATTCGTGGTTCTAATTACTATTGAAATTTTTACTGATTCATGGATATGTTCAAATGAATAGGTGGTATCACCTTTCCCTCCATCTGACAAAATTGGTATCAAATCAGTTCAGAGGGAGACTGAAGAAATTGTGCCTATGAAGCGGATGAAAATGGATTGGGTCCCTTATATACCTCTTGAGAAAAGGTATCAGATTTTCCTTTTAAATTTTCTCCTGCTGATTTTGTCTGTCATATTGTTGACAACTTTTCCTTTTCATTTACTCATAGGGAATCTCAAGTTGAAAGACTTAAAAACTCTCAAATTTTCATCTTGAGCTGTAATCAAAGGAGGTAACCTTTGCCTTTTCTCCTGTTTTTTTTTTTGGATTTCATGAACTTTTGCCTAACTATAATTTTTTATGGTGAGGGATTTGTGTATTTATTTTTGTGGTTTGCTATGTGTTTGTCTCAATAGTTAAATTTTTTTATGTCTCAGCAGTTTAAGATCATCTCTGCCTGCATCGTTTGCTGTATAATCATTTTTTCTTTTCTTATATGGACATCTAGGTTTATTCAATGATTTGAATATCAGATTTTTACTTATCTACATCATCTACCATGTTTAGTAATTCTAACTAGTGTAATAATTTTTTGCAATATAATTTATACTCATTAAACTTCCATGAATGAACATGGACACCATAACAGGGGAAAATCTTGACTCAACTTAGATATTTTCTCTTCAAAGCACCAATTGTTTCTTCAATAGTTATTGATATGTTTTAATTACCTTTTCACCACTTGTACTTGGATTTAAGTGTCTAAAAAGACAACTTGCAAGTTTTACTTGTTTATATATAATTCTCCTTATGTTTAACTGTTTAATACCCCCAGAAAAAGAATGAAGAATTAGCTACTTGGTATTGCTCTTGTTTTGACTTCCTTTCAGTGTAGTGGATTTTTATATACAAATGGGTAAGGTGATTTATTTTTCTGAAGTTGATGAGGATGCAATGCATGGTTGGGGAGGATCGAGGCCTCATTGATCTTATAACACTTATGTCCACGAGTTGCTTCTTCTTGCAGGGCTGGTCTAAGACATCTGAAGATAGAGCGTGTAAAGAAGTTCGAGTACTGCCTACCTTGTGAGTGAAAATGCTATATTTCCTGAAGGATTTCTATTGATTCATTCATTATTGTCCTTCCAATTCTTGCAATTTCTGGGTCTAAAGGAATTTTTATATGATTGATTTTCAGTATAGTGCTAGTTCATTCTTGTGAAATGTATGCATTTTTCAAGCCTTTTTGTGTACCACTTTATCTGAAATCCCTGTCAGAGCCCATCAGAGCTTAGAGGTATTATCATGATCGCAGTAATGGGAATCTGTGGATTCTGGTTATCTATGTGAATTTTAATTTGATAGATAACACTTTAATAGTTAAATGATTGGTTTTGATGATACAAATGAGTTAGTGCTATATGATATTGTTTAGCATTACTGGTCTGATAGGAGATATATTCACCAAATATTACCTGACGGTTATGAAATTCAGGAGGGGCTAATGGTTATGACATATTACCTGACTGTCTTAACAGCACTAGGGTTGTAGCCTAACTTGCCCGAGAAGGTTACCGTTACTGTTGAACTCCTGGTTTCTGGCAGTTCACTTAAAAATTTGCTTGTAGATTTTCAAGTTTTATAGATAGTATTATGCTATTAATTTATTTGATGATTTTGAACTAAAAGGAGTGAAAAAAAGTAAGAATTCGGGAAAAATAATGTGTATCATTCAAATTTGATATATATAGTTCAAAATTGCTTACAATCTTTCAAAAAGTAACTTATAATTACACATTTATGACTTGGAAAACCATAAAAAAATTAAAATATAAGAAAAATACAAAACCAAAACACCTGTGGTTTAACTTGCTGCTGGTTAGCCGATTATAAAAGTCCAATTGTATCTGAACTGAAAATTTACAGTTTCAGTTACGACCAACTGCTAAGCGCTAGTTACGGTTGGTCAAAGGTTTGGTTGACAGTTTTACCCTGTTTCCCATATGTTGAGCACGTCTAGCTAAGAAGATGAAAATTGTAATAATGATTTGTCCTTTTTGGACTCCATTTGGCAATCAATATTTTACGGTTTCCTGCTATTATGAAATGCTGCTAAAGTTATTGTGTGATGAATATTGTGTATGTCGTGAGAGAAAAGATCTCTGATATTGTACCTTAGCTACTAGCCCTGTTCTTCTGTAAATCTGGTATTTGATTATATTTATATGCGTTGCTCTACTTGGCTTATACTCTCCTTTCTTGCTTAATGGAGTATGTTATGGGGTCCTATTCCATGAACCTTTTTTATTATTATATTGTTGGGTCTTTAAGAATAGTTTATTCATTGCGTGTGCTGATCAATTATCTTCCACCTATGTTCCATCCACATTAGGCGCAGTTGAGCCAGTTTCATACATTACTTGAGCATAACTTGTGAACACTGGGTTTATTAACTTCTTAATGTTTTATGAATATCTTTGAATATTTTCCTGATTGCCCAGATAGGGTTCTGACATATCCCCTCATCTTTTCACAGACTTTTATGATCCCCTTCAGGAAGATGAACTAGAGCAGAGCACAGTGGTTGACCTTTTATTTCCTATTGATCCCAAGCCGGTAAGGCTGTACCTGTTATTTTATCCTACTTATACAAAAAGCCGCTCTTGAGATTGGGCCAAGGGTTTTACCTGTTTGTACTGAATTTAGAAAACATTTGGGTCACGTGAATGCAAACCTTACTTCTACTGCACCTCCAGGTTTTCTGCGAGTTTGATTGGGAACTTGATGAGCTAGAGGTACTCTTGCAAATTATGTTAATGAGTTAATATTTAATGTTACATAATTGATACTATGAATTTTTAACTTGCATGCATAGCTTTGTCTAGCATATCTATCTATGAAATACTACTAATGAAGTTATGTAATAAATTATCAGGAATTCACTGATAAGCTGATTGAGGAAGAGGAGTTACCTGCTGATCAAAAAGAGCCCTTCAAGGTGGGTTATCGCTGATGATTGTGCATGTTGCTTACATCACCAATCCTTTATTATTCTTTTTCCTATCTTCTAGTGTCTACTTAACCCATTTTTTCTACCTCAGGACTATGTGAAGGAGAAAGTCCGTGAAGCAAAAAAAGCTAATCGTGAGGTACTTTCTAAACAAGTCCAGTGTAATAAGTTTCTTATCATTTTTTTGTGTGATTCATGCCTGTTGACTGCACTTTTTCTCTGTAGGCAAGGGAAGCCCGTAGAAAGGCACGGGAGGAAATGAGCCAACAATCAAGGGCTGCGTTTGAGAATATGAAATTCTACAAATTTTATCCAGTACCTACACCCGACACTCCAGATGTATCCAGTGTAAAGGTGAGTATATCCTCATTCTTAATATATTTGCAGAAGCCTTATGGGAAGTTTTAATTTGGCCTTTATGCCCTTGTTTTTCCAATATTATTTCCTTGGCTAAGAGAAAAGTCAAAAGATAATGTTCTGCACAATTTCCTGTGTATATTGCCTCCTGAACCTCAACATTTTCACCTTTCTTCTATATTTGAAAGATGAACTGTAAAGTGTTAATCATGCTGCTGAACTCTTGGAGGAGCATTTCTGATAATTAGCATTATTATTATTGCATACTTTCCCTATATGTACACTGTAGACCTTTTTATGGTGATGGTTAAACTAAATGACCATTGTGTGAAGTATTTGTTAGTACAAAACTTTGGACAAAAGCATATCGCATGGGAAATTTTAGTAACTATATGGATAAAGGTAGTATTTATAGGAAAATTGAGTTCCGGTCTAACTTAATTTTTCGTGTGAGTGTTTTTTAAATATTTGTTCAACCTCAAATGTAAGTTGTATCATAACTAATTTCTATTGTATAGTTATCCCTGCTTAGGAATGCTTCCCCTGGCAGGATTGCAATGCTATTATTGCCAATCTTTTTCTTTAATTTTTATAAGCTCAATTATGCAAATACAGAACCCAATATACTTTAAGGGGGCGTTTACTTTTCACAATTGATACGATGCACAGTTGAGTTTTTATATTTTCATTACTAGGATATCTCCAATCCCATCCTTTCAATGGGATATGAATCAAGCAAAAATTAGTTAAAATTATTAAGTGCCTTAGGGTATCCCAAAGTTTCAATCCATCTTAGTAAACAATGGATTAGCCTTACTATTTTTATGTATCAAGGCTCATCCTCCCCCCTATAAAGACCAATTGTTAACATGTTTTAGTTACATCATTATGTTTCTTTCAGTGTATGAGCTAGGAACTGACCATTTGCTTGCTTTTTTCTTCCTCTGCAGTCTCCGTTCATTAATAGATACTACGGGAAGGCTCACAAGGTTATATGACATGCAGCTGATTATTTTTCTACGGAAGGGAGCAACACTTGGTTGATGCTCGTTGTCAGTGTGCTCGATGGAAGTAAGCTCAGAAATTTTTAGAATTTTCCAATGCCTTGACTATTCATTGAGGGCGGGGTTCAGAATTTTGTCCTTAAAAAAGTGTAACTTGTATAAGTGAAAAAGACTAGGGAAAATGCGGATCAAACAGCCAACTTGATCTTCGCGGCACACCTATTTCTGTATCGATACGAGACGAGACATCAATTTACCTGCAAGTTAATTGATTATGAAAGTTGTAAAACCCCTTGCGTAATTTTTGACACAGTTGGCAGCCAATGTAATTTTTGGTATTCCTGTGTAGTAAATTGAGTTGAGTGATGGGTTGTTGTAGTGTAACGAGAAAGAGGTGTAGTTGAAATTGACATTCCTTGAAGAGTTATAGTTTCTGTTGCTTCCTTCCATGTTTGGTTTTGGTCTCTATAGAAAAATTCAATGCGAGATGAATCAACGTAGCGGCGGGTGATCGAGGGATGCAACAGAGGATGAAATGAATAGCCAAACCTGATTGCTATTTTCAGCTTAACTACACTTTTTCCTTATTTTGAAAAGCCTTCTTGGAAGGCAAATTTGATAAAAGACCTCTCTAATTTTGGAAGTCCTCTTGATGAGATAACTTGTCTCTATGGTGTTTTGATTATAGTGTAAAACCCCCAGTTTGGAACTTGAAATTCATGTTCAAAATTTCCCCTTAATTTATATCGCGTTAAGATATTTATATATGCATGAGATGAATATAAATTATCAATTACATAACATTCTCTTCCCTCTTAAATAAAAACACAATTCATAACTGAATATTTTGTCACAAACTATTTATTAATTACTTAATAAATTAACTTGGTGGATCTCTTTCTTCAATTTATGCACATCTTTCAATATTTTTTCAAAACTCATGCTCTCTCATTCACACTTACACTACAAAAAATAAATGGTGTTGTAAACACCGATTTTTAATCGATGGTGTCGTAACTTGTAGTGCTATAAAGGTATCAAAAAAGATATTAATAGATATTGGTTAAAAATCGATTTCATAGATATGTACGACACCAATTTTTAACCGGTGTCTATTAGCGCCTTTTTTAATTGGTGCCGTAGGTATCTACAACACCGCTTGAAAAATGCGCTAATAGACACCGATTAAAAACTGGTGTCGTATATATTACTATAAAACCAATTTTAACTAGTATCGTAGGCATATATTGTTTTAAATGCGGTGTTGTAGGTACCTACAAAACCGATTTTTAACCAATCTTATAGGTACAATTGACATAAGTTTTTATTGCTATTTTGAGTCCCTACAACAATAATTTTTTAATAAAATAAAATTTAATTAATAACATAAATAATACACAACGTATGTCGAAAATATGCATTATCATAATCAACATTGATTAGGAAACTTATAAAAAATACCACCTTTTAAAAGTGATATGTTTTTTAGCCCCTCTTTAAAAATAACTCTTTTGTATACCAAAATGAATTAAAAGACTAAAATACTCTTTACTATCCCCACCACTTTAATTTTCGCGCAACATTACACGTGCCCACGATCATGATCACGATGGTGGACACGATCGTGCCACGATCATGATCACGATCACGATCGTGCCCACGATTATGATGATGGACACGATCGTGCCCACGATCATGATCACGATGGTGTTCATCGTGTCCACGATGGTGGACACGATCATGCTCATCGTGCCCACGATGGTGGACATGATCGTGCCCATCGTGTCCACGATTGTGGGCACGTGCCATGTTGCGCGAAAATTAAAGTGGTTAGGATCGTAAAGGGTATTTTAGTCTTTTAATTCATTTTGGTATACAAAAGAGTTGTTTTTAAAGAGGGGCTAAAAAACATATCATTTTTAAAATATGGTATTTAAAATCTTGAACCCCTTACAATAATCTAGAATGTCATTAAATAAGTTTCAAACATGTACCTAACAACTTCAAAATATAAAAAAGTTTCTAAATGCATATATATGCGAGTATTCATGCGACGAAACTCTTTCCTCACAAAATAATTATCGTTCCAAAGCAATTGATCCTCAACCAGTCTTTGGGTTTTTCAGCTCAACATGTCGAATTTCAAGTTCTTCCTCTAACAATAGTGCATAGCCACGCTGATGACCAAAAGCTTCACGAGGAACTCGGTTCCTTCCTATAACTTCTTAAAGCAAAGAGGAAATTAGGAATATATTTATAATACTGAAACAGTAAGGAAAAATCACTAACAATTGTATGAACTTCTTCATTATGATAAAATCTACCATGGAAATGGTCCTTAAGTATGAGTGTGTTGCCTCTGAGTATTTGCAGACAAGAAGCTAATGACTTGAAAAGCATACCAAGCTAAAACAGAAATAGACCAACAGAACTCTATAAAAACTGGATCAAGTCGAAGCTTGCAAACATGTCAAATTTGATGCTATGGACTCCAGTACAAAGCATAAAACATGACAAACAAATTGTAATAAACTTAGCCAATAATGGGGAATAGGAAATGAAGGGATAAGAGAAAGATGTTTAGAGAGAGGAAGGAAGTAGAGGATGAGTTTTTCATTCTGAATATATAGCTCTAATGTGATTTCTATCACAAGAAAGAATGCAACAAGAAGGTGGACGAACAAATATGGCAAAATGCCGTTGACAGTTCCAAACATGGATCAATTCGAGCATGTGAGATGTAATCGTGGACGGAGGGAGTATAAATTTTTGAAGCTTGTACGTGTGTCTATGCATGAACCGTAGTTGATTATTGTGTGGTAACTTAATTGTTGCATACATGAGCATATTAGAAAGTCTAAGTGGCATGCCCAATGGCCTAAGCATGTTTTTAATGAATCTAAGATTTGTAAGTAATTTCAACTTTCTAAAAAAAATCGAGAATAGGTTGACCTCAAGTCCAAGTTGGTTAAGCATGATTTTTGACAAGGGAACTTGTGTGTATTGCAAAAAATGTTTTTTCTCCATTTAATTAGAAATGTAAAAGTAACATAACGAAATTAGACTAAATAAAATTAGCATAAGGGATGAAACAGTACGTACAGGAAGCCAAGAAAATTCCACAACGCAGGTGGAAATCTTGTATACAATTAAATACCAAATCTACATTCCCTGAGTTACTTAAATAATCACAAACTATATGATACAATGATGGTAGTGAGATGAATATAGTAGGGCTAATCTACAACGAAAGGCTTTATGCTACTCTTGGAGCAAAGTATGAATCATCTTCAAAATGTCAAGAAATCTGTCCCCTGCGACGAAAAATGCTTAAACCACTCCAAAGGGCTCGCAAAGGGCATGAAACCACACAACAACGGGAGAAATAGCAGCGTAGCATAGAACAGCGACTTTCTCATCCAGTACGGAAACACATAATTGTGGTCGACCCTTTCAGCAACTAGGATAGGTCCATTGAGAACAGTATACAAAGTAGAATGGAAGATGTTGGAGAAGAAATGCAGCAAGCATAGGGCTTCCCAATAGACTAACCAATGATTTCCGCTGCCCCCTAACGTGTCAATGCAGAACTTCCCAGCATAACCACATCCCACCCCTAAGAGCAACAGTATGACAGTCACAGGCATTGTCTGATGAGAAGACGATGATCTCTGAATGAGTAAGAAGGCAATTGCCGCAATCATTATCACACCAAACAACATGCGACTGAATACTTGAATTTGACATCTCAATAGCTGCAGGCCTGAGTTGAAACTTGACACTGCATTTGGCATCCACCAAGATTTAGATTCCTGAAGAAGAAAAAAAAAAGATGTTGAGTAAAAATACACTGCTGAAACAGAGGCCATTCAAAATAATGGATCAAGTAATGTCACTTGAAGATAGCGATCATGATTAACAGAGATCAACATGTTTCACACCTCAAGCAAGTATAGTAAAAACTGAGTAACTTTAAATATCGACTACAAGTACTAGTAATGTTATGCCCAGTATCACATGCAAAGATGTTATATAATCTTTGGGCAGAACTCATCCCCAAATGCGAGAAGGTGGTCCAGTCGACATAAGCCCACATCGAAGCCCAATAATCAACCAGGATAATAAAATATGTAAGAACAAAGGAACTGCACAATGGTGGAGGCAAGAAAAATAGAGGAAACGAATAGGACAAATTAACAGGGTCAAAAAGCTGATGAACCAACACAAGTGTAATAACCGTGACCCTGCCACCATAGAAAGAAAAAAGGAAAAAAAAGAAAAAGGAAAAAAAAGAAAAAAGAAACCATATGACATCGTGTAGAGAAATTTAATGCATATCTACTAGCACCTTTGACATACAGTCCATTACTTAAAAATGACTCTTTGAAGTTGAATCTATAAGATGCATGTATAAATACATTAAGGTAGTTGGTAAAATCTTATGCCCATGCACTAGTAGTGGATTCCAAATACCATAAATTTGCACCAGTGTAGAATGGAATTTCGGGAAGTCACTTACAATTAAAGTTTAAAGTCAATTCAAAATCACCATGAAACACAATTTCGACAAATGTTCTTCAAACACACAAAGCATATCTGACATAGGTTACCAAACAAGCTCTTAATTTCCATCTACAAGACCTGTATAAGACATAGACTACTTGTTTCTGTTAGTGCTAGAACTCATTCGTGAAATCTAATTGTAATAAAGGAGAAACATAAGATGAAAAGGGATAAACATAACCCAATAAAAACAAGGTGGCAAGCTTTGATGACAACATAGATGTAAAACCAAATATTTAAATTTCAACATTTCTTGATGTTTTTCGTTTTTGTTTGGAGAGGGGGGGGGGGGGGGGCTATCACAATGAGATATATGCTTTGAGTAAGAATAGTTTGTACCATGTAGGGAGAGCAAGCTTCAATAGCTTCAACAATTCTTTGGTGTGAGTAGACGTATGTTCCATATCCAAGTGCAAACAACATGATGATTAGACCACCTACTAGAAAATCTAAGCACTTCTTGAGTAGCTCCACTTGTCTCGTGTCTTGTATCTCAGTTTTGAACTTTTCAGCTTTGAAAGAAGCCTTTGAGATACCCATTGATAATTTCCATCTCTCGAGAATATTGGCATTAGAATTCAGCTCTAATTGTCTTTCTTTAAGCTGCAACTTTTTCATGGTAAGACCAATTTCAAATGTCTTTAGCTCATTAGAGCGAGTCTGCTCCATGACTGATTTTTCGATCGTGCTTAGCATAGAAAATTGGTTTGGAGAAGCACAAGCTAACTGCTGCTCAGTTCGTTTATCATGCAGAATAAGCTGTTGACTTGTCATATTCATCTTCTCCTCCATTTCTGAGAGAGTATGGCATTGCCCATCAGCGCTAGTTCTGTGGGCATATGCCACCGGGCCATCTCCATTACTGGAAAGGCATGCCATATCTCCTATTCTAAAATGAGACGAGAGGTTGCTAGATTCAGAAGTACTATCCTGATATCCAGATACTTGCTGTCGTTTGGTGATATTTGCATGCACACATGATTCTTTCTCCGTAGCCTCAGGAGGACAAGCAGAATCCTTATATGTGTCACCACACGTCATATTGCTTGTCACTGAGCAAGAACACCCTACAAATCTTGCTCCTTGGAGTTTTTCACCATCATTTTGAGATGAACAACTGATTAACTGCAAAGTCGTCAGTGTACTCCGAAATGATGTCTCAAAGTTCGTCACCAAATTATTAAATTTATCCCCAAAAACCTGCTCCAGACAAACAACAGATTGAAAAAGAATAATTACTTACATAGGTTACAAGGGTTTGGAAAACAAAGTACAAGATAATGAATGCAAGGTTAAGACAAGACTTACGTTTCCTATAGATTCCCTCACGGCCAGACCACAAATCTGCAAGCAACACACAGTGAGCAACTTTATCAGATTTGCATACTCAGAACAGATAAAAGACTAAGATACGTAAAGACAACAAAAACTGTTAGATACTTTAACTCGTCAAATAATATGAATTGTTTCACCATATACCTCAGTAGGCATTCAGTCACTAAATTATAAGAGAATGCAAGTTTCAGATAACTTTAGTCCTTCACAAATGAGAAATATCTTTTATTATAAGAACAGACTCATAAATTAAGCATCTAACATATCATCATTAATAAGGGTAAAGATTGTACCGCAGACAGATAATCCACCGAAATCTTTTTGCCAGCTGCATTTTTCTTCTCCAAAACCTAAAAATAATATGCAACAAATACCACAGTAAAGATTGGGTTGGTTAGTTTTAATTGATTAATATATATAAACATACATAAAAAGATCATTTGATACATCCACAATCATGCATAATTCGATATATAATATAAACAAATACTCTTCTTAACTATGTGATTTTCAAAGGTACATGACCAATTGAACAAGTAAAGAAAAAATGTTATCATTTGATTTATACTTGTGATGGAAAAGACCTCCATAACATAAATCCAGACCACAATATTGCTTAAAACAAAGTGGACACTACCATCCCACCATCTCCACATAAGCAAAAAAAAAATAATAATAATAAAACAAGAAAAACGGGATAAGGGAATCGAATTACTATAAAGAAAAGACAACATGATAGCAAACAACAGCTACAACATCGGTTACCAATGTTAAGCTATTAATGGTATCATAGAAATTCATAGCTTTTTAAGAATAAATTTATATGGAGAAGGATACTTGTCACATATTTATGATGCCTAATATATGGTACGAGAAAAATAAAAACACCCCCAAGTAACTGAAAAATTACAGAAATGAACTGTCAACAAGTAAACTCATAACTTCTCCATAACAAAGATTTGACTTCTTACTTAAAGAAGAAAACTTTATCCACGGTATGACTCATCGGCAACTACAACGTGGACAAACAAAAGGCCTCATCGAACTTGGGCCCGCTCTGCTACCATATTAGAATTGAGCCCATCATCCCCTAAAAAGACCTTATAAAGGGGAGAAGGTACTCCAAACTTATATATTGGAGACGAGATCATTACCAAGTCGATGTGGGACAGAAAAGGATTGCTTCAACACCCCATAACCTAACCACTGCACATGTAAAATTCATTTAACTATTCAGCTGCGCTCTCAAATGACCAGAACTCTTCCACAAAATCATCAATGCACACAAAAGAAATCACCCCCAATCTTGAAAACATGTCAATAAATAGAAAATTTCACTCGTAAAAGTCAAAAGGTACTCTTTAACAGAAAATTTATATGCGTTTGGTTGAGTGATAAGGTATGATTGCTAAAATAATCCAACTTAATCAAATATTTAGTTTGTATGATTCTACCCATGATAAATAACTCGGGCCACACTCTAATCACTCTAATAATCCAATTGGATGACTCCAATCATATTAATCTTATCCACCAAACCAAATGTTGCCGTAATGTTCAAGATAAAGAAATGCATAAGTAGATACTTTAACTAACTGAAGTCACCTCTCATCCAAGTAACATATAAATTCCCATAAAGAGAAATCATTTCAATAAGCATTTTAAAATCAATACAAAAAAAAAAAAAAAAACTCAACTTTAAACCAACAAGACAAATAAAGAACAAAACTTGTTAGTCATTAAAAAAAAAAAAAATAAATAAATACCTGAGCGACTACAGCGGCAATCGACATTCCGAGAGGAAGGCCGAGGGCGTCAACATCACTCAGCCCGACATTTCTCGGGCCCGCTGTCAGCGGCCCGACGCGAATTCTTTTAGGATTTCTAGGAATCTTGATACCCTTTTTCGAATACGAGGCCGCAGAGCTACAATTACTCGAAGACTCTAATGATGCATTGTCCGAAACTACTGTCTGTTTCTTCTTATTAATCTTTCTTCTCGATGTTGGTTGCGGGGCGTCGATTGTGTGGCTGGTTGACATCATGACCGCCGGATCTTCGGCGGCACAGCTGTCCGGTGATGTGGCGTGGCGGTGGAGAGGGGCATCCATTGGAAACTATTGGGGGGTTTCTGATTTGAAATTCGGTCTAATAAAAATAAATACTACATTTGACAAGTTTGAATCATTTTGCAATATTTATAAAGTGCGAAATTTTCGTTTCAGGCCCTAGACTTCTTCATACCGTTATTTGTGGCCCATGTTTTATCCGTATTTGAATTTTGAGACGTTAAAGATTCTATTTTGAGCGCATTTATTTATTTATTTATTTTGATAAATTAATAAGATTTCGTGTTAATCTATATTAATATAAAAGAGCACTTTAACGGCTATTTTTTCCCGCCATAATTTAAAATTTAAAATTATAGTTAATTTTCAAATTTCAGTTATTAAAGTATGTTTTCACTTGCTGTTAATAGATATTCGACAGTTTTATCAAATATATATATAGGTATTCGGCAGTTTTCTTTCTTTTTTTCCAATTCAAAGCTTTTTTCTTCTTTCCTTTATTTTCTTTTATCTTTTACTTTTTTCTTTCTTTCTTTTTGAAAATCATATAATATGAGTAATAAATAAAATATTCAATATGCATATCAAATTAAAGAACATAAAATTAGCTTTAATTTGATATACAATAAATATAAGATAGATTTAAGATAATAAAAATATTGAAATTTAAAGTTTCAAATTAAATTATTTTCTCTCTCTTCTCTCTTATGTTACTTCTTTTTCTTTAATGATCTATTTTCATTTGATTTATTATATTTTGTTTCCGTTAGATCCTTAACTTATTTCTTTCTCATTTAGATATTATTTTATTTTTCATTTTCTTTTGTTTTTCGGTTTTATCCTCTTCTTTTTTTTGTGCATAGCATGTTTAAGTATAATTTCATAGATATATTTGTATTTTTTCTACGATTTTATATAAAATTTTAGACTTTTTAAAATTTAAAAATCATAAATAAAATTAAAATGAATAAATTATGGTAATTAATGCTAATTTTATCAAATAATTTTAATTAGTTATTTAATATATAATTATCATTACACTTTATATAAAATTAAAAATTTAATATTTCATATTTAAGTTATTTGATTAATTAATGTTGATTATTTTATTTTATTTTTGAAATATATTTAGTATTTGTTTATATTTTGGTTCTCTTTAACATTTACATTTATTTGTTTAAATATATTGTCTAATTTCGATGTTCGCCGTGCATCGCACGGACGGGCATACTAGTTGATTTCCAAAAATAACAATTATGTATCATTATATGAGCATTTATCAAGCGAACTATTTTGGTTCTTTAATAATTAAGCTTCTTAACTATTTATCCTTGTCCCTCTAAAAAAAATATTTATCCTTGTTGCACGAGGAATATTTTTTGAGCAATTGGTTGCTGATTTTTGTAGGAAATGATTAAAAATTATTGGAAATGATTATTTTGTGGCTCTATATATTGTAGAACGTTCAGCATTCTACTTTCAAGGGTTTTTTTAGTTTTCCTTTATCTTTTTTTTTAATAAATCGCATTTAATTAAAAATATATTGTAGAGTTTGAATTATTTTGTGCATTTATTTTGTGTAATTATTTTTCATGTTATTGATATATAAGACGTAGGATTTATCAATAATATCAAAATGTGAATGTAAAATCATTTATCAGTATTGTTCCTAAATCGAAAACAGTCGTATTTTTCAAGTGAAGTAACATTCACGAGTCATGACACAAAACATAATGAAAAGCTCTGTTTGTTTTC
Source organism: Salvia miltiorrhiza (assembly GCF_028751815.1). Taxonomy (NCBI): domain Eukaryota; kingdom Viridiplantae; phylum Streptophyta; class Magnoliopsida; order Lamiales; family Lamiaceae; genus Salvia; species Salvia miltiorrhiza. The sequence goes on along the minus strand of NC_080390.1, from coordinate 41,562,227 downwards.
CTAATAGAGGCTGTTGGATTCATTAAGTTTCCATTGTACAAATATAAAAACTTTCATAGTATTTCGTTATATTAGTATGTTCAAACGATGGCCGTTAATTAATTAGATTATACATTAATAAAAATTGTCACAAATGATAATTATTTCGATATTTTGTGCGATCCCATATTAAATTTTTGATGTTGCATAGACAATAAGTTTCAGAAAAATCTCTTGTAATTTTCAGTCCCTGTAAAGCGTGAATAATGACTTGGAGTAATGCCTCTATCATCTTATTTATATAGAACAATTATTATCTTGATCATATTAGGTATTCTGATTCAATAATATTATATGTAATATGGAGTCGTATTATATAATGATATGAGTAACATTTCAGATAAAAAAGAAGCAACGATATTTATAAGTAAATAATTATGGGACATGAGATGGAATACGTACATATTGAATTGTTTACTTGGTACTTAAATCAAATCACTGAACTGAACATCAATTAAAACACAGTGAAGAGGTAATTTCTTTTTGTTCATCTGAATTAATATAGTGTTAATTTCTTACCACTCAACACCATGATGAAGTGGCGAATTCGATAACGACTCCTCCACCATCACTGCTAAAACCCTGCAAAAAACTAGGGTTTGCAGTAGCAATCTTGGTCTGATCATCAATAGGAGAAGAAGTGTCTCTGTAAGTGGTGAGATAATCCTTAAGGGGCTCAACATAGTTCTGGAATCCAAGAGTTGTCATGGCCCACAGCAGATCATCGCCATTGATGGTCTTCCTCTTCTCCCTCTGGCATTTATCAGAGGCCTCCCCCGTCACGAAGCTTATGAACTCCGACACGCATTCCAGCACTGTTTCTTTCGCTTCCTTTGAGATCTTGGCGTTGGGAGGGAGGGATTTCTTCATGATCCGGCTCACGTTCGCGATCGGTACCACCCTTTCTTGATCTTTCATCGCAAATACTAAATGGAATCGCAATTTCTTGGGCTTTTTAAGCTATCGGGGATCGGAGGGGACACAATAAATTAATATTATTAGTGGAAAGGCGGTTTTTGATGGTGACACAAATGGGAAATGTTTGCTGCAACTTGAATTTTTGTATCTCCAAATGGGACACAATAAATTACTATTAGGAGTGGTAAAAATTAAATGTATTGTACTAATATTAAAAGTGGTGTAAAAGTGAAAAATAAAGATAACTCAAGTATTTATAAGTGATGGGTGATAATCCAAATAGGTACAATTTTTTTTTGTGGACGTCTCAAACAAAAAAAAAAAAAAAATCTTTCATGGATGAATGAAGTATTATATAACTTCGTCTTTATGTTACATTTTATTGTTTGATATATGTATTTGATATTTAGATATTGATCATACATATAAGACGCGTTTATTTTACGTGATTGATAAGATGCATTATTGAGTATTTTTATCCTTAAAGTTAAGATTTCTCCAATCTCATTATTTTAATAGGATAAGAATGAAGCAAAATTAGATTAAATAATAAAAATAATCAAAAATTTTGAGATATCATAATTAGAATTTCAATCCATCAAAATAAACAAGAAATTTTACGTGAGTGGAGGATTTTATCTAATCTTGTCTCGATAAATATATCTATGTTATATTTGACCAACACACACATTACTATGCATCAGTGGTAGATCTATTCATCATACAGTTTTCCCAGATGAAGTTTTGATGAGGCTCGACTCTTTGTTTGAATTCTGCATTTTAAAGGGTTGTTAGATTATATATATATATATATATATATATATATATATAATTTTTTTTTGAAAAATGGTTGATACATATTCATTATAATTGACATTGTACGTACATATTAATGGCTCATCGTAAAATTTGAACTCAAAATTAAAGTAATTAAAAAAGATGTAAAGTTTCTTAAATTCCTTTTTTTTTTCCCTTGAGAATTTCTTGAATAAAAGTTCATACATGAATATTCGCATGCTAATACTAGATCAACTGAATTTTGATAATCTAGAGCTTTTTGAAATAAACTTTTATCATACTCCTCCGTCCCGGCTATCTTGAGACTTTTTTTTGGACACGAGAATTAAGAAAGTAATATTTTGTGTGTTGGTGAAAAAAATAAAAATGTGAATAAATTGTAAAACTTTTGCCAAATAAGGAAATGTCTGAAGATAGCTAGCTAGGTGGGACACTCAAAAAGGAAAGTGTCTCAAGATAGCTGTGGCAGATGGAGTATTTATGAAAACTATATAATCATCTTAATATTATATTGTCCATATATTTTAATGAATTCGATGTAAAAAATGATGAAGTAAAAAAAATTAAATCGTCACCTACAAAATTTGAATAAAATAAGTCCAAGTATTTATCGAATAAAATAAAATCATTTTGCATCTCTTAAATCATGAAGATTTATAATGGATTCATGACTTTGCTAATAAATTCATGATCACTAGCATTTACACCCCGTGAAATGCATGAGAAACATTTTTATAATTTTATATTTATATAAAACTGATATCAACTCAATTATATTATTTATAAATATAATAAAAAATTTAATTTTTACTATATTTGTGATGAATATTGAAAAAAAATTACAATTATAAAAATTGATTTTATGAAAAGACAAAAAAGTTATAAAAATGAAAATAAAAATAAAAAAAGAATTAAAAAATAGATTTATTCAAAAAAAAAAATCAGAGAGTGGAGAGATGTTTTTAAAATTTTAATCTTTAAATAAATGTAACTTTTACATTTTAAATCAAATATTTATATAAAATATAATAAATTAAAGATCTTATCGCGATCTTTAATTTTGATATGCATATTAAATGTTTTATGATTAGTTGAATTTTATAATTTTAGAAAGAAATAAAACAAAAGATAAGAAGATAAAGAAAAAGGAAAAAAAAAAGAAAAAAAAAGTAATTTACAAATAAACTTTCAATTTTATGATAATTTACCACAATTCTGAAATTGATTTCAAATTGAAAATTATATTTTTAATATATTATAGATTATAGACTTCCTTAATTTTCTTAGTTGGGGGAGGAGGGAACCTTATTTATATATTTTTCAGCCGAACGCATAAATAATGTATATTCTAAATACAAACGTTAAAACGGATTAATTGAATGTTGTATCTGACTACTATAATGAATTATAAAATAGAAGCAATTGTAGTTCAACTATATGAAAATCCACTGTACGTATGTGATTAAAAGTCTACCTTGTAGCTCAAAACCTTGCACAGATGTCTGCCAAATGGCACAATTTTACTTCATTTCCCTATCTACTAACTACTCATATACTATATATTTACTAAAATAAGGCATTCCTCGTTAAATTTAGACTAACATTGCTGATTGAATATTTGTTTTGTATATATATGATTGATAATTTTCGTAGTGGGTCTTGATTTACTTTCTAAAAACGGTGATGTAGAGAAAATCTTTATCCAAAACAGGCGTGATCTAACTGAATCGATAATATATTAATTAACTTATAATTATTCTACAGTTATTAAAGATATATAGTTCTATATGCTACGCTTAATAAAAAAAAAAAAAAAAAAAAACTAAGTAGAGCTGCTGAGAAAATTCCGATCCCGATCATTGTTTAGATTTGATATACTAACAATATATAAGTATGGAAATGTTGTCATTGGACTTACCCATTTTCTTACGAGTATTTATGTTTAAATATAGGATCTAATGAAGAAACATCCAAGTGAAAGTGATTAATCACATCAAGACAATTCTTAGGGTAGTCTTAGACCTTATATGCATCCTCCATCCTATACCTTGAAAAGAAAAATTAAAGAAAAAAAAAATGAAATTGAAATTTAGACATTAATTCCTTTCAAAATCAAAATTGATAGAAGATTTTTTGTAGCCCACTGTTTGGACACGCAGATGGGCGGGGGAGAATTCTTTGGCTGATTTGTTTCCGAGACTTTATCGTCTCAGCTCCAACAAAGAGGGTGTGGTTGGTTGTATGGGGGGAATGGATTGAAGGAACTTGGGAGTGGAAATTCGAGTGGGATAGGATCTTGAGGGAGAGAGAACTGGAGCAGCTTCGAGCTTTAAGGTCTTGTGTTAGCAAGATTCGGCTGAATGCAGGTACAATGGATGCTTGGAGATGGAAGGCAGCCGGTTGCGGAGTTTTTTCTGTCAAGACAGCCTATGAGACATTCTTTAAAAACAGGAGAATGTCGAATTTGTGGGGAGTTCAAAAGGAGATGGCCATGATCTGGAAAGCCCAAGTTCCAGCCAAGGTCATCGCCACAGTTTGGAAGGTCCTTAAAGGAAGAATCGCAATGGTGGACAACCTTTGGAGGAGACAAGCGGCGACACACTCGGCGGCTGATTTATGCGCCCTTTGCCAGTTGAAAGAAGAAACCATTGAGCATCTCTTCTTCCTTAATTTGCCAAAAAACTGATGAAATCTGGAAAGAAATCTTGCGCTGGACTGGTAAGCAAGCAGTCTTACATTTTAAAACCAAAGCACATTTCAATGATTTCGTGAATTTGGGGAGTAATAAGGATGTGGACTTCTTCCTTGCTGTTTGGATGTGTGTGATTTGGAGCATTTGGAAGACTCGAAACAATTGTATCTTCAATCAAGGAAGTTGGAACAAAGAAAGAATGATGGCAGAGATTAAGGCGAGATTGTGGGCTTGGCGATCGGATTCGAATCAAACAACGCAGGAGCAAGAGTTTCGATGTTGGTTTTCTGCTGCTAGAGGTATTGACTAATAAAGCTTGGGTTTCAGATGACGATCCTGCTCAAGACCCTCTTTTGTTCTTTTGCTTTTTGATTCAGCTGTGGTTAGGAGATTGGGCAGTCCGTTTTTTTCTGGGTTTCTTTAGTGTTGTTCATCTGGTTGGGGTTTTTTTCTTTCGCCCAATCCATTGTCTTTTCTTGTTCGGTTTTGTACACTTGGTACCTCTGGTACCTTGTGGTTCGACCTGATTTTTTCTTAATGAAATCTCTTTTCTCTGATAAAAAAATAAATAAATTATTGTCTAAAGTTCGAAATTACAGCTTGTAGAGTTGTAAAGCATTAATTTCATTGTGCCAACTTCTGATCAAATTATTCTATCGTTGAACATTTAATAATGAAATTGACACTACCAGAAGATACAGAACCGATCATCTATCCACTGTGAGCAAGCATAATGTGTCCACTATTGATGTGACAATTTTAATTTGGAAAGAGAATTAACATATTTTATTCTAATTAAAATTATCTTACTCTAATTACGATTGTCACATCAGTGGTGGGTACATTATGCTTGCCCACGGTGGATAGGTGATCGTTGCTGCCAGAAGATAATCTAGACAATGTGTTTTAAAAACCTTCAATAACTTTTGAATTTCAATGTTAAAAGAATATTTAAATCTTAGTTTCAATATTCTCGTGCCAAAAAATGGTAGAGAATTCTCAAGGTTGAATCTTAATTACTTGCTAAGTTTCAAATATTAAGACTAAATTATAAATATTTCCAAAAGTCTGGAATTAAATTGCACATAAAATCCTTATAATTAGAAGTATTGCAGCTCAAGAAAGATTTTTTTAATAAACAAATTATAAATAAATTTTTTAGTTACCCTAGAAATTAGCATTTTATTTTATTTCCTTTTTCATTCTTGAAGTAATTATTTCAGTTTATTTTTTTCCTTCATTCCATTTCGTTATTAGTGACATCAGATTTGAGGCGAAAGATAGGTGATTTTGTATTTTTATTGCGTATATATGTTGGTTAATTTTTCTAGCTGCCTCTTCAAAGTTGACTATTTTTTGTATCATACATGGTCATAATTAATTAAAAAAAACTATGAGAACTTAAACGTCACTCATGACTAATATTATAGTTTTCGTTAAATTAATCGCAGCTAGGTGATCTAGCATCCACCATCGTCGTAGTTAGATCGTGCAGCACGTGCCTACGTGCCGGCCAGTTAACATGATTAATGATGTCTAAGGATGTCAATTCATATAATTTCGAATTAGTTTTATCAGATTGTTTCATTATTCGAGTATGGACTAATCGGCTCACAAAAAATTTAGGTTTGAAATTATCAATTTTAATTCTAAAAGTTTAGATTTTGGGCTAATTTATTGTATTAATCGGGCTCAAAATTTTCTTTAAAAAAAGAGTTAATTACCTATAAATACACGAATTATATTTAAATTTTGATTTTTAATCAAATCTGTTTTCTTGATCAAAAAACACATTTTTTAAAATTCCTACATGACTTGTATACGTGGATACATTAATCTATATGGAATGTAGGTTGTATTATATTAAAAAAATGAAATAACCTAAATGAAATTGTTAAACAACACCGTACTCTCTTTCTCTCTCTCCAAAACCTTTATCCAAAAATCGATCTCAATTTTGCAGCTGCGGCCCAATTTCATTATCTTCCACCACGTGATGCTGATTCCGGCGAGGCAGTGCCGGAGATGATTTGAATGAATCGATTATCGTAAGGGATGAGCATGATTTAGTAGTGGCTAGAGTCGTGGCTGAGGCTGAGTCGTCCGCTCTAGATCCAGAGGAAGCCCATGGCGCTGCCGCAGAGGGCATGGATGAGGGGCTGTTTTGTCGAATAGGTCGATTTTGGTGAAGTCGTGGACGAGTTTGCGGTAGTCTTTAGAGATTTTGAAAACGACGTAGTGTTGGAGATGGAGGCTAGGCACGGCCGAGGTGGTAGGCAACGCCAGTTTGAGACGTAGTAATAATAGTATTACTATATATTATTATTATTTTTTTTGGGAGGGGGGCGCTCCAAGCTCGATCCGTCTTTAATGTCTGGAACTAAAGATTTTAGGTTCGAATTTACAGTCACGTGATCCTTTAATATTTTTTATCCAATCGTACCCCCACCCCCCACCCAAAAAAAAAATTAATAAAGTTCAAGAGTTGAACTATTTTTCTAACTAAAGCTAGCTGAATCCAATCAAAATAGGAAAGTAAAATTAACCAACTTTCGCACAAAATGAAATATTGCCAAAAAAAAGTTTGCACAAAAGAATATTTTAGATCCATTTGTTACAATAGTGAGTGTTCATATATTTACTCCATGTAAATACAAACACACACACGCACATTACATTTAAATCTATATATTATATAAAGAAGCAGTTTAACGGCATTAAATTTTTAACAGATCTTACTAATTATTTAACGTAAGTTTACACTCACATTTAACGCCATATTTTAACTTACATGTAATTAACTAAATCCCACTAACCCGCAACATTAACCCACTATCAGTCTATCACCCGTAAACATTTATAGTTTGTATAAAAAAGTTGCACCAACTATTATTATTGCCCACTAAGCCCATTACTTTATTTATTTATTTATTTATCTATTTATTATATGAACACTCAATTCTTAAGCAGTTTATTATTATTATTATTATTATTATTATTATTATTATTATTATTATTATTATTATTATTTGCGCCATTTTTTATAGTTTCTTTTAAATGATCGTAATAAATAATTATGTGATCATCAGTTATTTTAAAAAGTAATGACCCTTTTTTTTTTTGCTTTATAAATAGCATAAGACAAGCGCATTCATGGTAAGTAAGGTTATTGTTGAAATGTTAAATGAAGTTTCATCTATTTTTCTTTTTAAGTTTCGATTTAGACTATTTCTTTCATATTATTGTTTCTCACTCAATTATTGTAATATGCATGTCAATAATTTCTTCTATTCAGTTTTAATTCTTATTGCTTTCAATCAAATTTGGACTTGATTTGTTTATTGATAATAAAAAAAATGATTTTTTTTTCTAGAAATCAATTCTGATCTGATGCAGTAATTTCACCAATCCAAAAATCCAAGAACTTTCGAAAAAGAAGAATTTTGCCATACCAAAAAGGCAAAAACATCCGAAAAAGAAGATGAGTTGCATTTGCAGATGAAGAAAAAGATGGTTAAATCTCCAAATGTAACCTTTAATCGTCTTTTATAAATACAAATCTAATTGACATTATTTCCTTATCAATTATACTCATCTCCTTAACAATCAATTTATGTCTATATATTTCTTTGATGAGAAGAAGAAGAAGTGATGCTTAAGAAAAAGCGGAGAGGCAGAAGCAATGTCGGTAAATAATAAGTTCACCTGATTTCCTCATCCAAAGATTCATCAAACGCATTCTCCGTCAGAAATCATGGTTGATCTTCCAATCAAACCATATGAAATTTATCAACAATCATCCTTGGTTCGTCACGTACCGTCAAGAATGAAGCATTCGTACGTTGATAGAAAATCGAATAAATCAATGGTCGTTTCCGATGAGAATTGCGCAGGTTTTGTAACCCTAAAAATTGATATGCGAACCATATAAATTATTAAATTATTGAAGTGGATGTATTTTGGTGCTTGAAAAGACATAAAAATGAGCCACATGTCATGTGTGTATCTTTCATGCACGTGAAATCGTGGGTTTGTATTGGACTTATTTTTGTTAATTTTGATGGTGCATGGTTAGGTTTGGGTTCCACCAAAAGTTTCGATCAATTTCATTAGTTGAATTTTTTGCCTCAATATCTCGATCGGTGGATTTAATCTGATCGAGATATTTAGATACAATATATTTTTATTATATTTAATATTTATAATATTTATTTAACATATAATTTATATTATATATATGTGTGTGTGTGTGTGTTGCTTATATTTATTTATTTATAAAATTTGTCGTTTAATTTCGATGTCCTTCGTGCATTGCACGATTGAGCATATACTAGTTGAGGAATAAAAAACTAATTCATAAACAAAGCTATAATTAGCAAAAATTCTAGTGAAATTGAATGATACGATTCAACTTTGGTATAGCTGTCTATAAATAATATTTCATTCATTACTTTTTGCTGAGTCATACGTTTGTTTATTGCACTATATATAATCATTTCAACATTATACGAGAAGAGGGCGCTACAAGGTGAATGTTGATGTCCTCTTTGACTTGACGGCTAATATATTTGGAGTGGGGGTTATAATCCGTGACGACAGAAGTCGCACGAGAGCAGCTGTTGCGAGGCCTCTACCGCCCTTTTCAAACGCCATGCTCACCGAGGTAATGGCGGTGATGCATGGTATTGTGGTATGCATTGAGCATCAGTTATGGCCAGCGGCGATTTATACTGATTTCATGCTCGCAATTCGGGTTATGGCGAACAGAGAGGAGGCCGAAGTCTTGCTTTTGGATGACGTGAAGGAAATCATCGAGAGTGTTCGAGATTGTTTCCTCATGGGTGTGTTTGATGCTTATAGATTGGCTAATAGAGATGCACATTGACATTGTCTTGCTCAATTTAGTTGTACTTTAGACCAACCGAAGTGTTGGACTACTGCTTTTCCGGATTGGCTTGTATCTGTTAACACTTCTAATTATGCATGAATAAACGCTCGTCTTCCGCTTAAAAAATATATATATAATAATAAGAGTAAAAATTTAAAATGCCCACTTCCTTATCTTTTTTTGTAAAAATGCCCTCTCTTATTATACAAAGCATTCTATGCTCTATTCTTTAAGTACCCTTTGATTTGATAGGTTTGCTTGGTTTTTTGTGAAAGTCTTACACATTTGACCGATTTGACAATTATCAATCATAAAAGTCAACGATTTGACAGCTATCAGTCAAGAGTACATATGATCGGCCGGTGAAATCATGTGTCCGCCCGGCCGGACACATGTTTTCACCGGCCGGACACATGATTTTATCGATCGGACACATGTCTGACCGATAAAATCATGTGTCCGGCCGTTAAAATCATGTGTCCGGCCGGTGAAAACATGTGTCCGGCCGGCTGGACACATGATCTAGCCACCCACCGATCATATGTACTCTTGACTGATAGCTGTCAAATCGTTGACTTTTATGACCGATGGCTGTCAAATCGGTCAAATGTGTAAGACTTTCACAAAAAACCAAGCAAACCCATCAACATCAAAGGGTAAATTAGGCACTTCACATATTTAGGGCATAAAATGCTTTCTATGATAAGAGAGTGCATTTTTCAAAAAATACATAAGGGATGAGACATTTTTGCCCATTAACACTAATAATAATATGTGTATAGTTGTTTAATCCAATAATCTCACAATTCAAAGGTTAAAAAACACACAAAAATCATTTAGATTCAGACTGACAAATAATTTTAAAAGAACATTAACAAACAGACACAACCAATAAAAAACACCAATAAAACATCAAAAATGTTATATTTGAGATCATATGAACACATCTAGAAACTTTATATAGTGTGTATATATATATATATATTAATTACATTATTACATTATAGATAATGTATATAATACGATTTAATAGTCATTAATGAATTAAGAAAATTATGCTAACAACCCAAATCACATCAATTGAATAAATTATGTGAATTAAATAGATTAACTTATGGAAATATTAATCATACCATTAAAAGTATAACTAAACATAGAAAAATAAATTATGTCAATTAATTAGATTAACTTATTGAAATATTAGCAATATCATTAAAAGTACAACTAAAGATAAACAAATGGACTCATACTATAATTAATATAATTAAGACTGAGTATTTATCATAATATTTACTTAAATTAATTTCTAAAAATGGAATAGTGCAATAACTATTATATATTATATAGATATAGATTTCTAAAAATGGACTTTGTGATCTTCTATTATAAGATTTCTTTGAATCAGGTTGAACGGATGGACTTTGATTAAATTTTGCTCAAAATGACCTTCGGACAGTAATACTCCATCCGTTATCCATTTTTTCTTTTTACCTTTTTGCCATTTTAGCCTGTCTCTCAAAATTTTACTTCTTTCTATTTATACTTTTTTAATAATATTAATTTACACAAACCCCTAAAAATAGAACCTTTATTCTACTTACTTTAACACTATAATAAAAATAGGGTAAATATCATAAAAACCCCTGAAGTATACTCACTTTATCAAAAATACCCTGAAACTTTCAAAATGTTCTATAAACCCTCAAACTATCAGATTTTTATCAAATATATCACCAAAAACGTGATGTGGCTCGCCGGATGCCACAATGTAATTTATATTTAGTTTTTTTAAAATGCAATGACAAAAACGACGTCATTTCGTACCATATTATTTAAAAATTCATATCTTTCTCAAATGGGTAAAGTATTGAAGAACAGAAGGAGTAGTTTTCAGGAATTTTTTATTTTTTATTTTTTTTTTCCATCACCATTCGAGCTCAAAACTGTTAATTGAGCTATAACAGGAATTGAGATTTTCTATAACCTTTTCCTATGGAAATATAATTGACCTAAATCTAGATTTTCCCATACATAAAAGGCCCAATAGCTTAGAAAACACCAATCTTTTGTCAGTGGCTGAGATTTTTGTCAATTTATTAAGCCAAAATAGAAAAACCAAAGATAGCCAATTTATAATGTTAAGAGTCAAAATAGATGATTTGACGCAAGGAATTTTATAGTATCAATTAGGTGTCAAGAAAACCAAATAAAATGGCAAATAGAGCTTCAACAACCTTAAAGAAAATTGAGAGTATTGGCCAGAAAGAAAAAATCACATAGAAATGACATTTTATAGCTGTTAGGCTAACATCAAAATATGTTCAAATGGTTCTTTACATATAGCATCAAGCATGTGATGTAACTGCTACGTGCATCCCTACACAGCCACCCCACCATATTTAGAAGAGGCAGGGATTCAAGAAAGCTGAAGATATAAAAGAAAGGAGTAGTTATCTATAGCTACAAAAGGAACACCAAAAAGCACAAGAAAACAAAATCAAAGACTTTAGCTGCTCAATTATGTGAAAGAATTGGAGCCCATTAGCATTACCGTATCGAGTTACAGTTGAATGCAATCAGGCTGCGTAGCTTGGTGTCTATATACATCGTCTAATCACAGTCTTTGTCTAATCACCCTCAAACAGTCAAGTTCATGGGGAAGGTCTACTGAACTGTGTGTTTATCTTATCATCATTATGGATGATCACTAAAAATGAATGCCTGAAAAATAACAAAACCAACCCTTAATATTCAAACAAAGGGCAAAGGATACTGATTTTTCACGTATTCAATGTATTAGATAAGATTGAAGGGTGATTAAATAATCCACCCAACTTTCACTCAATTGGATGATTAGATGCATGCCGAGTTATCCATCACGGGCCCAATCACGCAAACCAAACACTTGATTAAGTTGGATTATTTTATCAATCATGCTAATTGATGAATCCAGGATTATATTTTCTTCCTATGGATATAACAGGCTAGTGTGCATGCATCTTTGTTTTTGAAAAGTAAAACAGAGATAGTATAAAACATACATTACTCTTGCTTTTCATGTTGATCGCTCCTGGAGGGCTCGGAGCTAGAATCCAAGCCTAAACACTTGAGAACTGCTCGTTTAGCTATGTCAAAATAGTTGCAAGGGTGGTTGTGAATTCTGGAAAATGAAGAATCCTTTGAAGAAGACTCCTCCCCGTTCTGGACTTCTCTGGTAAATTCTGCACTGCTTGCTCTATCCCTCCTAGTCCCCTGGACTTCTGCCTGTCATGGACAAAACATATATCATGACCAGGAAACAATATCCTAAGGTCCATTACTATATATCTGGTTATGAATATAGCAACACAATGTATGCAGATAACAAAACTGATAACTTGTGGCCAGAATCAAATACAAACTTAAAATGGCACCTGCAACCCTTCTTAGTGGTTTTTCTATTATCTATGGTTTTGGGATTGAACTTGGGCAAACAATATTGGCTTTAAAAACAATTTAAGAGCAAGACAGAGTGTTCTTATTTTCAACCCATACAAATGAAGACATGAAAGGGAATGTCTCGAAATCACTAATATTCCTATTCTGCAGATTTTGAACAACAATATCTATATTCAGATTTTAAGTGAACTCTAATATAGGTTTAAATTAGTTTAAACTTTAATTAGAACTTGTCACCAAGGCAATAACTCTGGATAATAAAACCCAAACAGACCAGGTCAAGAAGAAAGACCACCACATGACAACTTCTAAATGATGGTCATTCACAAAAGATGATCTACAGCCATAGACTACCACTTTACGTACATCCAACTATCTCAGTATAGTGGCAAACATCTTATTCTCATAAATAAGCATCAATGAGGCTTTTCACTTAAATAGATATATCGGCTTCACCAACTGCAGAACAAGAAATACTGGCATGCTCACATCAGCAACAAAACACAAATTTAAATTCTGTCATTATGACCAATTCCTAAAATGAGTACAAGAGCGCCTCATGGTAAGTATTAGAACACACAAAGACATAAACTCATGACTTTTTTGCTCTAGCTTTCGTATTTGACACATTTGTTAGACTTGGAACACACAGACCACCCCACCCCCCAAACCCTGACCGGAAAATTTGTAAACGTAGTAGTAGGTACATCATTTTTTTTATCACTCTGATACCAGACCTTTACAAATCCCTATGGGAGCATTTACTTTGCATGATTGATAAGACACATGATATAGTATTTTTATCCTCAAAATAAGGATTTCTTCAATCTCACCCTTTCAATGGGATATGAGTCAAGCAAAACTATCTCAAATTATATAAATTATCAAGGGCCTTGGGATATCCCAAAGTTCCAAACTATCTTAGTAAACAAAGGATTAGCCTTACTATTTTTATCTATCTATGCCAATCAGCATCCTCAAAAGTAAACGCCCCTTAAATGTAGATAAATTGATTCGATTCCCCTGGATGCTGAAGTCGCATTTCTAAGGTAAAGAAAAGGGATTAACATAGATAGATCTAAGTTTAGCTTAATATTAACAACTGACCAAATGCGAGGAAAAAAATTACAGTACTAAACAAAAGCCAAAAAGAAATCACTCAATCAAAAGCAACAAGTGTAAGTGCCATCAATTTTGCCTCAAGGTCGATCAACTTCAAGGAAATTCCAAGAATGGAAAATTGATAACATTTTAAGTTTCATTTACTTTTGGAATTTCAATAAAAGGAATACCACCTTTCTAATTCATGCAGAATCACAATTTTATCAGCCATTCATTTCAGTCCAATCGCTGCACAAACTAAATCAAAACAACTCAAAGATAAAAATATTTCTGCGGTAACTCTCAATTCACCCGATTCTCAACAGTAAATAAATTAAAGATTATAATCGGCAACCAAGAAATAGATGTCTAAGAAGAGTAAGAATTTGATTAACCACCTTAGCTCTCGTATGGGATGAACTGGGATTGCTGCGATGAGGCGGTGGCGTGGCGGCAGTCGATGGTGAAGCAGCGAGGTAACTGGAAGGTTCTAAGGTAAAGACGCCGAACCCAAAAAAGAGTAGAATGATGAGAAGAAACATTACAATAAGTTGGATCCAAATCAGCCATGGAACTTTGAAGCTTTCTACGATAAATTCGTCGCCCAAACCCGACATCTCTTGCTTGTAAATCAATATCTTTTTGTGTAATTCTGCAGAGTCAACTTAATAGAGGGGGAGGCAGAAAGAGGAGAGAGAAACGGAGAGGGGTGGAGGAGAGAGAAGCGGTGAAGATGAAAGTTGAGATTAGCAGAGCTGTGCTGTTTTCATAACTTTTAATACGATTCAGGTAAATCGTTAGCTTCTCTTAGTAGTCAGTCACATTGTTAAATTGTTTTCGTTGAAAAATGTCAATATGTTTTCTGAAATTTTGGAATTCTAATCTATCGGTTTCATTTGAAACTTTCTATTTTTTTTTTTAATTTGTATCGTTGCATTTGAATGTTTAATTTGAATATTAGATAGTTGAGTTGGAATATAAGTCACGATATATTTTATATATAAGTGATTAATATTGTAACCCAATATTTGATAAATAAGAATATGATTATATGAATTTACTAACCGATAAAGCTTTTATCACGATTTTTACTTTGATATGCATATTGAATATTTTATTTGCAGTGAACAAAATTTGTTGACTTGGCCCGGGCCCAATTAGCATTCTAAGTTGGCCCAATGAATCAAGCAACTTGGTCTATCTAGTCCGAAGCTTCAGACCAACTTGAATTGACAACAAGGATGACCCAACCACTTAAGAAAACTTGTTCGTCTAGCTCGATACGTCAGATTGGATTTACTTCAAGAACAACCTGGACCGACCCAGGTTGGATATTTCATTTCAAGACCAACCTGGACCGGACATAGGTTGGATATTTCACTTCAAGTCCAATTTGTCTAATAGGCAGGCTGAATAATTCGCACTCACCCTGAGCTCGTCAAGCTAGCCCACCAATCTGGCATGATCTTAAAAGTCCAATCAGCCAAATAGATTGGCCCAACTTTCTATCTCTCGAATTCTCTCTACTTCCGCTACCTGGCTCATCGCTCTCACAAGTCGGAAATAGCCAACCTGGTCTATCTCCCAACCTTCCATTATCATAACCCGCTGTCACCATTTCCACCATCCGAACACAGCTGACATCTTGGAATAACCGTTCATTCTGACATGTCTTTCTCTCTTATTTCATCTTATTTATCATTCTGCTTCGTTATTCTGTTACTAACTTGAACGTCGGAGGCTCTACGGTCGACATCCCTTCATGGTGCTCAATCTAGGGCTTTTATGTGTTCTTGTGTTGATAGGTTGCTAGTGCCCAATGGATCAAGACATTCCGACGTCATCCTCAATTGTAGATCTGGCCTCTACATTATTATTAACCAAACTGCATAATTTTTAGGAAAAATAAAAGAAAAAAATGATAATAAAAAAGATGAAATCTAGAATTTAGGAAAATTTGTTAGAATTAGATGAAATAAACAGTTGAAAAATTCATAACTTTTAAATATATAAATCACCATCATTCATTATTATAATGACAAAATTACCATCAAATTAATTTAAAATTTATTTCAAATTGAAGTTTAACTTTTCAATATAATATAGATTTGACAATAAATTATGTTGGGCCCAAAATGAATAAATCTAAGATATACAAAAAAATCTATAATTAGTGGGATATATTAGAAAATTTGAGCCCTCAAATTTGTGGAGCCCTAGGCCATTTGGCCCGCCTTGAGGGCCGACCCTGGTTGGATGCAAAATATATGTATTATTATTAATACTAGCTATTTTTGTCTTGCTTACATTGTATGTGTACTTAAATTAATGTATGCTCTTATAACTATGACATATGTAAATAATAAGTACTCCCTCCGTCCCAGCTTTTTGTATCCACTTTTAGTTGTAAATACTACTAAAAGTGAATACAAAAAGCTGGGATGGAGGGAGTATTAAATTAAAATAATACTCCCTCCATTCATAAAGACTGTGTGTTTATTACTGTTTTCGTCTATTTACAAAGATTGCGTGTTTTTTTTTTTTAGAAATCCTCTTTATACTGTAAACCTCATTCACACTCAATATTTACAAAATACCCACTTTTACTTTCACAATTTGCTGGGCCCAATACTACCTTTTAACACTAAAATCACATTTTTCAATTATTTTATTAAAAACTTATGTCCTCCATTCCACCACACATTCTTTGTGAACGGATGAAGTATTTAATTTGAAAAAAAAAAGAAAATCATCTAAATAACTTTTCACCAACCATTTTATCATCTTTCATCGGCTTAATGGATAAAAGAAAGAGACGATGGAATATGAAGATTGAAGCATATGATAAAAGAGTAATGCATTTTCTTTTGATATATTGTTAAAAAGATAAAGTCACAAATAATGCCAAAACATATAAAATATTATGCAAAAGATAAGTTAACCGAAAAAATTGCATTATGAAATGTTATGCAAACTTTGATACAATTACAAAATTAAGTTTAGTCGTCTAAAGCAAAAGGATCCATATACAAAAAAAAAAAATACATTAATAAATCACTCTATACGTAATATACATAATAGGGTTAAGTACCATTTTTCCCCTATCGATGGCGTCCCTATCGCGTACAGGACCCTAAAGTTAGGGGGGGGGGGGCGCTGTTTACTACCTCAACGTGGTAAAATCGAAGCAAATTTTCCCCGCCGCTTAACGAATGTTAACACCGTTAGTGTTTTTTTTTTTTTTTTTTTTTTTTTTTTTTTTTTTTTAAATACAGCCGCCTATCTTTGCCTTTCTCTCTTTCTCAAGCTCTGCCGCCGGCCGGCCTCCATCTCGGTCCCGATCACCAAATCCGCCCCCCAAATACTCCCTGAGAAATGGCTCCACCATCACCCTCGGATTTGCGGTGAGCACGCACCTCCACCCGCAGGCGGAGAACACGCGCCACGCCTCCGGGTGGGCGTCCCCGGCATAGAACTTGGGCAGGACCGCATGCGCCACGCATAGGGGTGTGCATCGGTTCATAACCGAACCGACCGACACACATTTTAACAAACCAAAACCGAACCGAGGGGGGAAATGTACAAACCGAACCAACCGATTTATATGGAGAAATCGACCTGAACCGAACCGGTAAAAACCGATCGATTTCAGTAGGTTTTTCGAACCAACCGACCTACTGTGTTGTGCTGCATCAGCGAGGAAAGATCCATTCATGGCTAGAGAACTTATGAACTGGGATGGCGAGAGAAAAGAGTAGAACCAGATTCAAGTTTGAATTTTGGATTTGAGCTAGAGAATGTATGAACTGGGAGAAAAAATATCTAATTTCCATGGCTAGATGATTTTCGGCAGAAATTCGAAAACTTTCCTTGAGATACGGAGGAAGCATATCTATCAAGGAAAGGAGAAGATCTCCAAGCCGATGAGCCGAGCTGAGATTTCTTATACAGATATATATGTATGATCTTTAGTTATAATCAAAACTAATCAAAACTTACGTAGTTTTGCTTGTGGGACATGGAGTGGGACACAATTTGTGGTACGCTGGATCTCATCCGTATCAAAGGTGTAGCACTACATTACAAGTTTCACACAAGTAATAAGCTTAAAAAAGATGTTATTGCACGAACAATGTATCGTTTATTGCATTTTTTTTTCCGCTTTATTCTATGATCAGACATGCTGGTAAATTTTTATTACAATGCATATTAGTTTATATTTGTGTGCGAATTAGTTTTGTAAATTTTTTGAAATCCAAGAAATAATTAATTTATGTTTGTGTGCAAATTAATTTGTGTTTGTTTGTATATTAGTTTATGTTTGTGTGAGAACTAGCTAGTTTATGCTTGTGTACGTATATATTAATTTGTGTTTGTGTGAAAATTAGTTTTTGTTTGTATACCCATATTAGTTTATGCTTATGTGCAAATTAGTGTCTGTGCACGTGAGAACTATCCAACTGCACACAATGTGAAATCCAAGATGAAATCGGAGAATCATTCTTAACCTCTAGACCATAAAGACCTTTTGATCACACAGCTTCAAGAAACGAATTGATACTCGAAAAATTAGGATCAAAGTAAGATTGGATGTATGTTAGGAATCGGATCAGATAAATATTGAAAGCACGGCATAAATTAGTACGTACTGATAATAATTATTTATCTTGTTTTGTCACCATGTGCTATGTTTTGGCGTTGCGCGTTAATTGAGGGTTTGCACTATTTTTGTTCGGATAAAAGATACTATATGTGTACATGTATAATGCATTTGTTAAATTTCACTGAGATTGATATTCTTCAGTCTATTAACTATAATTAAAATTTAGTAAGTATGGACACACCAGAATATGCCTCAATTGTGAACATACCAAGAAAAATAAGAGATGTGCAAAAAAATGTTGTGAATAATTTTGTATTTCATTATGAATGTTAGTAAAAAACAAAGCATAAGCATAAGCATGAAATCTTTGGCTGAAACTCGACCACCAATATATACTCTCCTCCCCATGCACATTCTATTACTAATTTTGTTTACATTAAACCAACAAACAGAATCTGATCTCTCTCTCTCTACACCTCGCTCCTTGGACCCAAAGCATTGGTGGATCTTGTGATGATTGCCATTCCCCTCCATTGGTGATGGGGGATCCTCTAACACCCTCGGCCGGCTCAATTCCTCCTCCACCACCTCCGCCGCCGCCGGTGACCCTTGTCCAGGCATCCTCGTCGAGGAAGAAACACAAGCCGAAAGTGATACGCGCGGTGCGCAACGCGTTCCGATCGCTTCCCATCATAACCCCCGTGGTGAAGATCCCCGGCGGCGGGAAATCGGGGGGCGGGGCGCGCGTGACGGGCACGCTCTTCGGGTGCCGCAAAGGGCACGTGAGCCTGGCGGTGCAGGCGAACCCGAAGACGGTGCCGATGCTGGTGGTGGAGCTGGGCATGCAAACGCAGGCGCTGCAGAAGGAGTTGAGCCAAGGCATGCTGCGGATCGCGCTCGAGTGCGAGAAGCGGGACAAGGAAAAGAAGACCAATCTCCTCCACGAGCCGCGCTGGACCATGTACGCCAATGGGATCAACAACGGGTGGGTTGGGTATCTCTTCTATATCTAATTATTTAATTCATTCATTGTTGAAATAAATTTACATATTGATGATGCTGCAGTTACGGCCTGAGAAGGGAGGCGACGGAGGAGGATCTCTACGTGATGGAGTTGCTGAAGGGGATGTCGATGGGAGCGGGGGTGCTGCCGCCGCGGACGGAGGCAGAGGGCGACGGAGAGATGTCGTTCATGCGGTGGCAGTTCGATAGGGTGGTGGGATCCAAGGATTCCGAGACGCTCTACATGTTGAGCCCCGAAGGTGTCGGAAATAACGAACCCGACTTGAGTATTTTCTTTATTAGGTCATGAATTTTTTATTTTAATTAATTTTGCTTCAATCGGGGAAATATAATACTCCTAGATTCTTCTCTGTACCATTTAGTTAATTATTTCCTTTTTATAGGTTCATGCATGAATATGATCATGATTTTAGTGAAGCGAGAGATTGTTTTTCCACTACAGGATGTACAGATAATTTCTTATCATCTTTGACAATAAAGCTTTTAACAAATTTTGACTGGATTTACGTCTGCCCTATCAAATTTTAGTTGTCCATATAAAATAGAGAAAAAGACATTCTGGAATCGAGAGAAGCAATTTTTGTTTTTGTTTTGTTTAATCTATATTATTGACCACCTTCCTTATGCATAAGTGTTTTCAAATTTATATGATTAGGTCCTTGAAAAAGCTACATATACTTATTTATATTGCTAAATATTAGGCCATATGTAGAGTGCAATTTAGAGATTGCATACAAAGTAATACTCCATCCTTCCCTCAAAAATTTGCCTCAAAGGGGAGTGACACGGATTTTAATAAAATTTGATAAAAAGTTATTTAATGGTGGGATCATATACAAAAACAGTGTTTAAAATGCTATAATTGTAAAGTTGTAAAGTTGATGATGGGGCCATATCTAAAAATAAAAAGTAAGGAAATTGAGACAAATTTTTTGGAGACACTTTAAACAAGAAATTGGGGCAAACTTTTTGGGAACAGAGGGCATAATATATATAGGCTACTGCATCATTTTTGCCTCTTTGGCCCTCTCCACGGACTCCGACACCTCTCGTAATACTAGCCTCAAGTCGAAGTAAAATACATCCAAGTTTTCAATAGTTAAATATAAAATTTAAAAATCAAAATTTTTAGATGATGACGCCAACGAACATCCTTACTCGCCCCTTCTTTTAAAATTGAATTTGGTGAATTATAAATGAACAAGTATAGAAATAATCGGTGAATTGTTGTTGAATCGTGAATTATACCTAGTATTTGATTGGAAAAGTAAGAGAGAGTAATTGGATTGCTAAGAACACGAGAGTAGATTGCAATAGTATTGAAAGTAAAGATAGCGTAGATTACAGAGTGCGTGTGCATGAGTATGTATAGATTACATGCTGAGGGCAAAATAGTAATTTCGCCTCAAAGAACATGCTTCCCGCGTGATCGAGGGCATAATAGTAAATTTACTCGCAAGCGGACGATTCCTCTGCTCTGGCGCACGGGTAGATCACCCTTCTGTTATATGGTGGCTTCTCTGGCGAGGGCCATTCCTCTGGCAAGAGCCATTCCTCTGATGACATCCGTTCCTCTGGCGAAGTCCGTTCCTCTGCTCTGCACATATTACTCCTCATCAGAATTTATTTGAAAATCAATTTATTTAAAATACTTTTATTAGCAATATAAATATAATGCATTTTTGTTCATGCTTTATAACAAGTAACAACGCATAGTATATGCACATAATAATATTAATATGCAATCATTTACTAAATTAATTAAGTAAACTTAATTAGAGTATAATTAATTAATTTGACAATTAAAAATACTTAAGGCCAAACTAGTAAGAGCACTCCCAGCAGAAATCTCAAAATTATGCTCCTATATTCCTCTCTAAAGCTTCCCTATTTAATTTTAGGATCTCGATTTTATAAATGCATACACCAGATCTCCTATTTTCTACATAAAAACAATAATTATGTGCGGACCCTATTAATTATAAGCTTAAAATAAATTTAGGGTGGGTGTAAATTTAAGATTGAATTTAGGTAGATGTAAAAAATTTCGTGGGCCTCATCCAATGTAGGAATCTGCTGGATGCATTTTTTATCCCATTTTCAATTGTTTTAGCCTAAATTTAGAGTTAGTGATGCATTTAGGTGATCTGTTGGGAATGCTCTAGAGCGTATTCTTAACCAACAATTTTAATCAATTAATAAGAGCCTATTTTAAAAATGAAATATGTGGCCCACTTAACAGATAAATCGAACAAGCCTGTCTTAGTAAAAATACTAGCACAAATCCAATTTAAAACATAACCCAAGTTCTATTAAATAAAAACAAGCCCAACATTTGAAATTAAATAGAGCTTGATAAGTGATATTTCCACGTCCATAAAAAGTTTATTTTTGTCCTTTTAAAACATTCACATAAATTAATTCTTTTCTATTTTTAAAAATTTTATATCACGTGGTGGCCATTTTCTTCACTCATAATCTATGATGCACGGATTCTTCAGAAAATAGCACAATACAGTATCGTATAAGCGCAGGGTGCGGGTGCGATTCGCGTGGGATTCGCCAGGTGGCGAATCCTCCAAAAAAAAAAAAAAAAAAAGAAGGATTCGCGAATCGGGTGCGCGCACCAATGAATAGGATGCGTTTAGGGTGCATTTTGGGCTCTTTTGCAATTTTCTCAATTATTTTTGGGCTCTTTTGTAATTTTTGAGTTATATTTGCATGCAATTTGAAACTTTTATATGCAATTCATTGAAATTTTTACTTTGACTTATATTTGCAATGCAATTTTTTTTTTCATTATTTTTGAGCTCTTTTGCAATTTTTGAAGAACTTCATTATTGAAACTTTTACTTTGACTTATATTTGCAATGCAATATTTAATTTATAAATGTTCTTTTCTTTTTTCAATTTTGGTCACATATAATAAAATATATATAAATATAACAGACGTATCCTTCACGAATCGCACCCTATAATTTTTGAAAATCCGTATCCCCGCACCCGAATTGTATCGCTCCCACCCCCGCCCCCTCGCACATGTGCAACATAGCTCATAATACAATTAATTATCATTATTAACACTACTTTTTAAGTAAGACTCATTCTCCAGTTATTATACATTCAACTATTTTATTAAAATTCGTGACGTCCGCTTCAATGACTATTTTTAATGAACGGAGGGAGTATCACCGTCTATACCCTTCTCGTCTCATTCTCTATGTTGACGAAACACATACACACAGATTGATGCCACTTTCTCGTTCATCTCCAGCGATAGCGCCGCCTTGGACCACCCCGGCATACCCCTCATCTCTTGCCTCTGGCGCTCCATCTCACTTTCTTTCACACACGCAGAATACTAACAAATATGGTTTTCGTACCTCCATTTAGTATCATTTGTTGTTCTTTCCCTTCATATTTTGCTTGTGAATGCTTGTTTGTACCCTAATATTGAGTTTTATGAAAATTTGATTCTTGGATGTAGTTTTGGTGTGATCTCAGGAAAAATCAAAGATAAAATTAAGAATGGTGAAAATATGATGTTGAAGTACATTTCGAGAAGAATTCGTGAGCGCAAACGGTGACCAAATCGGAGTTCGGATGAGGGATAACGGAGCCGAACGAGCGAACTGCACATAAAGCTCAGGACCCCCGTGGCCCCGGGCCGCGGGCCTCTGCTCCAAAATCATCTAGAACGCACGAACACACCTGCGGTCTGTGCCATGGCCGCGGGCCTCTCCAATAGCTTCCCCACATTCCTACGCCGTGGTCACGGTCGTGACCGTGAGAGAAACACTGATTGATGATTTTGGTGGGCCTAGACAGGATTTTCACTTCTAAAACCCATTTCAACCTTCATTTTTCACATCATTCACCAATTCCATCTTCCCCAATACTCCATCTAAAACCCTAGCATCCATTACTACACCAACAACCCATTTTGAAGAGCATTGAAGGGGAGAGAATGAAGAAGATTGAAGAAAGTCCATTAATAGGATTTGTCACCTCTTACTCTCTCTTTCATTTATGTATTTCTTTGATTTAGGTATTTTGATTGTAAGTATGATAGGCTAAATCCCCCTTTGATTTGGGGATTAGGCTAGAAGGATGATGTAATAGATTGATTGTTTTGCTCAATATATGTCTTGATTGTTCATTTAATTATTATCTTTTCAAGCCCTAGTTTTATGCCTTATATGAATTATTGGCCACTCTTTGTACATTTCTCATTTGTGATTTGAATCGGGAGAGGATAATTACAATAGATTTGGAGTTTGAAACATATCGACGCAATAAATTGGGAGGTTGAGAGTTGGGTGAGAGTTTATCGATCCTTTGTGCTTTTGGGAGTTATAGGTTAGAAGTTGACCGGGGGACGGCAACTATGACCCGTAATCTACCGTTTTAGTCGTCCGGGAAGGGGCTAAAACTAGTTGGGAGATCAATCTAGATAAATAGGAATGTCAAGACTAATATTGAGCTAACTTGAAGTCTAATTGCTAATTCATTGATACCTAGTCCCTAAATCATCTTAAGGGATCAGTACCAAATCCACCCCTATCGATTGCGTCCCTATCCCGTACAGGACCCTATAATCAGGGTAAGCGTTGTTTACTACCTCAACGTGGCAAAATTGAACCAATTTTCCCCCGCGTTTTAACGGTGTTAAAACGCAGTTAGAAAATTTATTTTTTAAAATTTTTAATTAAGATGAGCCACATATCTTCTTCTCTCTCTCAATTCCAGCAGAGGGGCATTTTCTACCGGTCATTCTCTTCTCCCCAGACGCTGCGTGAACCCTGTGATATCTCTTTCCTTGGCGACGCAAGACGCCGTCGCCTCCCTCTCTCATTCCGGCGACTGCAGTGGCCAGCGGAGTCAGCCACCGCCCAAAGTCCCATCTATCTCTCTATTCGAAGCAGTGGTTAGTGCATAGCAGCGACGACGGCGCCTAGCTGCTGCTGTCCGTCGAAGCCACATGGGAGGAGAGAGAAAGAGAGAGAGAGAGAGAGAGAGAAAGAAAGGGAGGGTGCGGTACTGCCGGGTCAAGAACGCAGATGAGAGAGAATGCAGTGTGTGATAGGGAAGTAGGCGCTAGGACACGGCGGTTGGCGGTAGCTCGGAGCTACTGTCCAACCGAACGAAAGGAGAGGAAGACCAGGGCGAGAGGTGGCTACAGCCTTCGTTGCTGCTCGCCGAAATTGAGAGATGAGGCGACGGCTGGTTGCACGGCGGCCTTCTTCACCGCAGAATGTGAATTGTTGCCGGAAAACACAACGATAGGGGCCTTGACTATAGGGTCCTTTACGATTAAAAATACAAAAAATATTTTTTCTAACGGCGTTTTAACGAAAATTGGTTCAATTTTGCCACGTTGAGGTAGTAAACAACGCTTACCTTGACTATAGGGTCCTGTACGCGATAGGGACGCCATCGATAGTGAAAATTTGGTACTTAACCCAATAAGTATGTTTGAAGGAGAAAGCTAAAGCAAAATGATATATTTCATTTTTATTGGGCTTTGTTTTTTGGCATCAAATAATTATTCAATTCTTTTATTAGTATTCTAAAAATTATAATAATATAATTTATTTTCCTACTGATCAATTGAAGCTTTGATAATAAGATGACATAGGTAATGAGCTAACTTTAAAAAAAAAAAAATTTATGCATGATTGGCTCATGTTTTAAAAATATATATATATTGTGATGTGAATACTTTTTTTTTATTATTGTTATTTATTCGTCTCTTTTAATTTGAATGATGTGTTTGTTCTATAATTTTAGGGAAGAAAACAAAGTTTTCCATCAAATAGGTGGAAAATTAAAAATGATACTTTTGAAAATTATAAAATAAAATTAAGGATCTTTACTGAGTAATTGATGTAGATTATTTTATTTTTTAAGAAAAAATAATTTACATTTACTTATATTTTAACTATATTTAATATTTATTTTTTTATTTATTTAATACATCATTTATTTTTTTTATATAAATTAACATGATTAAATAATGAAATTTAAAGGTCGTGCCACAGGAGGCTCGAACCCACGACTTTCGATTTTAGACATTAAACCCTAATCGCTTAGCCGATACACACATTACATCGTTTAATTTTGATGCAAAGCTATATTCGCCGTGCATCACACGAACGAGTTTACTAGTTAGTTTTTTAAAAAAAAGGAAGGAAAATTTGCATGTACTGACCGACCTCCCCCACCACCGAACTCCAATTCTTGTACCAAAAGCCACAGCCCAAAATCAATTCTTTCCATTTTTTGTTTTTCAGCAGCGCCAAACTCCATCAATCCTTCCAAATTCCAGTTCTGAATAAATAAAAATCAATTTTTGCTAATATAATGAATCCTTCCAAATTCTTATTCTTTGCAGAAAACAGCCCAACATTTACAAATTCCATCAATTCAATTCTTATTTTTGGCGTCTTCCAAATATCAATCTTTGTGTCTTCTTCATAACCTCTGAAGTTTCCGGCAAACAACAACAGCAACACACGTTGTCGTCGGAAGCAGCGCTGCTTTGGTGTTTGAGTTGTTATTTGTTGCCTTGTTCTCGATAGTGAGTCAAGATGTGTGTTTGCATGCCAATTTCAATTTCAAAGATCATAAAGAGGGTAAATGTGGAATTATAAGAAATAGTAGGAATTAGTGTTCAATAACCTTTCCTAAACATGAACAGTATAGTTGTGATGGGCCGAGCTCTGCTCAACACACAACAAGCTAAAGTGCGGCCTTATAAGCCATACCCATACCAAACAGATCGACATTATATCCTCGTTACAATTTGGTCTGATCCCATTCGGACACTTCTAATTCAACTTTTTTGTTCTTATATAGTATTATATTCCTCTCTTTAATAATATATGATAAGGATTTTTTTTTTCTCATTAGAATTTGGTTTCATACGCTCATTATGACACTTCTAGTTATATCCTCCTTAATATTCAACATGGCGATTATATATTATTTCTCAATTCAATAATATATGATAAAATTTTAATTTTTATTCTCGTTACACCCATTACGACACTTCCAATTATATCCTCCTTAAAATTTAACATCGCAATGACACATTTTGTAATATAATTATATATTATTATATTCCTCTCTTTAATAATTAATTTACTCAGATCAGAAGGTATTAATTTGGGCAAAGATACAACACACACTACAAAAATGATTCTGTTTAAAGTCCCGTGTCACCAAAGAATGACAACCAAGCAATTGTGTCACCTTTAATCAAATGTCCTTATATTTGTATACACAATAATTTTGATAGTGGACCAAACACGTAATTCATACAGCTATAATGTTTTCCATTCTATATGATAAATCAACTCTACTACATAAACTACTGTTGTTTCTGTTATCAACGGAAGATTCAATTATTGTCGATAGAAATGGTTGAATTTGTTCGAGGATTTAAAGGTGTTAGCTTCTAAGTCAAAAAAATTTAAGCACTTTATACATTAATAAAAGGGTTAATGATTCTTTTTAGACCAATTCTCAAAGACAAAATAAAAAATACCTACTATAAAAGAAAAGTATAAAAATTACCCATTTTGAATTTGAAAGGACAAAGCTATCATTACTTAATTCATAAAAAATATTAAAATCGCGAACTTTGCTCGACATGCTCGACTAATGCACGTCGAGCATGTTGAGCATCGGTGATAAATACACTAATGCTCGACATACATGTATTAGTCGAGCACGTTGAGCATTGCGTATGTGTGATAAATATATTAATGCTCGACATGTTCGACTTCTGCGAGTCGAGCAATGGTGATAAATACTCCAATGCTCGACATGCTCAACCATTGCGAGTCGAGCAATCAAGCATTTGTAGTCGAGCACTTTTAAAAAATACACTAATGCTCGACATTTATAGTTTACAAGTCGAGCATTAATTGTCGAGCATGAATGTAAAATACAATAATGCTCGGCATAAGGGAAAAAAATGTCCTAAATGAATATATTTATATGTTTTATAAAAGATGGATACACAAATATCTTCTTCGCAAGAAGATGTGTGCATATTTTACAAAATAATGTTGACCTAATAATACATCATTGAATGGTAGTTGTGAATTTCCTTGATAAAGAAATAGTCAGATGAATCAAATATATATGTCTTGTGGCAGAAAAGAGGCGGCCAAGTAAGGCTATCTAATTGGTTATCGGGTTTTGGATAAACCATTAATCGAATCAAAATTTCCGGATTCAAGTATCCAATAATTAAAAATTTCGGTTATTGAATCAGTTTCAATGATCACTTTTAAAAGAAATTCTGGTATCGATTAACCCGATAACCGATTCGAGTTAACCGAATAACCAAAAATTATTTAATTAATTATATATATATTAATAAAAAAATCGATTTTTAGCTAAAATAAAATATGTTATATTTAAAGTACAAGAATAAGTTTTAGTTTAATGAATAAGTTGCTCTGTGTATTTTCTGGAGACCATATTCAAATCCTCTAACTAGCAAATTATTGTGAGTTTTAATTTTTTAAATGGGTAATCGGATACCCAAATAACCAAACACCTAAAACGATTCGGGAACGGTTAGTAAAATATGGCATATATATTTCGGGTTCGGGTAACTGAACTCGAACCGATCGACAGCCCTACAAACAAGTATATATATAGGGAGAAGATCAAATGAGAATGGATAAATGTGATGAGAATGGAGAATGATTGTATAAGTCAGCATATATGTTGCACAAGCTGTTGTGATGACTACATAACAAAATTCAATTAATTAGAGAAAATTTTCTCTCTCTCCAGGATTCGAACATATGTAAAATTTTGTGCAATATTAAACTGCAACTTATGCAACACTATATACTGACTTATGCAATCATTCTCATTTCTCACGAAAGATAGCATTCTCAGTATAACTCATCATCCCTATAGATAATCTATTTTATATATAACTATTAGTAAAATAGTAGTTAGTATATATTTCCTCTGTCCCACGAAATTAGTCTTTATTCTATTTTTTGATGTTCCAAAAAGATAGTTCATTTTCTTAATTGAGATAATATAAAAATATTATTTTACTAAATAGTCTATTTTATATGTATAACTATTAGTAAAATAGTTAGTATACTGTATATATACTATGTACTCCCTCTGTCCAATAAAATTAATCCCTAATTATTCTATTTTTTGATGTTCCAAAAAGATATTTCATTTTATAGAATTTCGTAATTTATATTTTTCACGTTTCAACTAATACAGTCAAACATAGGGTAATGTGAGATGATTAAATACATCTCTTAAATACATCCACAAAAGAATACCCATTTATTTATGTATGAATATGTTAGCTAATACCCATTTTTCTCTCCTTCGTTGAGAGCCTCCGTCCTTTCTCCTTCGTTGAGAACGTCTGTTTTTCTTCCGTCTCTCTCTGTTTCCCTGTCTCTTCCCATGGAGGACCACATGGCGGGTCTTACCCTCTCAAATGAAGATGATGAATTTGTACTCGATGACGACGTCGTCAAAGATTCTACTATCCCGGTGGAGCTCTGTCTGGTTGGCCGCTTCCTGACGGAACAACCAATCAACTTCAACCTCATGCGTAGCAGATTAGCAAGTGTGTGGCGCCCAGGTAAAGGTGTTTTCATGAAGGATATTGGTCAAGGGAGATACATCTTCCAGTTCTTCCATGAGGTCGATCTGCTCCGTGTCATCGAGGGTGGCCCTTGGGCGTTCGGAAACTATCCGCTCTTACTACATCGACTCAAACTCGGTGAATTTCCGTTGGCTGTTCCTTTGGATCACCTACCTTTCTGGGTTCAGATCCATGACCTACCCGCTGGCTATCTAACCGAAGGAATGGGACGTTTGCTTGGTAACTTCTTAGGCTCGTTCCTGGAGTATGACTCAACTAATTCCTCAGGAGTGTGGCGTCAATACATGCGGGTGAGAGTGGGCATCCGTGTCACTGAACCCCTCAAACGTTTCAAGAAGTTAAAGAAGAAGGATGGATCCTCTTTTGTTGTTAACTTCAAATATGAATGTCTCAATGTTTTTTGCTTTCTTTGCGGCAGATTGGGTCACTCGGAGTCTTTCTGCGAACTCCTCTTCACCCCAGGTAAAAAGGAAGCGGAGCGGGAATGGGGAGTGTGGCTAAAAGCGGCGGACCGCCGTGTGGTTAACCTCTCCGGTGACAAATGTCTCCGGGCGGGTGACGGCGCAAGCCCTAGTGAGATGGCGGCTGTTCCTAGGGCTTCGCATGAGCCGTTACCAGTTGATCCGAAAAGGAAATTCCAGGAAAATCAGGATCCAAATCTTTCGGTTACCACCGGGAATCTCTCAAAGGAAATTATTATCCATAATTCTCACAGATCTGTTATGGGAGATATCACTCCCGATAATTATGGACGTGATTCCATGCAAATTGATGCCTCTTTATTAGCAAATATTGAGGAACGGAAGAGGAGACGTGGCGCCACGTCAACAGAAATTATTCCCAATTATTCATCGGAGGCTTTTCCTGCCGGATATACCGAGGATGGCCGCGATGACTCACACTCTTTATCGGCGGGCTCCGGTGTCGGAGTCGGCCGGGCCCAATGAATACCATCAGCTGGAACTGTAGGGGGATGGGCCAACCCCTTGCAGTTCCTGCGTTATGTGAGCTTGTTCGAGCTCATAGGCCCGAGTTCATCTTTTTATGTGAAACCCTTTCTCAACGTAATCGTATGGAGGAGATACGAGTTTGCCTTGGTTTTGAAGGCTGCCTAGCGGTGGACTGTATAGGGCGGAGTGGTGGTCTCTGCATGTATTGGAAATCTTCCTCTTCTTGCACCCTTATCGGCTTTTCCCGGAATCACATCGACTTGCATATTTTCGATGAGAATGGCGACTGGAGGCTCACTGGCTTCTATGGTCATCCTGAACGCAGCCGCCGACGCGACTCATGGAACCTGTTAAGGCATCTTGCAGGTGTTAATACCTTACCGTGGCTCATTATAGGAGACTTCAATGACCTCTTGGATCCTGGAGAAAAGAAAGGTCGTGTCGATCACCCAAATTGGCTCTTCTCGGGTTTTCGTTCGGCTGTGCTTGATTGTGGCATCTCCGATCTCCCTCTGGTCGGACATCAATTCACGTGGTCGCGAGGCCTAAGTGCAAATAACTTCGTTGAAGAACGGCTTGATCGAGGCATGGCTTCGGATAGCTGGAAGAATAGGTTTCCTGCTGCCGCTCTTTACCCCCTTACTGCCCCGATGTCAGACCATGTACCTCTGTTCGTGAAGTGCTCTGGACCGCTCTCGGCCAACTCAAAGCGTCGCTTCAAATTTGAGAATAAATGGTGTTTGGAGAAGGATCTCCCCAATGTTGTCCGTGATTGCTGGACAAATTTGCACGGTATTAATATTACCGATCGCCTTTCAGCTGTTGCCGAGTCCATATCCACGTGGGCGTCACATTTGAGGCGGGATGAAAAGAAACTCAAATGCAATCTGCGCAATAAAATCATCATGCTTCAAGGAAAGGGGGACTCTCATTCGATTTCTCTTCTGAGGCAAGCCAGAAAGGATCTTGCGGCTGCCATTCTCCGGGAAGAAACTCACTGGCGTCAACGGGCGAAGCAACATTGGCTCAAGGACGGGGATTATAATACAAAGTTCTTTCATTCCATGGCCTCGGCACGTCGAAAGGTGAATTCTGTGGTTAAGCTTAGACGGGATGATGGTAGTTGGACCTCCAACATGAGTGAGGTTCGGGATGTTGCGGCGTCTTATTTCTCCCAGTTGTTCGATGATTCTAATACCTTGGTCGATTTTCATCACGTCTTGGATCGCCTCCAGCCGTATCTTAATGGTGCCATGAACAATGACTTGATCAAGCCTTTCCATATTAAAGAGTTTGAAGTTGCTCTTTTCCAAATGCATCCCGACAAATCTCCCGGCCCCGACGGCTTCAACCCAAAGTTCTTTCAAAAATTCTGGGGAGTTATTGGGAAAGATATCTTTAACAGTTGTGTGAGCTGGCTGGACAGCGGCTCTTTTCCGCCTAACTTCAACCACACGTTAATTTCACTCATCCCGAAGGTCTCTTCTCCCGCCACCATGAGAGATCTCCGCCCCATAGCCCTCTGCAATGTTATCTATAAGATCATTGCCAAGGTTCTCTGCAATCGTTTGAAAGCGGTGCTTCCTCATCTGGTCGACCGCGCTCAGTCCGCCTTCGTCGAGGGGAGGTTAATCCAAGATAACATTCACATCGCCTTTGAAGCTATACATTCCATGAAAAAGAAAACTAGATGAAAGCATGGTATTTGTGCGCTCAAGATCGATATCAGTAAGGCTTATGACCGGGTTGATTGGCTGTTCTTGGATGTTATCTTGTGCAGGCTCGGTTTTTGCGACAAATGGAGGGATTGGATGAAACTATGCGTTCGTACGGTAACTTACGACGTGCTTATTAACGGCAGTGGTGTTGGGCCGATTATACCGGGACGTGGCCTCCGACAGGGGGATCCTCTATCTCCTTATCTTTTCATCCTCTGTGCCGAGGGTCTCTCTGCTATGATACGCCATGAGACGGATCGGGGAGCTCTCCATGGTATTCAAATGGGCAGGGGCGGTCCTTCGATCTCACATCTTATGTTCGCCGACGATTGCATCTTCTTTTGTCGATCAACGTCCTCGGAGTGTGCTACCCTTAAGGGTGTCTTGGCAAACTACGAACATGCTTCTGGCCAAGCTATTAATTACAACAAATCTGGTATTTTCTTCAGCTCTAACGTCAGAGAGAGGGATCGGGATGATATTGTTGCTGTGTTGGGAGTCTCTTCTCCGCTTAATACAGGTCGTTATCTTGGTCTGCCCTCTCTGGTGGGGCGGAATAAGCGAGAAATCTTCGGTTACCTCCGTGACAGAATTTGGAGTCGGATACAAGGGTGGAATGGGAAGAAACTCTCGAAAGCAGGCAAATAGATTCTCTTGAAGGGGGTCGCCCAATCTATCCCCACTTTCTGCATGGGTGTCTTCTCTTTACCCACGAGCTTAACCGACGAGGTGGAACGTCTTATGAACACCTTTTGGTGGGGAAACAAGGGAGGGGCTGGTCGCGGGATTAACTGGACTCGTTGGGACCACTTGTGTGTCGATAAAAAACTTGGCGGACTGGGGTTTAGAAGTATGCAACTGATGAACATGGCGCTACTTGGGAAGACGGGATGGAGACTTATCCATGAGCCCGATGCTCTCGTGTGCAGGGTGATCAAAGCAAAGTACTTTCCGAATTCGGACTTTCTTAGTGCTAAAGTGGGCCACAACCCAAGCTTCTCGTGGCGTAGTATCATGTCGGCTCAAGATTTGGTGAGGCGGGGTGTTCGTTGGCGCATCGGAGATGGTACTAAAGTTCGCGTCTTCTCTGACCCTTGGATGAGGAAGGATGACTCTTTTCATGTTAGTTCTCCTTGTCCTCCGGGCCTTTCAGGGCTCAAAGTGGTTGACTTGTTTCTCCCGGATTCCCGACGGTGGGATCTTGACCTTCTGGACGTCTTATTTGGAGAGGAGGATAGGCGTGAGATTCTGAATATCCCCCGCTCTCCTCATGGGGGAGTTGACAAGCTCGTTTGGCATTTCTCGGATAATGGCATTTATTCGGTTAAGTCTGCCTACAAGCTCGCGAGTTCTCTCACTTTGGATCAAACCCACGGTATTGTTGGGCAATGGAACAGGATCTGGAAAGTTAATGCTCCTCCTAAAGTGCGCCACTTCTTATGGCGCGCTGTGAAAAACAATCTCCCCACTAAGGAGAACCTTCTTCATCGCGGCATCTCGGTGGGGGGCGAATGTCCCATCTGTAATGAAGGGTATGAGACTATCTGGCACAGCTTCTTCCAATGCAAGTTTGCGGAAGAGTGTTGGGGGCTGAGCACCATGGGGTCGACTATCACTCCTATTATCCAGGGCAGCGAGTCTCTTCAACAAGCCATTTTTCAGATTATTGGGTTGGCGAATGGTGACCTTGCTGCTAATATTTGTATGGTGCTGTGGCAACTTTGGAAGGAGAGGAACGCAGCTGTGTGGAAGCATGTCTTCGCGACGCCCTCGACTGCCCTGGCTAGAGCGTTGAGTAGTAGAGAGGAGTGGCTGGCAGTTCGAGCCCATTCCTCGCAGGCCCGAACTATGGCTGCGCCTGCTGAGGGGTGCGTGGGGTGGCATACCATTGCAGAAGGCGCATTTATTTGCAGTGTCGACGCCGCTTTCTTCAATGAGCAGCACACTATGGGAATTGGCATGTGTATTCGTGATCATGCAGGTAACTTTGTTGTTGGGCAATCCATGAAAATTTTGGGGAGCTTTCGTGTTGAAGAAGGGGAATTGTTGGGGATAAAAGAAGCCTTATCATGGCTTAAGGACTTGGGCATGCTTAGTGGTTTTGTGGAGTCCGATTGTCTGCGAGCTTGTGATATCATTAACTCTGGAAACAACAATATTCTTGAGATGGGCGTCATTGCGGATTGTTGTCGTCTTCAACTTGCCGAGCTTCCGGGATTCAAGCTTCGTCATGTCAAGAGGGATCGTAATATTTTAGCTCACTGTTTAGCTAAAGCTGCGAGGGATATGTCCTCAAATCATGTATGGAATGAACCTCCTCCTTCTGTGGTGGGTCATCTCCACGTTCCATGTATTTGTGATCAATAAATATCCTCGCTTTCCTCAAAAAAAAAAAAAAAATACATCCACAAAAAGATTAATTCATTTCGCATACTATTTCAAAAACAATGAAAAAAAATCTTCTCCAAAATTTTCTAATTTTCTTGTCTTGCTATTGAAATTTTATGTTGACATTGATTTATTGCTCTTGTTACTCTTACTCCTCCACTATTTATTAGTTTACGTGAGAAAACTGCAAGGGAGAGGGGAAGATGATGAGAAATGAAATTGATAAATGCACAAAAATTGAGGATAAAATGAGAGTTACGAAATAGAATAAGAAGAGAGATTTTTATGTGTGGAATAATTAATAAAGGTATAATATATAGAACAAAAATATATAAATAATTTTTTTAAAGAAGATTAAATATATATTTTTTAATATGTGTGAAAAGTGGAAGGAGACTGAATTGGAGGGACGAATGGAGTATCATATAATTACTTCAACTATATATAAAAATTTAACATGGAAGTGAAGAAATTGAAAAATAAAAAATAAATATAAATCATATTTAAAGTTCTATTTTTAATATACTAAAAATGGAATACATGTAAATCATATTGAAATTCTATTTTTAAGATATACTAATTATTTATCTACAAATTCATATTGAAAAAAAGATTAATTAAACTTTTTAGAATTTTTTTAAATTAAAAAAAATTCTAAAATGAATCTGGTGGACGTTGTATTCCACCAAATAATTTCTGCAATCTTACCAAGAATTAAATGAGTATAGTAACAAGCAGGGTCGAACCACAGAGAACGGATAATTGCAATCAAATTCCTAAAGATCTAATTTTTGGTGTAGCCACCACGCCTTAAAGTGATAGAAAAATTAATTTACTAAGAAAATAAATAAATCAACGAAAATCACACTAAAAATAAACCAAGGAAAAGGTAACTCAGCTCGAATAAATCCATATTAATTTAATGTCTCTGTTCATCGACGCAAAGATAAATTAATCCCTATCAACCAACCAGTTATAGGATACCGTGAACGCAACGGACGTACCCCAATTCCTACTTACTGTGTCGATAGACAGCTGGAGACGTCAGACCTGCCTAATTCCCTTATTAAAATATAACTTAGCTGGAGACGCCAGACCTAGATTTAATATTCTAATAGCATTAAGATCGTCAGACCTAGATTTAATATTCTAATAGCATTAAGATGAAGGAACCCAATTTAAACCAATTATCCTAGATACGCTAGTAATAATTAATCCACCAATTTATTCCTACTACGAACATGGTAGCTTTATCACTAATCAGTCATATTCCAACAATTACGGATTGGAGGTGCTAATTGACTGTAATCCAATTTAATCTAAATTGATCAGACTTAAATAAAATCAGAATTATCTTTAAACTCTAAGAATAAATCAAAATCAACAGGAATCAATTATAGGCTCAATTAGGTCTCACCGATTATTAAATCAATACTTCATTATTCTCGTCGAATTAAAGATTTAGCTACTCATAATTAAACTAAAAATAATAAAACAAATTGAAGCAAACATAAAATAAATAACAAGTAATCACGAAAATAATCGAATTAAAAAGCAAACCAACTCTAATTTTGAAGAAAAGGAATCACGTCTGCTGCACTTGATTAAAGTGAAAGTCAACTTCAATTCTCCAATTTAGCAATTCTCAAAATTAGTATCCACTAAGTCTCCAAAAATTTCACCTTAAAACTAAAAGCTAAAATAATTACTAAAGTAATTCTAATGTGTTGTTTTTTGTGGCGGCTGCATCTATTAGATTTATAAGGAAATCAATTCCTTCAATCTCTTTCAGCCGCCTACGCCAAACAATGGGCTTGTCGGCCCTTTCCAAAAAATAAGTCCAAATTTAACATAAACAAGAGTGTAAGGGCTTAAATAAATTCTAAATAATTAATTCAAAGCTCAATCTCCAAACATCTTCAAAATTCACACGAACTTCATCCAAAAATTCGACTTCCACCATCTCTCGACATTTACTAGCATTCATCTCCAATCCATCTAATTCCTGCGCCAAATACCAACTACTTAGGTAATATCATAGCAAAATAAAGGAAAAACAATACGAAAATAGATAACTAAATCACACACATCAAATCTCCTCACACTTGAATCATACTTGCCCTCAAGTATGAAGTAAAGAAAAGACTCAATAGTGGAAACAATTATCTAGACACGACCTTCCCCCCGACTCATCATACAAACACACGAAAAAGGAAAAAGAAATATGGAAGATAAGAAGTGAGACACGAAAACACAACAGCCAAGTAAATGCCAACTGCTAGCTTGTAACTTATACTGCCAAGATGAACCAAGTAATTTATAAATAACTCTCAACCTTCAAAATGAAAAATTAGAATCTCAAGAACGCATCTCTCTCATCAAATTAGTCAAAATCAGGCAATAGCAAGTACAACTCACGACTTCACTCATTCGCTCAAATTGCAATTAAGGACATTCACGCATACAAGAAAAGATCCACTCAGTCATGATATGTCGCGGTCAAATAGTGACTCAAAAAGGACTTTGTTCATTTGGCGTAATGGGGCTAGGGACCATTCATAAGATTGGAATGATCTAAAAGGATTCCTAGGCTCAAGCAATGAAGATCAAAGTGTGCATATCTAATCCAAACAATCATCCACAATTTCAAGTTCATAGAGAAAGAAAGAAAGCAACTAAACTTAGGAGAAAAACTCCAACAATAACAATGATACTACATGCTCAACTCAAACTGGTGCAACATCTTTTTTATTTTATTTTTCTTTTTATTTCTTTTTATTTATTTTTTCTTTTTCAACAACACCCTTCTTTTTTCTTTTTTCTTTTATATCCCCAATCAACATGCAATCATCATCTACAAAATATCCCCACAAATCATCTCCCAAACCCATCTGAATTCACTGCCACTGTTTGGCCAAACGGATCACAGACCCTTATCATCTAACACAAGACAACAGTTTGGGCTAACGGCATATGCAACCAAAGCTTAACTTTCTCTAGTAATTAATGGAATGAAGTTCAAAATTAGACATGCATCACTGGGCCAAAGAGAGAGTCCTGAACAGGTATTGGCTAATTATTTAATGACTAATAAGAACAAAAATGGTCAAGGCTTCAAAAATGGCTCACTAGGGGTTAATATATGGGTAGGCAATGAAACGCAGGCCAAATGGGCTTTCCTAGTGCCTTCTATCATTTGTCACATATGACACACTTAATATCACGACCTCATGAACATCAAATCACTCAAAAAAAAGAAATGTAGTAGAGAGTGCTCTACTCTATTAAGCTCAAATCTCACTTATGTGTGATTTTTACTCACTTATTGCCTTTTTTCGTCATCCCAATTTTCATATAATAAAGATTCATAAAAAAAAAATCACAATTCTTCAATTCCAAAAAGTATCAAGTCATCTACTTCATCACAAAGTACAACTTGGCAGCATGCGTACACAAAACCAACACACTAACACTCACTTGGCTAACATGAAAGACAACGACTCAACATAGATACACAAAAGCAAAGACACATCCCCCTCCTCACACTTAGACGTTGCTTGCCCTCAAGCAAACAAGAAAAAAGCATAAAAAAGGAAAGCACACAAAATACTAACAAAAACTCAAGACAAAAAACAAGACAAAGAGATAAAAAAAAATCAAACACAAGGGAAGGACATCACCGTGCACGCTGCCTTGTGGAGATGCCGACAGAAGGCGGAGGGCGGCGGTTCTGGAGGTGGTCGCAGCGGCGGCGGTGTTTCAGGAGGAGAGATGCTAGTGGAGATGGAGGGCGGTAATGGAGGCTGACGGTGGTAATTTCCAAATGTAA
Organism: Salvia miltiorrhiza; assembly: GCF_028751815.1. Lineage (NCBI taxonomy): Eukaryota > Viridiplantae > Streptophyta > Magnoliopsida > Lamiales > Lamiaceae > Salvia > Salvia miltiorrhiza. The sequence goes on along the minus strand of NC_080390.1, from coordinate 41,524,175 downwards.
ATGAAAAGATATGATAGCGGGAACATGGAGGTGTTGGATTGTGGAATTGGAGAGCAGCGGCAAGTGCAGGTTGGAAATGGAGGCTGGAGGTGTGTGGCTGCGGCGGCAGTGGTGTTTCAGGTGGAGATATGCGAGTGGAGATGGCTGGAGTGAGTTTTGGATGAGGTGTAATTGAGAGGGAAACGATGGGGGGAATTTAGAGTAGGTCAAAACCTCCATCAATTTCCAGAATTGCAGTTGACTTCACCACACTTAGCATAGTGTCCAATTTGACCCCAAATTTTTCAGAATCTTCAAAATGACACCCAAACCCTACCTCTTTCAAGTCTACCTTCGATGGCTTCACAACAGATGGCATAATTGATTCTGTGCTGGTCGATTTGGGCATCATGCTCGATAGGTGCCGAATTGGAATTTCATCCGTGGAGTAACAGTTGCATGATAATCTCTCGAATAGCATCATTCTCCTCTGTTTTGGCATCCTCATCATTCAGCACACTAAAAATAACTTGCTCGAGCTCTTCTTCCCTGAAATTCTCAACAAAATCATCAACCAAAGGATCAATCACAGTCATGAAAATAGATTCAGTATCCTCTTTGATTTCTGTTTCTGCCTCTGAGTCAGGATCCGTTTGGGCAAACAGATCCTCTTCAACGGTGGAGGCACTGAGTTCAGCTTTGAGAAACGGTTCTGTTTGGGCAAACAGAATAATTTTTTGATTCTGACAGTTTTCGTAACTTCCTCGCCTTACCTCTTTTCTCAACCTATATATATTTTCTTTAAATCCTGCTCATAAACAACAAAAGAAAACAAATAAAAACAATGAAAATAAATCAATAGGAAAAAGAAAATAATCAACATCGTTCCCCGACAACGGCGCCAATTTGGTGGACGTCGTATTCCACTAAATAATTCCTGCAATTAAATGAGTATAGTAACAAGCAAGGTCGAACCACAGAGAACGGGTAATTGCAATCAAATTCCTAAAGATCTAATTTTTGGTGTAGCCACCACGCCTTAAAGTGATAGAAAAATTAATTTACTAAGAAAATAAATAAATCAACGAAAATCACACTAGAAATAAATCACGGAAAATGTAACTCAACTCGAATAAATCCATATTAATTTAATGTCTCTGTTCATCGACGCAAAGATAAATTAATCCCTATCAACCAACCAGTTATAGGATACCGTGAACGCAACGGACATACCCCAATTCTTACTTACTGTGTCGATAGACAGCTGGAGACGCCAGACCTACATGATTCCCTTATTAAAATATAACCTACCTGGAGACGCCAGACCTAGATTTAATATTCTAATAGCATTAAGATGAAGGAACTCAGTTTAGACCAATTATCCTAGATACGCTAGTAATAATTAATCCACCAATTTATTCCTACTACGAACATGGTAGCTTTATCACTAATCAGTCATATTCCAACAATTACGGATTTGAGGTGCTAATTGACTGTAATCCAATTTAATCTAAGTTGATCAGGCTTAAATAAAATCAGAATTATCTTTAAACTCTAGAAATAAATCAAAATCAACAGGAATCACCGATTATTAAATCAATACTTCATTATTCTCGCCGATTTAAAGATTTAACTACTCATAATTAAACTAAAAATAATAAAACAAATTGAAGCAAACATAAAGTAAATAACAAGCAATCACGAAAATAATCGAATTAAAAAGCAAACCAACTCTAATTTTGAAGAAAAGGAATCACGTCTGCTGCACTTGATTAAAGTGAAAGTCAACTTCAATTCTCCAATTTTGCAATTCTCAAAATTAGTATCCACCAAATCTCCAAAAATTTCACCTTAAAACTAAAAGCTAAAATAATACTACTAAAGTAATTCTAATGTGTTGTTTTTTTGTGGCGGCTGCATCTATTAGATTTCTAATGTGTTGTTTTTTTGTGGCGGCTGCATCTATTAGATTTATACGGAAATCAATTCCTTCAATCTCTTTCAGCCGCCCTACGCCAAACAATGGGCTTATCGGCCCTTTCCAAAAAATAAGTCCAAATTTAACATAAACAAGAGTTTAAGGATTTAAATAAATTCTAAACAATTAATTCAAAGCCCAATCTCCAAACATCTTCAAAATTCACACGAACTTCATCCAAAAATTAGACTTTCACCATCTCTCGACATTTACTAGCATCCATCTCCAATTCATCTAATTCTTGCGCCAAATGCCAACAACTTGGATAATATCATAGCAAAATAAATGAAAAACAATACGAAAATAGATAACTAAATCACATACATCAGAATCAATATAATTTTCTTCTTTTTGGTTGCTTTAAAAAGTATTATAATTAAAATAATTAGTAAATAATATACATTAATGCTACAAGAACGAATGAATGACAAAATAAAGATGAGAAAGGAGTTAGGAGAGAGAAAAAAAAATTATGTTGAGAAAAAAACTAAACTTATTTGAGCTTACTGTTCATGCCTACACCAAATTCCTAGTGTCAACAGAGAAATAAAAAAAAAAAAACTAAGCATTGACCTCGCGGATCACGTGATCAACTAAAACAATTATTTTATACTCCATTAATATGATCGTAAATGTACAACTATAGTATTTATTTAACAAGATTAAGAGGGTGTTTGGCTGAGCTTATAAGCTCCTCAAAACAGCTTATAAGCTCAAAAAATAAGTTTCAAGAGCTTATAAACTCTCCAAAAAATAAGTTTCTCTACTCCAATTTATTTTTTTATAATCTCATATGCAACAATTATTTTACAAATATTTTTCAATCATAATTTATTATTTTCATCATATATCATCTAAGTTCATTTTTCTTCGATTTTCTCTCTCTCTAGCAATTTTTTTTCTCTCTCTAGGAAAAATTTCTCTCTCTAACTTATAAGCTCAATTATCCAAACACTTTGACAACTTATAAGCTCTTAAAAATTACATCTTATAATCTCTTAAAACATCTTATAAGTTCTTTAAAATAAACTTAGCCATACACCTTTTAAGATCAAACACGTGTGCTTAGGTTTTTCTTTTTTTTGCGTAAATAAAACTATCTTCTTCAGGTGAGGAAGCATAGATCTCTCTCTCTCTCTCTCTCTCTCTCTCATTAGCAATGGAAAATGGTGAAGATTGTCAAGAGCATGAAGAAAGGGTTTTTTAATCTTGTTGAAATTGTATCTTGTGGCAGCAGAAGTAGGGATGGCAATGGGCCGGATCTGGACCGGATCCTGCTTGGTCCAGATCCAGATCCGAATTTTCTTACTTAGATCCAGATCCGGTTCAGATCCATTGGATCCAAAAAAATAAGATCCAGACCCAGATCCATTAGATCCACAGGGTCTCGGGTCCAGATCCAGATCCATACTTTTTACTCTTTTAAAACATTTATAAATTTTGAATTAACTAAAAAAAATCGAATTTTATCTAGAGTATCAACAATTATTTAAAAATAAATATTAAATCATAACCTATATAAAAATATTAGTATAAAATTTCATAATAAGTAAGAATATGATATTCAAGTACTAAATAATATATTAGTAGATACACACTTATTTTAATTGTATATATAAAAAGGGATGAAAAATTAATTATCATATCATTACAATCAATTTTATCTCTATCTTCATCACAATATTCAGTAACAGTGGAACAATGTGTCTTCCATTTTTACATTGAAAAAAATAATAATATTATCAATATAAATAAAAGATATAATAATAATAATAATAACAACAACTAAAATTTAAATTAAGATAAAATAAAATATTATTTTTAATAGAATTATATACATTATTTATGAAAATAGATGTTTAGATTAGTAATAGATCTTTAAGGTAGAGTTTGATAAAAATAAAATAATATATATATATATATATATATATATATATATATATATATATATATATATATATATATATATATAACCGGATCCGTGGGCCGGATCTGGACCGGATCTGGGTCTCAAAACTTTTGCTCCAGATCCAGATCCGCAAATCTTAAGAGTAATCCAGATCCGGTCCAGATCCATTGGATCCATTTTTTACAAGGTTCAGATCCTGTAAAAAGGATCTAGATCTGCGGATCTGGATCGGGTCCAGGATCCATTGCCATCCCTAAGTAGAAGCGGTACATTTTCCCATCCTTAATATAATTTCTTTAATTTTACTCTCATTTTCTTTTGCGTCCTTTAATTTGTTGCTTTAATTAATGTCGTAAGTCGGGTATGCGCAATAATTTCATTATTGGTTTTTCAGCAAAGAAAAATGATGGAGAAATACCAGAGCTGAAAGTTGACGTACATATGATTCTTATTCCTAGGGCTAGTTGGATTAAATTTTGCCAATCATTATAATATGTTTTTTGAGGGTCATAATTTTATTATCTCGTTTTATTTTTACATATTTTTGTTAGTATAAGTATTGGACGGAAAAATCCCAAACAAGCAAATTCATATATAGCTAGCTTATTTGTTCTAGCAAAAAACGGAGTCGGTTATTCTTATAACATATCCAAAATTAAATAGTAGTTGTATTTACTATATTTACCATAATACCCTTAAAGGTGTGTTTGCTTTTTATCCTTCTAAATAAAGGGATAACAAAATTTTAACTATATTTACCATATATTTACTATATTTACTATATTTACCATAATACTCCTTTCTTATCCCACATACCATTTTTCCTTCCTCATTTTCACTTCAATGAGGGATAATATTATCCCACCAAATTTGGTGAGGAAGGAAAAATGATGAACTTCTCTTTTGGGTGCGTTCTCTTTGGTTGTAAAATTATCATGAGAAAAGGATGGAAATGAAAAGGTGGGAAATTTTTATCATTTCCACTCTTGTTATCTCATGTTCTCTTTGATGGAATGTTTTTTTTATCATATACTTCATTTATCCTATACACATGTTCTCTTTGTGGGAAAATGATGGATAAATTGTTAAATGACAATATTACCCTTATTATTGACTTACTTATTTTATGCCATAATTTCAATTTTATTTTATGACATACTTCATTTTATTTTTATAATTTTTCTCCCCACCTCCACCCCCACCCCCACCCCACTACCCCACGCCCCCACCAACACCCTACCCCCCATTTTTTTTTTTTTTAATTTTTCTCGCCACCTCCACCCCACCCCACTACCCCACGCCCCCACCCACCCCATCCCCCCCCCACACCCCAATTTTTTTTTTAAAATTTTTTTCTCGCCACCTCCACCCACCCTCTCCTACCCCACGCCCCCCACCCCCCACCCCCCAAAAAAATTAATTTTTCTCGCCACCTTCACCCCACCCTCCCCTACCCCACGCCCCCAACCCACCCCCTCCCCACCACCCTCCCTCACCCCCAAAATTTTTTTTTTTTTTAAATTTTTCTCGCTACCTCCACCCACCCTCCCCTACCCCACGCCCCCACCCATCCCCCCCTCACCCCCCAACCCTCAAATTTTTCTTTTTTTAATTTTCCTCGCCACCTCCACCCACCCCCTCCCTACCCGACACCCCCACCCACCCTCTCCTCCCCAAAAACAAATTCTTTAATTTTTCTCGCCACCTCCACCCCACCTCTTACCCCACGCCCCCACCCACCCCCCCCCCCCCTCGCCAAGTTTTTTTTTCTCTCCACCCCCTACCCCGACGCCCCCACCCCCCGCTCACCCTCCCAACCCCATTTTTTTTAATTTTTCTCTTCACTCCCACCCCCATCCAATTTTTTTTTGGGGGGTGGGGGGAGGGTGAGTGGGGGCGGGTAGAGCTGTAAATGAACAGAGCTATTCGAGATTCGACTCGAAAAAAGCTCGTTCGGAGCTCGATTTGATAATAAATGAGCCGAGCTCGAGCCTGATTTCGAGCTCGAAATTTTTATCGAGCCGAGCTCGAGCTTGACAGTGCTCGGCTCGTTGAGCTCGTGAACAAGTTCGAATTCGAGTGTTCGCGAGCCTGTTCACGAACCTTTAGTCGAGCCTACAATCGAGTTAGTACACGAGCCTTAAACGAGTCGAACTCGAACTCGAATAACATATTAATTAAGAAGATTTTGTTAAATTTGTAAAAAATTCGAGCTTGAACATCATATATACGAACATCTAACGAGCCGAGCTCGAGCTCAAGCTTGAATTCGACATTATCGAGCATCATCCGAGCTGAACTCGAACCGAGCTCGAGCTTAGTATGAGGGTGACGAGCCGAGCTCGATCATCAAGATAAAAATTTAAATTTTTTTTGGGGGGTGGGGTAGGGAAGGGTGGGTCAAGGTAGCGAGAAAAATTAAAATAAAAAAAAAATTGGGGGGTGCAGTGGTGGGGAGGGGGTGGGTGGGGGCGTGGGGTAGGGGAGGGTGGGTGGAGGTGGCGAGAAAAATTAAAAAAAAAATTTGGGGGTGGTGGGGAGGGGGTGGGTGGGGGAGTGGGGTAGGGGAGGGTGGATGGAGGTGGGGAGAAAAATTTAAAAAAAAAAAATTGGGAGTGGGGGGGTGGGTGGTGGGGAGGGGGTGGGTGGGGGCGTGGGGTAGGGGAGGGTGGGTGAAGGTGGCGAGAAAAATTTTAAAAAAAAATTTTGGGGGTGGAGGGGGGGGGGTGGGGGCGTGGGGTAGGGGAGGGTGGGTGGTGGAGGTGGCGAGAAAAAAAATTAAAAAAAAAAAATTTTTTTTGGGTGGGGGGGGGGGTGTGTGGGGGGTGGGTGGGGCGTGGGGTAGGGGAGGGGGGGTGAAGGTGGCGAGAAAAAATTAAAAAAAAAAATTGGGGGTGGGGGGGTGGTTGGAAGGGGGGTGGGGGGGGGGCGTGGGGTAGGGGAGGGTTGGGTGAGGTGGCAAAGAAAAATTTTTAAAAAAAAATTTGGGGTGGTGGGGAGGGGGTAGGTGGGGGCGTGGGGTAGGGGAGGGTGGATGGAGGTGGCGAGAATTTTTTTTAAAAAAAAAATTAGGGTGTGGGGGGGGGGGTTGGGGAGGGAGGGTGGGTAGGGGGCGTGGGGTAGGGGAGGGTGGTGAAGGTGGCGAGAAAAATTTAATTTTTTTTTTTTGGGTGGAGGGGGGGGGGTGGGGGCGTGGGGTGGGGAGTAAAATTAAAGAAAAAAAAATTAATGGTTTCGATCCGAATAAGACTCACTCACTGACATTCTCAATGTGAAGGGTAAAATTGGAAGATCTAAAAAATATACATTATGGGAAAATTTTATCACAACTGCAGGTCATGATAATATTATCATGATTTGGGATGAAAATGTGGGAAAAGGGGCTGCCCGGGAAAATTTTCCCTCCTGCCCGGAGAAAATTTACTAACAAAGAGAACACATGAAAAAGATGGAAAATGAGGGAAATTATTTGTTTTCCATCATTTTCCCACAAAGAGAACGCAACCTTTGTGTAAAATGTAACATAAAAAATGAGTCATTTAAAGGCATAAACTTTTGTTATCCCTCCTTTTCCCATCCATCAAAGTAAATGCAGCCTAATTGTCTAATAGTTTAATTTGAATTGTTACACAATCCATGGTTACAGATTTGAGATTCAATTGTATAACTAGTTTAATTATTGTGAACTCTATTGCATGATTTCAACCGAAAAATGGAATTGAATTTGTGTAAATCGTGTAGGTAGATAGCTCCTATGTTTTTCAATAATTAACCTATCAAAAACGAAGCAACAGCGATGGAGGATATATGGCTGGAGAGACTTTAGGGGTTTGGGTTACTTTTTTTATTAAATAATTAATTATTTCTGTAAAGACATATTGGCAATTTTCATTTTTTTAGAGCAAATAGTTGAAAATTGTATATCCCCTCCAAAATAAATTATAAAATAATACAGAAAAAAACAAAAAGGTACCTATCAATAAACATCCTCTGGAATTATTTTTCTGTTACTTATTCCATTTATTTTGCGATTCATTGGTTAAATTAGGAGAGACGACGGCCAGGGATACAACCACCGAAGATAAAGCCACACCTCCTAAAGTTGAATCAACTTAGGCTGCGTTTACTCTTAGGCTGCGTTTACTTTGATGGATAAATTTATTCATGGAAAAAGATGGATAACACAAATTTATGCCTTTAAATATCACCTTCCTTTTTCAACATTTGACACAAAAGAGATGCTCACTATTTTTTCTTCATTATTTTCACTTCAAAGATTATTAATATTATCACACCAAAAATGAAGGGATAATATTATCTATCTTTGAAGTGAAAATAAGGAAGGAAAAATGGTGAGCATCTCTTTTGTATTAAATGTTAGAAAAGAAAGGATAAATTTAAAGACATAAATTTGTGTTATCCATCATTTTCCATGGATATTATCCATGGAAAATGATGGATAACAAGAATTTATGCCTTGAAATGTCTCATTTCTTTTCCAATATTTGACACAAGAGCATTTTTTCTTCCTTATTTTCACTTAAAGGGTGGATAATATTATCACACCAAAAATTGAGGGATAATATTATCCACCCTTAAGGAAGAAAAAATGTTTTTGTGTCAAATGTAAAAGAAAATAGACATTTAAAGGTATAAATTTTTGTTATCCATCCTTTTCCATGGATAAATTTATCCATCAAAGTAAACGCAGCCTTAAAAGAATAAATCTATGAACAAAAAAAAATTATTTATCAACGTCTGCGATTACATATATATATCTCAGCCTTGTTTAGTACAATTATTTAAGTGTCTATTTTTTTTCTTTTTTTCTTTTTCATGGGGACACACATTTGTTATCTTCAGTGCGCATTGTGTAACCCCACGTTTTTGGACAATAGCCAGCAGTTATTTAAAATGTCTTTGTTATGTAATATTGTCGGATTCGGCAATTGTTATGAGTCAGCAATTCGAGCTTTATATTTTAGAATTAATATATGCTAGATCTTCATATACATCTGGGGGATATTTGGTTAAATTTCCAATTTTCTTAGTTTTCAAAATTTTAGTCTGGTTATGATTTTTGTTTGAGGGTATGGTTTTGGTGGGATGAATAAATTGATATTTTAATCTAGGGTTATATGTGTGAAAAAATGATTAATTGATTGTTTTTATTCTTTAAATTTGAGGTTAATGTACCGATCGTGATCGATGGATATTTCTCTAAGAAATGGTGCATAATACAGTGATAGATCATCATCAAATTATAATGATGATAAATGATAGTCAAAGTGTTAAGAATTGTAAACGAGAAAATAAAGATCGACGCAAGATTTACGTGGTTCGGTTTTGCAACCTACATACACAGAACAAGGAATCGAGCTACTCTTATTCACAAACAAGCTTTGAAATACAGATTACAGAGATCCCTCTTAACTCAAGAACTAACAAGCTTAGACGAAATTGAATGAAAAACCGAGTTCAAAATGCTCTGAAACTCTCTTTGCAAATCTGGGAATTACACAGCTCAAGGAAGACGATGATCACTTAGTTATAACTAACTGATCAGCTGTTAACAAATCTCGGCCCTTCGTTTAGATCAACGGCTAAGATCATAACACCTTTAAACTTATTCTTTGCAACTAAAACCTTCCGTGCTTCTATAATTGCAAATAAGCTCCTCCGATAGTGCTGCGCGCTTCTCCCTTTAATTGAAAATGCGATTTTAAGCGGATAATAACACAGCTAGACACAAATTAACATCATCTTATTGACACTGTCAAGAGGTAACAATTTATTTGTTTTTAAATTCAAAATGCATATGTTTTATACTCCCTCCGTCCATGAAAGAATTTCCTATCTTTTCTTTTTGGGATGTCCACAAAAGAACTTCCTACCTATTTTTGGACTATACCCCACCACTTATAATCCTCTTACTTTTCACTTTTCACAACTCTCAATATTAATTATAACACTTTTTCACCACTCTCAATACACTCAACTACCTTTTATTCACTCTCAATACACTAAACAATATTTTTTCTTAAAACCCGTGCCACTCCCTCCTAGGGAGTTCTTTCATGGACGGATGAAGTATTAATGAACAAAATAACACAAATTTTGAGCAAGAATGAAGTGATATGGCATATGGGGGGATCAAATTAGGACGTCATAAATCAGATCGTTTGCCAACATATATTGTTCTTTTTTATTGACCCTTTACCAGATTATGTATGTCAAAACTTCCTAATTTCGCTGACCCTTATTAATGAAAACTAGAAAAAAGACAAACTTTGTGGGTATATATATTCCTATAGTTGCTAAATTGCAAATAAAAAAATATGTTAATTTATAGAATAGATTTTGCTAGAGTTCTTAAATAGCTGCAAGATAAAAATAAATTCAATATATTAATGTTAATTCGTATTGTAGTTAATTTTGTGGACATAAAGAGGACTAATATGATTACCCTATTTCATCAGTTGTAGTTACCCATGCATGTTGGCTTTGGTAAACTTTCATATTCGTCCATCCTGCTTAACATATAAGATGTAACACAAATGCATGCTGTACATAGATTTTATTTATTTAATTGATGATGTTTGACATTACGTGGTGTTTGCCAAAAAATTGTTTACATCTGAATGTCCATGTATATGCATTTATCCTAATTATAGTTCGTTAGAATTTATTAATTATAGATCAAATTTAAATGAATGCATCAAAATGTGTATCTTTTTTTATTGTGATTCAAAGTATCGAAATGTGCATCGTTTTGAATAAATCCATTTTTTATAATATCTGTTTTTACTATTGTGAATTTTCTTTAATTTTTATTTTTTTCAATATTCAGCTTAATTAAATATATTCAGTTAAATTATTATTTTATTATTATATTTATATATATGATAATGGAGATGACATCAATTTTATATTAATGAAAATATAAAAACATTTTTCGTATATACAAATAACATCACTCTAGTTATATTAGTAGGAATGTGAATTCCTACGCGTAGCTAACCAGTTTTTTTTTAATATATACTCCCTCCGTCCCCAAAATAAGTATGTTATGAGTTAATATGTTATAATTAGTATTGGGATTGGTGAAAATGTGAAAAGTGGTAAAGTGTATTGATAGTGGAAAAAAATATGTTATAATTAGTATTGGGATTGGTGAAAATGTGAAAAAGTATTACTCCCTCCGTCCCAATAAAAGTGGCCACTTTTATTTGGGCACGGAGATTAAGAAACTTAGTGTTATGAGTTAATTGAGTGTGGTCCACCAAGTTTAATGAGAGTAATTACTTTTCACCATCTGACTTCTTCTCCTTCTCACTGCACCTGGACGCCGGCGACGACGACGGCGGCGCCGGCGCCGGCGGTCGCCCCTCACCGTCCTATCATCGCGAACCAGACACCCACATCTGACTTCACCTACGTCGAGCTCTCTCTCTCCTGTCGAACTAGCCCCCAAATCGCGGACCCAAATCGCGGACGGCGTCGGCGAAGATGACTGCGACGCCGGTGTTGGATTCAGACGAGGGATTCAGACGGGGATCTTACAAACCGCAAACCAGATCTCAAATCGCAAACCACAAAAATCGCAAACCACAAAAATGTTCAAGAAATCCCAAATTGCAAACCAGATCCCACAAACGGCGCCAGATTCAGACCGGATCTTACAGAGAGGCAAGGGCTCGCTCTCTTGCCGGAATTACAGAGACCAGGCGACAGTGCGACTCCAGAATTACAGAGAGAGGAAGAATGAGCGCGAGGGAGAGAATTAGGGCAGTGGCGATTTCGATTTCAGAGGAGAAAATTAGGGCTCTCTTGATGTTTCACAAATTGAGAAACTGAGAGAGAAAACTGAGAAAGCAATGGCGTCCTAGGCCGGAGGCAGCCTCACCGGCGGCTGAGACGGCCGGAGAAGAAGAAGGCGGACTCCTTGGTGAGAAGACCGAGCGAGGGAGAAGAACGAGCGAGCCTCAGTGAGGAATAGAGAAGAGAGGATAGAGGAGATAAGTTTAATTAGAAGCTTAATTAATTTTTATTTAATGGGCTTAATTAAGTTCAAACTTTCCTATTTTGAAAAGTGGCCACTTTTAATGGGACAAACCAAAATGGAAAGGTGGCCACTTTTATTGGGACGGATGGAGTATAATTAGTATTGTGAGTGGTGAAAAAGTGAAAAGTAAGAATAAATATAGTATTATTAGTGGTGGGGTAGTTATCCAAAAATGGAAAGAAAGAAAGAGGAACTTATTTGAGGGACGTCCCAAAAAAGAAAAAGAGGAACTTATTTCAGGGACGGATGGAGTATATTATTTTCTGATCAAAAAAGAAAAAAGTAGGAATGTGAATTCAAATTTTAGCATAAATTGTCCATTGTTCGCGTAGCTAACCAATATGGTTGTTTTGTTGTAGTAATTCAAAATTTTGTAACCACATTTATTATTTATGAAAAGGATATGTGTGGTTCCGCGAACTTGTGCATCTTTTCGAAAATACTAATGCACGACCAACATGTGGTCAACAATTTTTACCTAAAGAGAAGAAAAACATGTGGTCAATAAAAAAAACACGTGACTAATTAAAAAACAATAACTTTTGTGGTCATTCATATTGTATTGGGTTAATTGTAGTTTATGGCCCGAACTTTAAAAAATACAAAAAAATAGTCTGAACTTTGAATTCATTTGTAAAAATGACCCGAACTTTAAAAAGACAGAAACATAGCATGAACTTTGTAGTTATTTGTAAAAATGGCCTGAACTTTAAAGTCATTTGTAAAAATGACATGAACTTTAAAAAATACGAAAAATGAGATGAACTTTGAAGTCATTTGTAAAAATAGCCAAACTTTAAAGTCATTTGTAAAAATAACACGAATTAAAAAAAATACAAAAAATAATTTGAATTATGAAGATTTGTAAAAATGACCTGAATTTAAAAAAAATCTAAAATGGCTCGATTTTTCATAAATACAAAATCTAAAATGACCTGAAAAACATGTGAAAATTCTCTGTCTGTGCGTAATATGAATTTTATGTACTCGAAGTTTAAAAAATTCGTGTTGTCAATAATATTTTACGAGAGAAAAATTATTTGTACTAGATTAAAATTCTTATGATAAGAGAATTAATTATCATACTTTATTATAAATATTCCAAGTGATTTTATAATTTTCATATAATTTTCACGTCAATGTCGGACTTTCCACGTTGTCATAATTCGATTCCGAAAGTGTAAGCTCATGCCATTTTTATACATTTGATAAAATTTGAGTCATTTTTTGTATTAATAAAGTTCGTGCCATTTTTACAAATGACTTCAAAGTTCATGCCATTTTTTTGTATTTTTTAAAGTTAATGTCATTTTTACAAATGACTCCAAAGATCAGGCAATTTTTACAAATGATTTCAAAGTTCAGGCTATTTTTTTGTATTTTTCAAAGTTCAAGCCATTTTTACAAATGATTTCAAAGTTTAGGCTATTTTTTTTTTTTTAAAGTTCGGGCCATATTTACAAATGACTCCAAAGTTTAGGCCATAAAAATTACAATTAACCTTGTTGTATTCGTACGTAAAAGTGTACATCGATCGATCCTAATTGATATAAAATTATACTAGCGTCAAACCCGTCGAAATTCGACGGGAATCATTTTATGTCATCATTTATAATTATTTTATATTATTTTTATTACAATAGCGTATGAAATAGTTTATATATAAATTATTTCTTTAATTAATTTGATATGATCAAATTAAATTAGTAATACAATATTTGAAATAATATTAATCTTAATCACTTTCGCCAATTAAATGTAAGTTGTGATAATAGAAATACATTTTTATATAAATATTCATTTGATGAAGTTTATAAAAAGTTGATGTAGGATTGAAGATTTTAGAAGAAAAAATATGTAAATTTAAAGTATGATATGATGTACGATTGATGTGTCGCATCTGCTATTAATCGTATATCGATAATATTTACTCTCCCCGTCCCTCAAACATTCCCCTCCCCCCCCCATTCTTTTCTATTTTGGTTCGTCCCCAAAATATCTTCCTAACATATTGTTGGAAACAATTTCACTAATTATTATTCTTACAATTTCACTTTTTGTGGGACTCGTTCTCCACTTTCACTAACTATCACTTTTATAATTTCACTTTTTGTGGGACACATTCTCAACTTATCAAATACATAACTAACTTTTATTAAAACTCGTGTCATCCTCTCTTAGGAAGATGTTTGGGGGACAGAGGGAATATTAAGTTTGTTCAAATTCTTTAAATTTGACGGATAAAAAATAATTTAACTAAACATATGTCATCTGAGTATCATCTTATATGGACCTAATAAGACCAAATAATCATATGAAGCTCTAAAGACCACATATGACATTTGAACGCCAAAATTTTGAAAATCATATTCTTTGAAGTTTGAAATACCACATCTGAATTTTGAGCATCATCTTGTATGGATCGGAGCTTGAAGATTATAACTTACTTGTGACTATCATTTTCTCTAGCATTTGTGAAACTATAATTAAGTTATGAGAATAATTTCCTCTCAAAATTTAAACAACATCGTCGAATTTGAAATCATATTCAATCATATATATATATAGTTAATTATTTAAGTAAATACATATCTATATAAACGTATTATATATATACATATTAATTTGCGAGTATGATGTGATAAACTTAAAACTAATATTATATAATAAAATAAAATACAAATATAAATCTTTTTTAGATATGGAAATTGATTAATAATTTAGAAAAAAAGAATGAATGAAAATTGAAGAAAATTACAATAGAGTGATTATACGGCGCCACGTATGATAGGATTTATTTTGCTATTATATATATATTGATTGGGCATAGGCATGTATTTTATTTATTTATAACATTTAGTTGAAGAATATCTTTTCTAAAAAATGAATTGACATTTGAATTGATTGTTTTTCGTGGATTAATTTATTGGTATACTTTATTTAAGTTTTAGTCACACTTGGAACAATCTAAAAATTGATTAGAAATATATAAATACATAAGAATGAATGAGAACTAAGGAAAATTAGAATGAAGTGATTTTACGATGTCACGTAGGATAAGATTTATTTTGCTATAATATATGTAGGATTAATTAAATGGATATGTTGGATTTATCTAATAGTTTTATAAAATTATTTAATAGTACAGACTGTATCTAATAGTTTTATACGATTATTTAATAGTATATAATTTATATATAAATTTATATGATTATTTAATAGTTTTTAAATGTAAAAATTGATTAGAAATGTATAAATAAATAAGAATGAATGAGAATTGAGGAAAATTAGAATGAAGTGATTATACGATGCCACGTAGGATAAAATTTATTTTGCTATAATGTAAAAATTGATTAGAAATATATAAATAGATAAGAATGAATGAGAATTGAGTGATTATACGATGCCACGTAGGATAAGATTTATTTTGCTATTATATATGTAGGATATATATATATATATATATATATATATATATATATATATATATATATATATATATGTATATATAGATTGGGCATAGGCATGTATTTTATTTATTTATAACATTTAGTTGAAGAATATCTTTTCTAAAAAATGAATTGACATTTGAATTGATTGTTTTTCGTGGATTAATTTATTGGTATACTTTATTTAAGTTTTAGTCACACTTGTAACAATCTAAAAATTGATTAGAAATATATAAATAGATAAGAATGAATGAGAACTAAGGAAAATTAGAATGAAGTGATTTTACGATGCCACGTAGAATAAGATTTATTTTGCTATAATATACTCCCTCCGTCCACGAAAGAACTTCCTATCTTTTCTTTTTGGGACGTCCACAAAAGAACTTCCTACCTATTTTTGGACTATACCCCACCACTTATAATCCTCTTACTTTTCACTTTTCACAACTCCCAATATTAATTATAACACATTTTCACCACTCCCAATACACTCAACTACCTTTTATCCACTTTCAATACACTTAACAATATTTTTTCTTAAACCCCGTGTCACTCCCTCCTAGGAAGTTCTTTCATGGACGGAGGGAGTATGTAGGATTTATAATTAAATGGATATGTTGGATTTATCTAATAATTTTATAAAATTATTTAATAGTACAGACTGTATCTAATAGTTTTATACGATTATTTAACAGTATATAATTTATATGATTATTTAATAGTTTTTAAATGTAAAAATTGATTAGAAATGTATAAATAAATAAGAATGAATGAGAATTGAGGAAAATTAGAATGAAGTGATTATACGATGCCACGTAGAATAAAATTTATTTTGCTATAATGTAAAAATTGATTAGAAATATATAAATAGATAAGAATGAATGAGAATTGAGTGATTATACGATGCCACGTAGGATAAGACTTATTTTGCTATTATATATGTAGGATATATATATATATATATATATATATATATATATAGATTGGGCATAGGCATGTATTTTATTTATTTATAACATTTAGTTGAAGAATATCTTTTCTAAAAAATGAATTGACATTTGAATTGATTGTTTTTCGTGGATTAATTTATTGGTATACTTTATTTAAGTTTTAGTCACACTTGGAACAATCTAAAAATTGATTAGAAATATATAAATAGATAAGAATGAATGAGAACTAAGGAAAATTAGAATGAAGTGATTTTACGATGCCACGTAGGATAAGATTTATTTTGCTATAATATATGTAGGATTTATAATTAAATGGATATGTTGGATTTATCTAATAGTTTTATAAAATTATTTAATAGTACAGACTGTATCTAATAGTTTTATACGATTATTTAATAGTATATAATTTATATATAAATTTATATGATTATTTAATAGTTTTTAAATGTAAAAATTGATTAGAAATGTATAAATAAATAAGAATGAATGAGAATTGAGGAAAATTAGAATGAAGTGATTATACGATGCCACGTAGGATAAAATTTATTTTGCTATAATGTAAAAATTGATTGATTAGAAATATATAAATAGATAAGAATGAATGAGAATTGAGGAAAATTAGAATGAAGTGATTATACCACGTAGGATAAGATTTATTTTGCTATTATATATACATAGCTATTTGCTAAGCACTATCATATCCTCATATATAATTGTTGAATCGCGATTGCCAAGCTATACGCATCAAGAATATACAATAATTTTTGCAATAATATAAAACCGGAACAAATTTATTTCTTCTATAGTTTAATTTTATTCAAAAAAAATTCATAACAATGATGCAATTTTTGTATTTAAAATATTGGAGAAATTTAGAAAATAAAGTAGAACAATAAATTAAATCTAATATAATCTTAAAATTATTCTAGAAATCTATCTTCGTCACGTATTCACATTCCTAGTTTTATATTAGTGACTAATTAAAAAAGAACCAATAAGCATTGACCTCATTGATCACGAGACTAAATTATATTGTAGTTGACAATTAATATGGTTGTAAATGTACAGCAATATATTATCTCAACAAGAATGTTTTATGGAGTAACAGAAAAATAAAACTCACACGTGCATGTGTGCTAAGATTTTTTCCTTGCATAAATAAGACCATCTTCTTCAGCTCAGAATGCACAGAACTCATTAGCCTCTCTCTCTCTCTCTCTCTCTCTCTCTGTCGCTCTCTGTGTGTACTGTTTGTCTCTCTCTCTCTCTCTCTCTCTCTCTCTCTCTCTCATATTAGAAAAAGAAAATGGCGAAGATTGTCGAAAGCATGAAGAAAGGCTTACTTAATCTTGTCGAAATTGTAACATGTGGCAGCACAGGCGGTAATAATATTTTCCTTTTCTTTTTACTCTCATTTCTTTTTCTTCAGCTCCTTTAATTTGTTGCTGATAATTAATGTCATAACCGCTTCAATCAATTCGTTATCGGTTTTTCAGCGAAGGAAAATGATGGTGAAATACCAAAGCTGAAAGTTGAGGTACGATTCTTTTTCTTAGTCAGATTAATTAGTTTTTCTGACCAATCACTAAACTAAACTATATATATGAGTATGTTTTTTTGAGGGACATGCATGATTCCATTTATTATATCGCTTAATTATCAGATCATTATTTTTTCACGCCAAAACGATTCAACGGTAAGATCTCAAGAAAGAATTAAAGATATAAATTCTTATATATATAATAGAAAGAAAATAATAAAGCAAGTGCCAACAAATGGCTGATGTTTAATTTTATTTACAGGTAGGCCAGGGGTCTGCCTAACCCCCACCCCTCGGTTGTTTTGTTTTCTTTTTTCTATTTTTTTTTTCTTAAATCTGCTGTATTATTTTTTTCTATTAATTATTCCATTTTTTTTGTGATTTACAGATAAAATTAGAAGAAAATTCGGATAGCCGTACGGTTGTATCAACTTAGAAGAAAATATTTATCCATGAAAAAAATAAATTGTCTGCCCTAATACTTCTTGTCTTATTAATTTATTTCAGTTATTGAAGTGTCTTTGTTATGTAATGTTGCCGGATTTGGCACTTGTAGCAAGTCTTTAATGAAAGTTCTGTTTGAGAGATCAGCTTTCAAATGTTAGAAGACTCCTTAGACATATCGTCTAGGGGAGTTTGGTTGAATTTTCATTCTTAGAGTTCACATGTACTCAATTTTAATTTTATATACAAACTTTAAAATGTAACTTAATAATTACCTAACTATTGATTTATACAAATGATATTTTTTTCGTATTAAAATGTCTTCTGTAAATAACTTAACTTTGACCAAATTTTAGTTTTGCACAAAAACTTAAAAACCTGTCAGATGATTACTGAAAATTTAGATTTATCTAGTTTCATTGGCAAATTGCGTTCCTGCTCAATTTAATGCTGACACGTTCGCTTCAAAATATAAGTTAGTCAAATAGTCCAACTAATAAAACTACACAACGTAGTTTTTAATTATTTACAAAAACATTTCCAACGAATATAGTAAAACAAATAGTCCAAACGACGTAAAATTTTCTCAGATTTTAGATTTTTCATCTGACCACCAACCAAAATACGGTCCACAAAACTTCAAAATCTCATTTTGCAAAATTGTTGGAAATAGCACAACATCATTATTTAAATTTGTAAATTTCAAATGATTTTTAAATTATTGCAGTTAAAACATTACTTTTATTTTATTTTTGAAATTACAACGTTTACGTACTTTTTTTTTTTTCCTTTTATCAAATTATGTAATACAAAATGACATCAAACGTTCGACGACGTAGTTTTATTAATATTAAAAAGCTGAATATGTTGTTGCAACGACTTCATAAGAATTATACAAATAAAAAATTCAAATAATGTCTTATTATTTCCTACAATTAACCCAATTTTTTGTACTTTTAATTTACTTTGAAAGATGTTACAGAGAATTAAGGGTCAAAATTAATAGTTACTCCTACTTCATAATACAATAGGACCTCTATAATCGAGACTGTGAAATTTTGTCATTATAGAGATGTACGGATTAATCAATAATTCATTGATTAAAAAAGATAATCGATATGATAATCATCGAATTCAAATTTAATTACATTAGAAATTTAGCAAACTTAAATTCAATAACATGTAGTGTATTCCTATTAAATTAGGGTTTTTGTCCTATATATATATATATATATATGGTGCGGTTATAGTGAGAACCACACTTATCGTGAGAACATAAGAACCATTAAAATCAATGCATCTACTATATAAATTAATGCATTCGCTATTAAATTTAATGCATCCGAAAATAATAAATTTTTTGCTCCCTTCAGGATTCGAACCCAGGATCTGCATTCATCCACCGTAGATCTTGATGATCGAATGATTTAAAATGGTTCTCTGTTCTAATTTTATTTAGTGGTTCTTATTTGAACCTCTCCCTATATATATATATATATATATATATATATATATATATATATATATATAAATGCATTCATTATAAACAACACAAGCTACTTACAAGAAATATTTTTAACACTTTGGATATTCAAGCTTTTCCGGTCTTCATTGATACCAGGTTTTATTGTGCTTTATTATGAGCATATATAACAACTGGCGCCATCTGTGAGAATGCAAACTCAAACTAAGACGTTGATGTTTATATTTATTTTTCACAGGCTAATTATTAGTTGTAGTTGGTAATTGGAAACCTTATTTCTGAATTGGCAAGTTCCAACACCAGTTTTTGAGTTCAAGAAAAATTACAATGGAGAAGGACAACACCAATCGGGACCCCAATGTAGAGCTCGATCTGAGGGACGTTGTTGCCATATAACTAGGATAAAGGAGTTAGCAGCAGTGTTGTTAAAGGAATAGGGTGCGTCTGTTGACCCGAAGTCAGCCCTGCCATTCAACAACATCACATCCACGTCAGAAGAATGAGGCACCCATGTGGTGATGACCGACCAAATGCTCCAAATTTTAAACATTATGCTCATGCGACAAATGATGAGCATGTCGGGAACCCCCTCTAGTCCATTTGTCACTCTGACACCGGTACTAGCAGCCCCAGGAAAACTCCCACATATGCCGGAGGACAACGATCAAGAGAAGCAGACAAAAGAGATAACTCTCAACTTGGTGGAAGCCCCTCAGAGATAATTGAAAACCAACAGAGGAACCCAATGATAATCAGCGAGACTAGGTAACAATAGAAAATGAAGTAGAGTCAACCAAAAGGGCATCACAACACACATACCCAGGCAATGAAGGTCAAGTTCTGCAGGCATAGTTGGCCTTCATGCAACAATAGGTTCATAAGCTTCAAACAACATTGACAGAAGCCTAAGGAAGAGAAGCAAGCATATGTCGAAAATGTCAGAGGTATTTCAAAGGATGTGCTAGTTAAGAAACGAAACAACATCTACACAGCAAAAACACCACTAAGAATGAGCTAGTGACAAAGTGCATACACCACTCGCCCACACTAGTTGTACTACTCGGAGTGAGAGACACTCGACACTTTGATCTGATTATTACTTGTAACCTAATCTTGCCCAAAATGTTATCGATAGAATTAACACTTTAAGGGAGTTGGGGGGGGGGTGGGGGTGGGGTATTCAATTCAGATCGTGCCAGATCTTTCTAAAGAAGGTAAGTGGATCTCGTCTTCTTCCCCGTTTGCTAATGGGGTGCACTGCTTTGCCCAATTTTCACCCAAAGTCTGGCTCGCTGCTTTGTCTGTTTTGCCTAATTTTCGCCCAAACTCTGTCTCGCCGCTTTGCCTGTTTTTCCCCCAAAACGTGGTTCGTCGCTTTGACCTTGAACACGACTGGATCCCGCACGGTACTTGATCTGGACAAAAGGTGCACGAGTGTTATGCCCATTAATGATCTCAAGTTTTTGCCTCTCTTATGGAATGCAGTCTGTTCTACCCAGATTTCTGCCCTGTTATCCTGTTGTCCAAAATGTGTCCTCCCAAACACAAAGACACAAGAAATAAACAAAAAAAGACTCGATTTAACGTACAAAAAGATCATGAAAAATGAGCTCGTCAGCATGCAATTAAATTTAGCAAGACATTTCATCCTCCGACTTATCGACAATCAAAAAGGACAATTCAAAACTTAGAAAATATACTGCAAATGATCAATATTGTAGATAAAAGCTGAAAAATGAGAAAATGTCATGTTATTGATCGCATTTGCTTATAATAGGGTTAATAGTGTTTTATGTCACGAACTTTTAGCGTTTTTCATAAAATGTTCCTAACTTTCATTTTCCCCTAAAAAGCCCCGAACTTTCAATTTTTTCCATAAAATGTCTTACTATATAAAATTCGATGAAGGAAAGATGACTTATCTCGCCGAATGAAATACTTTCGGGACCGTCATTGTTGGAAAACCATATTAGGAACCACCATTGTTAAAAAACGTTGAATATTCGGGGTTTTTTTGTCATCTTTCCATACCGAATTTTATATAATGAGATATTTTATGGAAGAAACTGAAAGTTCAGAATTTTTTAGGAAAAAATAAAAATTCGAGACATTTTATAAAAAACGTTAAAAGCTCGAGACATAAAATACTATTAACACTAATAATTATCGGGCCTAGCTCGGCCAAAATGTGTTTAAATGCGCACGACTAAGTGACACAAAATTGAAACCACGATAGATTATTTTTAATTGTAACTAATTATATTCAACGAACTGTTTTCACAAACAATTTTTCTATAAACTTAGAAAGTAAATATAATATTCTAATTTTTGAGTATATTATATCGGTAAATATTAATAAAATACTACAATTATGTTTTCATATCTGCATTAGATTCCTCGAATCCTCGTATAATAGTGACTAGGGAAAAAAGAAAGACCCTAGCTCATAAGCATTGACCTCATGGATCACGAGATTAAACTATTTTATAATTGACCATATGGTCCTAAAAGTACAGCTCTATTTAATTAACGACAACAAATTTCATCGGTAATTGACGTTTTATTTTTTATTTTTATTAATTTCAATTGAAATGATTTTATTTTTAATTTTTTAAAGTGTATAGAAGATACCAATAATTGATATATTAGTACTTCTATTCATTAAAAATCTCTTTTAATATATAATCTCATTTATGCATATGTTTAAAATATGTCAAGATGTATAACTAAAACTTGTTAATTTTTAATAATGATTGATTTCAAAATTAAAAAAAAAACTAATATTATAGTTTAAAAAAAGTTAAGATATTATCATCAATTTTAAAATAAAAAAATATAAAATACAAAATAAAATTAATTTTAAATTAAATTATTATTTAACTACGTAAATAATAAATTAAATTAAATATAAAAATAAATTAATTTTTAATTAAATATTAATTAACGACGGATTAACGTTGATAATAATAAAAATAAAATTAATTTTAAATTACAATATTAATTAACAACAAAAATAATAAAGATAAATTAATTTTAAATTAAAATATTAATTAACGACATATTAACGATAAAATAATAAAACTAAAATTAATTTTAAATTAAAATATATTTTATTTCAAAATTTTTAAAAAAATTGTGTAAATTCAGAATTTGTCCAAATTTTATGTATTTTACGATAATTTACCAAATGAAAATATAAGCCCAAGCACCGGTCTGGGCTTGCACGGGCTTCCCAAAGAGCCCATTTCACAGATGACCAATAGATTCTCTTTCAATAAATCAATGGGAATGGAAACAACATATAGAAAGAAAAAAATATATATAAAAGGTTAAAACTAGAAAAATAAGTATGAAATGAAAAACAAAAAACACGATGAAATGATATTAATTATCATTCACAATTCACATTAAAGCTCATGTTTGGTTTTACTTTTTTGGAGCTTGGAAAATGATTCAGTTAATTGAATCCATTTTTTGTTTGATTTGGATAATGAGTAAATTATTACTCTCACTTGAGAGTAACCCAATCATCCAATTTGTTAGCCCTCAAAATAGAGGAGAAACAAAAGAAAGTGAATCCATTAATTACTAGTGATTCATTTATATTGTTGAACTAAACGCTCAATAAAAATAACAGTTATTATTACCATTTCTCTCATTTATTTGATTTCATTCTCTTTTCATTTTTCTATTTAAACCAAACAAGCACTAGGTTTCCTTCGCTCCAATTACATTTCCCAAATTTTACCGGATGCATTTTTTTGATGTATTTTGAAGTATCTTACTGACCATATAATATAGTAATTAATTATCCTTTGTGTTTTTATAAATTGTAAATTCACAGCAGTTGAATAGCAGATCAGATCCAAGATTGAAGCAACGAACAATCAAACAAGAAACTTGAAAATAAATGCACAAGTGTTTATGTGGTTCGAATCCACAAATCCTCTTTCCACGGATAAGAAAATGAATCACTTTTATTCACTTTTGACAAAAAAAAATATTATGCACATCCATCAATCTCACCCCAATTAACCTCAAAGACCTCATCATGTCCTTCCATGAAGTCGCTTGAAGATTGTGAATGCTCATAATAAAAATGGATGTGAATTATAACCTAGAAAATCAGAACGAACCAAAGAGGCATTTTATCAAACAGATAGGAGAGCTTTACAATCTTGAACTCACAACAGGGGAGGGAGGGGAAACCAAGACTTCGAATTGAGGCAACAAGCTTACCAAAGGGGTCAGGGACGGGCCGGATTGCTGAGGCGATAGTGATGCGGCATTTCTTCACGAGGTTAGGGATTTCTCGACATTTTTGGAGACCTCGATGGTGATGCGGCGGACGGGGCAGACGTAGAAGGTGGTGCCGGGCACGGTGGAGGTGGCGAGGCGGAAGGCGGTGCAGAGCATCTACCAGAGGCACTCGACCTGCTTGCCAACCTCAGAGCACTCGAATTTGAAATTTGAAGTTGAAGTATGTACCTTGTTCACAGAAGTATTATTTGGCATGCCTCACCAACTGTCGGAGTGTAGACAGCTGGGAATAGCTTCTCTACATTATCAATGAGAAGCTTGTAAAACAATCTCTCGGTTCTCTCCTGCAAAGCAGAATCAGAATCAATAAATGGCATCCATCAGATTCTTCTTAAAAGAAGTATAATGACTAAATCACCTATCTGAGCAAAAATAAATATTTGAAGTACCTCGAGTTCCATCATGGCTATGTACTTGTGCAGGGGAAGCTGATACTGGCGAAGGCTATGCATAAACTTTTGAAACCAATGGCAGCTGAAGGACTCCTATTTATCAAGTAACATGCAGTAATAGTTACATCACCCCAGAACCTTTTGGGAATACCACTTGTAGCAAACATAGACCTTATCCTTTCAAGCTCTATTCATCCTTTCAATGATTTCGTTTTGCTGTGGGTTTGCCGGTACGATTCTATGCCTTATTATTCCTTTATCTGCACAAAACCTTTGGAACTCTTCAGAAAGAAATTTCAATCCATTGTTTGTTATGAGGTATTTTAGCTTTAGACCAGTATGATTCTCCACCTCTTTGTGCCAATCAGTAAACTTTTGGAAGGTGTCAGACTTTGCCTTTAGAATATACAGCCACAACTTTCTGGAATAGTGATCAATAAGAGAGAGATACCACTTTCCACCTCCTACTGTCTCATTTTTAGATTACCCCCATAAGTCACTATGCACATATTCTAGAGGTCCATTTGTTTTTATCTGGCTGTTTAGGAATGGGAGCCTCTTTCTTTTTCCAAGAACACATTCATCATATGCCTTTACAGTAAATTTCTGGTGGTGTTGCAACAAACCTTGTTTGAGCATTTTATTAAGACCCTTTTCACCAAGATGCCCCAATCTGCCAGATTCACCAACAATTGTAGTTGCCTCCAGATAATAGAGGCTCTTGTGTCTTTTGCCTATCATGAAACATTTTGAGCCTTTCTTAACATGCAGCATACCATGATCAGAAAAATATGATTAGCCTTTTGACTCTAGTTGTCCCAAAGAAACTAGATTCATTTTTAAATCTAGTATGTACCTTACATCTTGTAAAGTTCTTATAACACCATCATGCATCTTCATCTTGATGTTTTCAGTTCCTCTAACAATGCATATTTGATCATTCCCTAACACAACAGATCCCCCACCTCTTAGGTGTAGGCCATTGAACCACTCCTTTATGTGGACACATATGGAAAGAATGTAATACCCCGTTCCTTTTTGCTAAGTTTAGAATAATTTTAAACTTAGATTTAAGATGATTCACACCGGATTGAGAAAATAAATTTATTTAATTCCAACAAAAATGATTTACAAAAACTTTTGTAAATATTTAGTTATTTAAATTTTTGTGCATTGCATATTTATTTAACATTTAGCATCTACACGAGCTATTTATTTAAGCGAACACTGAACGATTATTACAGTTTTCATAGTACAACCCGGAAGACTTTTTATTGTATTTTATTTTATCCAACCACCTACTCCCTCCCACACCTACCTCTCCCATCAGCCACCCTATGCCTACCCAATTTCCTTTCCAGCCATGCCTAAGGGCAGGCTGTCAAATTCCCTTGCTTTAAGCTTTAAGCCATGTCTTTAAGTATGCAGTCCAATCCCCACGCTAAATCAAAACACTCAAGGCCATTTCCTGGCACCTCTTTACAACTCTCAGCAACTCTCAACTCTCTCCCAAGCGTTATGCTAATTACACATGTAAGTTTGAGTTTTTGAACTTGAAATTTCTCCATTTCTTTCATGTTTCATCTTGCAAGTATTGAAAATAAATCAATATCTGTAGTTATTCTACTAGCTCCATTCACGAAGTTCAGTAGCAGTAAATCCAGCAGCTGCACCTTTCAAACTTCAGCAACAAATCCAGTGAAAAGTTTATATTTCCAACTCATTCAATTCATGCCAAATCCATCAATCCTTAGCCGAGTAGAAAAGCACAAACACACGTCCATCATCTCATCAGATATATGCATACATATTTGTGTATATAATTACATTCAGAACATGATTGTTTTTAAAAGAAGAAAAGAAAGAAGTCTTGAACTTGTTTTCGCTTGTCACGTTTTGTGTGTTCGCTGGAGTTGAGTCGAATCGAGGGAGGTGGCGGCGGCGGCGGTTCATCGCTGCTGTTCGTCCGGTGGTGGTGGTGGTTCGCCACTGTCACAGAGAGAGAGGGAGGGAGCGGCGATCTCGCCATTTCCAAGGAGGGAGACGACTCGGACGGAGTGAGGCGTGGGTATCAATATCGAGGGAGAGTCGGCGGCAGCCTATCTGCTGCTGAGGGTCGGAGATCTGAGGGAGAGACGGCGGTGGTTGTCGTTGCAGTGGCCGAAGAGAGAGATCGAGGGCGGCGGCGTCCGTTGTCGCCAAGGGGGAGAGGGAGAACAGAGGTTGTTCCCGCCGGGTTCGGTGAACAGAGGGGAGAACGGCTGCGGCCGGAACTAGAGAAGAGAGATGAGGGGCGGAGACATTGCCGGTGGTTGTCGTCCGCCGGAGTAGAAACTGAAACTTGAGGGCGGTGGTCGTGGATTTGGGCTTCGGCTGCCGTATTTCAAGGCACCGCTCCTCGCCGGGGCCGTGAGCGGTGCAAGGAGCGTCTGCGTGTGTGGGTTCTGTTTGAGTGAGAAGAGGGGTGACGGCTGGCGGCCTTGCTGCCGTCGACCTGAGGAGGGAGAGCCGAGCGTCGTCAGCGGCTGTCGCTGTTGCTCCGGCAAGCTTCGGCGGCGGCGAAATTCTGAGGGAGAAGGGGGCGGATTTCTGGCGGAACCGAGGGAGAGAGAGAAAAGCTATGTGTTTGTGTGGGTGCGTGTGAGTGCGACCGAGAGAGAGAATAGGGAAGAAAGGGGGTGGGATGTTGGGCTAGGGCTTAGGTGTTGGGCTAGGGCTTGAAGGTTGGGATGTTGGGCTTTGAGTCTTGGGCCGAGTTGGGCCGATTTTCCATTTGTTTTAAATTTCAGCTGGGCTCTTGTTTTTAATAAATGTGTTGGGCCCCTATTTTATTTAAAGACTTTGGACTGCCTTCAATTAATTAAATTGGGCTTTCTTAGTTTTAATTAATTGAACTATTATTAGTTTGATTAATTTATATAAAGGATAATTTTCATAATAATATTAAATTATTATTATGTGCATATTTTAAGTAAATTACTTATTATATGCTAAGCATGACATGAAAATTGCATTTTTACTTGCAATAAAAGTATTTAATTGGTTTTAATTATAAATCCAATTATTAAAGAAAGACGAGTAAGAATATTGTTGGTGTTCTTAACTCAAGAGAAATGTTTTTAATTATTTATTCATTAAATTTTGAAAACCCGGCTAAGTGAATCATAGAATATTAAGCACTACACCATGACTTAAGATTAGAATTCAAGGAGACCTATTGAGAATAAATTTCTTGTAGGCTTTGAGCAACAGGAGGATTAGCACTGCTATTCCGATTCAGAGATAAGGTTAAACGACAGGCTTTGCCTATACAGGTGGGCTTACTTTCCAAATGTATAAAGTATGATTGAGTTATTAAGCTCTAAATGTTTCAATGAAATGCAAATTGTTTATTTAATAAAATGCAAACTGTTTATCCAATAAAATGTTTATGTGCACTCTACTCTGTTTAAGGCTCGCAATTCATGGATCGATCGAGGTTCTCTTATGGCCTAACACGTTATTTGAGAATTGTGTACACTTGTTAGTTGTTTCGGTGGGTTGATCTCCATCGGGTACTAATTCATGTAAGAGCCGTTATAAGGGTGCTTGGTTGGATGTGTTCCGGAGCATGTATCATGTAAGGCCTGCCTGGGTAGCGTCCCGAGGTCAATTCAACTTGTCTGAGTTATGTCCTCAGGGCAAGTGCAATGGGATAAATGGATCCGTCGGTGGCTAAAAGGTCCGGGATCACAGCGAGTAACAGAAAAGGGAGTGTGACATGTGCGCACAAATGAAAGAAATGTTTTAACATGCTTAGAAGTTATTTCAATTTAAAACCTTCTAAGTCATGTCAAGTATGATTGGATAAACTGTCTTTATTAAAATATGAAATGTTTCAGAAAATGCATGCCCACTAAGTACATTAGTACTTAGCCCAAAAATACTTTCAAATGTTTTCAGGTTGGCTGGCCGGTGCTGACGGGACGGAGCTGAGGCTAGAGATAAATTCCTATGTTAGACTTCCGCTGTAGCAATTACTCATATCAGTCTTTTGTTTTCCCAACTTAAGATCTTCATGTTAAATTTCAAATGATATACCTGACCGAGCTTAGACTCTTCACTACTAAATTTATGCCAATGAATGTCGGTTGTCAGAAGCATGAAACAAAACTTGTGATCCAAAGGGGCATAGCCCGACTTTCTATCCTATTTCGGGTTTTAACAAGGTATTTCCCTTGTTTATTTCTATGAATTATTTATACCTCGATTATATTTATTCTTTCAAGAATTGGGGTGTGACAAAGAACAAGCCTAGTCCATAATCCACTGACTCCCCACCTTATGGTTGACAACATTCAACATCTCTGGTTCTTCAACTTGGTCAGCAGAATCAGCTCCTTATTTTACTTTCCCTTCCTTAGCCTGTTTTCTTTTCCAAGAATAACAGTCTTTCCTTAGGTGTCCAGGCTTTTTGCAGTGATAACACTTCTTGTCATCACCTTCTTCATTCTCCTTTGGTTTCTTCTGGTTTCCCTTCTTGGTCTGCCCATTTCCTTTCTTGAATTTGCCAGTCTTACTCTTCTTGATATGCAGACTTTCAGGTTGTGATTCTTTTCTACCTTCTGCAGTTCTTTGGCTCTCAAAACATTCATCACCTCATTAAATGTTATAGAGCTTTCCTTTCCAAAGAGCATATATAGCATCCTTTAGATGCTCATAACTCTTGGGTAGAGCATTGAGCAACAATATTGCTTTATCCTCGTCAGCCAGTTTTGCATCGATGCTTTCTAAATCATCTAGTGACTTATTGAACTCATCTAGTTGATCAGAAAGACTTTTATCTTCGGTGAACTTATAAAAATAAAGCAATTATTTCATATACAATCTGTTCGCAACAGACTTCGTCATGTACATAGAATGAAGCTTATTTCATACCTCCAATGCAGTAGTCTCCTTTGCCACCTCACGAAGTACTTCATCATCTAGACACAAAATGATGAGGCTGTGAGCTCTCTGGTCAATTTCAACCCAGCTGATCTTAGAGGCTTCTTTTGCTTTGGCCTTCTCATCCGCCGGTGGTGCCATTAGAGCATCAACAAGGCCTTGTTGAATGAGTATGGCACACATCTTAATTTTTCACAAAGTGAAATCGTTTTTACCATTAAACTTTTCAGCCTCGAATTTTGCGGTCGACATCTTCTCTGATTAGAGCCTCTACCTTTTCCGATTGATCTTGCCCCGCCGTGTATTCTCTTCATCCTTCCCACAAACGGCGCCAAATGTAAATTCACAGCAGTTGAATAGCAGATCGGATCCAAGATTGAAGTAACGAACAATCAAACAAGAAACTTAAAAATAAATGCACAAGTGTTTACGTGGTTCGGATCCACAGATCCTATATTCACGGACAAGAAAACGAATCACTTTTATTCACTATCAAATGAAGAACAATTCAGACTCAAGAATGAGCTAGTAAACTCAGCCTCTCAAGATCTATGATCTAGCTGCACACTTTTACTCTCTCGCTATCTACTGAAAATCAACTCTCTCACAAAATGAAAAACACACCGTATCGCATGACTGGAAACTGAGCTAAACACACGCATAACTAACTAAAAGAACCATTATAGCAAATAACAAATCGGTCCTTATACTATAGCTAATTTGCACATAAGCCCAGATGCAATTGTGAAGTCACCATGCATTACATAAATAGAGATATGCATGTGGCCAGTAAGGACGGAGCTTTCAACTACATTATATTCTACTACTGTATATCAATAAGAGAGCTCAATCTATCAAATGGGGGCTAAGTTGAAGTTATTTGATATATTAACCAATCAATAATACTGCACATTTTCTTTGGCGTTTCAACTCTCACTCTAATAATTAGTTTCTTAAAAACAATAAACTCTTGACTCTAATTAATATTAATTGTGTCAATTGGGTCTACGCCCATTTTTCTTAGCCCGCATTTCGTGTTTTTGTTAATGTCGTTATAGTATCTTCTTATCCAAATTATTTCAATGTATAAAGAAGGGGAAAAAATAGAATTTTAATGTTAATTATTGAAAATATAAAATGATTCGCAGCTAGATGCAGACAATTTCGTAGCTTTCCCCAAATCTCATTCATATCTGGAAAATAATACTTTTTTTTCATGCACGAATATCATGAATAATTATAATAAACGAAAGCTTAATATATTAATAGGAAAATAAAAATTCCAACCCAATATCAACTGGTAAACTGGTCTATTCCGTGTACCTGCTCCTTTCTTTAAGCGAAAAGAGACAAAAAAACAACTCTACGTTTTGGATTTGCGAATCCTTCAACAGAAAATTTTATTTCATTAATTGCTGTTCATATCCTTGTCTCGGTATATGGTAGATATGCAATTATGCATAGCTCATCCTGATTTCTTATTTATAATTCAACTTCTCTATATGACTTACATTTTCAGTTGCATGAGACTAATTAATTGGGTTATAATTAGTATGTTTGCTCAAAATAATTTAGTCTCGAGTATTATCGTACGTAATAGATTTTCCTTCAATAATTATTCTGTAACTCGATCATAAACATTTTTTTTAGTACAAGACATTTTTGTAACTCTTTTATAACCAAAGAAGCGATTATTCTTCAATGGGTTTTGGTGAAAAGGGGGAAGAAATGGATGCACTGCGATTGTTGAGACAAAATAAAATTAGGCATAATATTATGAGCTGCAATTTGGTGCTTGATTGCTTGATCTGTAATAAGGAGTTTCCAGTTGCAGATAAGATGTTTGATAAGAGCAAAAGAGAGAAGAATTTCAGATTAGTTGGAAGAAAAATATTCATGAATAATTCATTTAAGAATCCGATAAGGTGATTCATAATTTTGTTGAGGAATTTTGTAATGTGGGATATATATTAAATTTTCTTAAAAATTAGAGGTTTCAATGTAAAAATGTGAATTAGAGATATATTCTGGTAAAATACTGAAAGTCGAAGCTATGATTAATCCTTTAATTTATTGGGTTCAATTTGGAAACGAGTATTATTGGCCTATTATTTTATTGATAAATTTATGGTCGTAAACAGTGAGCTATGATCATGTCAAGAAAATGATAAAATAAGTGCATTTCTTTAATAGATAAATAAACTCAGAGGCACGAGGTGCTGTGAGCTTTGATGTATAAATAAACTCAGACTCATCTTCTTCAGCTGTACACATCTGATCCCTCTCTCTCTCTGGATCTCTCACATATCAGAAAGTGAAAATGGTGAATATTGTGGAAAACGTGAAGAAAGGCATAAGTAATCTTGTTGAGATTGTATCTTGCGGCAGCAGAGGCAGTAAGACTTCATCTTCTATTTGCTTCTTTATTGCTGTATATAACGCGCATTAATTTCATTTTCATTTTCAATTAATGTTTCAGCAAAGGAAAGTGATGTAGAAGTTCCAAAGATGAAAGTTCAGGTATACTTTCATTTATCTGTTTGAATTCTCACGCCAAAAAGATTGGAGGAAAATATCCCTCCATTCACAAAAATTGTGAATAATATATTCGGACCCAAACAAACATGAGTTGTATTTTAGGCGTCCCATAAAACTTGTGACGTTTTCTTTATACATTTTTTTTCACTTTTCACATATCCCACTTAACACATTAAATACTATTTTCTTAAATTTCGTGCCGAAAAGAAACGAACCGGGAAGAAGGGAGTATTATCCTAACCTTTGATTTTGTGATTGACAGACTAAATTACAAGCGACGACAGCAAGAAGTGCGGCTCCTGAAGACAAACCCAGTGGTCCTGGGGTTGAATCGAGTTAGAAGATGAGGCGATTAAAGAAACACAAAAATTCGCCATAGTAGTTATTCATTGTACTTCTATTTCTATTTCTCTTCTTTATTGTTTCAATTGTTTAAGTATCTATGTTATGTAGCGTTGCCAGATTTGCACCTTAATTAATATGAAGATTTAATTTGTTATACTCACCTCTTCCACCAAAAATGTGGTCTTTTCGATATTATGGTCGGGAAATAATAAGTGAAATATTTTCATTTGATACACATACCTTATATTTTCAATTTCATTCACACACAATTGTACGAAAATCTAATCAAGTTAAACCATTCAAGTATAATTGTGACTCATTTTTTTCACTTTATGCACATCTCTTAATTATTTATTGAAATTTGTGCCTCTTAAATCACACCACATTTTTAATAGACGGAGGGAGTATTTCTACGAGTATCTTATTCTATAAAGGAATACTATGTATATTAACATTTCTAAGAACTAAAAGGCTAAAATAACGTTTCAATATAAACTAAAGCAAATATACTCTTGTTACTTGTATGCTTCCTCTATTTATGAAATATTTTTCTATTGAGTTGGATGTGAGTTTTAAGTAAACCTATATTTGGTACGTGAAAGGAACTTCACATTTTAAAAAAAGTGATGATAGTTACGTGTGTATAAATATAGTTAATGAGATTTTATGTGTGTGAGAATTTTAACAATGATCATAATTAATGAGATTTTGTCCAAAAAGAAATTGAAAGATATTTTGTGGATACATAAATATATGTGGGAATTGACATTTGTAGCCTAAAGCACATACTTTATGACTTTTTTAGCCACCTCTTTTAAAGAATGACTTTTATAGCCAAAATCCTCTTTAAAGATAATTGCGCCCCTAGGTCAACTGTGCACGTTATTAATCAACTGTGTACAAATGATGAAAAATTGCTTAATTATAGTGCTGATCCCGCGTTTCCAAAAATGGTATCAGAGCGGGTTTTTATTGAGGAATTATATTATATTTAATTTATTTTATGATTAACCTATGTGGGAGGAGACTCCATTTGAATTGGTATGGATCCGGACGAATGTCCGAGATGTCTTGTATACATGATATCTTTCCAATATTTGGAAAGAGAGACTAGTCGCCTACTAGGCGAATTACGATGGTATTGGCGATCCCTTATGATCAACATTGTTTGGCATGGAGTAAACACTCTTGCCATTCTTGTTGTAGCATCTCCAGGTTGTCCAGGAGCTGCCTCTGGTTTTCCATGATGGTGTCAACCTCAGTTGGCTCCATCCCTCGTTAAGAAATCTGTAAGAACATTTTCATCAGATTTCAAAATGACAATATTAAAATCATAATATTGGCACTCGGCTTGCCATCTAAGTAATCTAGCCTTTTCAGGCTTAGATTCTATTTTCTTGGTTAAGAAAGCTTTAACATTAGTGTTATCAACTTTCAAAACGAATTTCTTCGCAAGTAAGAATAGCGGCCATTTTTTGAACGCCTTTCTAACTGCATAGAACTCCTTTTCGTTGATGTGCCATCGCACAGCTTCATTGTCGGAAAAGAGACTGCTACAGTATCTGCATGATTCTTCTCCATAAGGGGTGATCTTTGTGAGCACGGCTGCCCACCAGGAATCGGTGGTCACAATTGGTTGTGAACACCAGCCTCCTGGCCTCATTGTCCTGTGTATACCGCTTAAAGGTTTGCAGAAAATTATTTCCAAATAATATATCTGCTCCGGTATCATGGAAATATATCGGTGGAGTCTTGACCTTGTACCAAGGTGTCTGTCCTGCGCCGCCGATCAATATTTCCGTTTGTTTTACTCCCTTTGATAGGAGCAAAATCTTTTTGGAGAAATCCCTTCCCGCAATTCGAGGCAATTCTTCTTCAACTTCTGCTGGAAAGACTCCTCGTTTTGCTGTACAGATTCCTGCTCCTGAATCCACATAAGCAGCAAAATATTCTGCTTTGAATTTCTCATATAACATCCCTACAGAGATGTATATAGAGAATGGACTTGTCATTGGATCATTAATCTTTTGTTTCCGATTGTGATCTCCATTCCTCCTGCTCTCCATGACCATGGCTGATAGCTGTCAATTCGAATTGGGCAGATGGGAGAAGATCAATACCAGAAAAGGTATCAATCCGAATTACAGTCGGGTTGATGTTGGAAGAAAATATCCTCGAATCTGGATGACCACCAGAGCCAATCCTCAGGAGGTCAAGGAGTGGTATGAATTCGGGGCGCTAGCCTCAGTTTATACTATATCGCCAGCATTCAGCGAAATCAAGGGTCTACCAAGGTGGATCCAAGAAACGGTCTATGATGCTTGGTCGAACAATCCGCCTCTAAACAGGGGAGACGTCCTGGAGTTATATTTTCTAAGTGCAGCTCCAGAACCAGTAGGCAAAGGGAATTATGAAGCTTTTCATTTCATTAAGCTTCGGAGACCCGACACGGAGGCCTTAAACAGAATCAAGGCACCAGATCACCAGATCTCTATCGTCACCACTTTTACGGAGGATCAAATCTCCATAAGACGTGCATGGGGACTATGGGTCTGTCTCACGGAGATGGACAAAGTAAAGTATCAATTCAAGTTCTCTCATAACGCAGGACTTGGATCGTTCCTGTTAAATACTATGACAGGAAAAACTACAAGCTTTGCGGAGAAGGCCTTCGAAGAAAAAAGACAGACTCTCTAGCGAAATAAGGTGGCAGGGAGCAAAGAAACCCGTCACAAGTTCTGCAACATGGCTCATTTAGGCCATTGGGTAGATCATATCTGCACGGAGTGTCCTACGCAGAAGGAACCGGAGTTTGTCAAAGGCTTCTTTCCAAAGCCTAACAAGAAGAAGTTCCGGTCCGACGAGTATGAGGAGCACAAGACTCCACATGGACGAGCACCTCGGGCACCAAAAAAGTAAGAGGCCTGACAAAGAAAAGGGAGTCATGTGACTCAGGACAGGAGGACCACCCACTAAAAGAGAAACGACGAAAGTGGGTGGATAATATTGCAGGCCAACTACCCACTGACCAAAGTGGGTAATTCTACAGAAGCTCCACTCATCAAAAGAAGACAAAGGATGGTGGAAAAGTTGCAGGCTGGCCCCTCACAGCATTATCAATGAAATAATGAAGTATGGGACCAGGAAAAGCACCACTCACCGAAAACAGGAGACAAGGCTGAGTGGAAGATAAAACAACTGGACCTCACCAACCATTATCACAAAAGGATAAAGGAAGGTTCAACTCCATGTGAAGGCACTAACTAGTGTCGGCAATCATGACCGACAAAAGAAGGTGGCTGTCACCATCCAAGTTAGCTGGCCACGAAGAAGGAATCCAAGGCCAACTATCGAGCAATTATAGAGGGTATCAAACCTCTATATAAACCCGAGCTCTGGAGAGAAGAGATCATCGAAAATTCACAACCATCTCACACAATACACTCTCTCTAGAATTTATCTTTGTATTTAAAATTTTAGTTTTCAAAGTTTTTCAGTTTTAGTTTTAGTTTCTTTTTATTTTATGTATACAAGTAGTAGCTACCAATGAGTAGCTAAACAAGTTAGTCTCCTCCCTTAGGGAGATTATTATGAAATAAATTAAGTATTTTATAAATCCTCATTAAACGCTTTGTTTTGCCCAACTTTCGGTTTAGTAAAAATATTTTCTTTTCATTTATCAACAAAAATATTTTCTTTTCTACCAATTGCCCAGACAACGAGAAAAGAGGGATAAGGAAATTCGAATCCACACCAGATATCGAAGACGCCCTCTACCACCAGAAATTGATACCCGTGTATCAGTTCGAATATATATCCTCTGACGATAGTATATACGAGCAGGAAGAAGTCTTTAGCTCTGAAAATTCGGATTTGACCGATGGATCAACCGGAGACGAGTCAGACTAAAGAAGAGAACGAGATTTTCCACACTCAGACGGAGGATCAGAAAGGATTTACCAGCCATTTTCTGATTCCACAAGAAGAGGTAGTGAAAAAGCTCGTGAAAAAACTCAAGAAGGAAACCGAAGAGGTACAAACATACCAAGGGTTTTCTAGTGGAAGAATGAATCAAGTTTTACATAGCTTGAGTTCTGTCTTGTCCACATAGTCCTTGGCTTCCAAGGACTCCTCATTGATCTTTTTTCATAGGGCTGGTACCTATGTTTCTTTCTGCTCTTCCGTTGATACAGCAACTCAGCTCCAATCTCTGTTGGAAGATCAATGTTGTCGCACATCAATGGAGATCTTTTGTTGAGTCTTCTCAATTTTTTGAGATTTCTCTGGTCCGCTGCCTTTTGGCACCATTCGGACAACTTCTTGTGAACATATGACATCCTTCTTGACGCACTATCAAGAGGATAATCTCCCGGTGATACGTACTCATTGATGAGCATTTCTCTCCTTGGACTTGGAAACTTTGTGAAGAATAGGTCCATGGCGGTTTGATCATCGATTACCCCCATATGGGCATATAGGGTGTATAGGCGCAAAAATTCATTGAGAGCTTTTGGCTCTAGCACCACCAATCTTAGATTGTAAAGTGCATGTCGATAATTTTTGCGCTCATTCCTATGAGAGAAGGGCGATTCAGGAAACACCAGTGCCAGACAAGAGAGTCAAGCTCAAATGTCCCGAAGGATGGATAAGGGTTTCCACAAGATTTAATACAACCGAAAGGAAAAATCAGCCTTTGCACAATGATCTTGTGGTCACAATTGGTTGTGAACACCAGCCTCCTGGCCTCATTGTCCTGTGTATACCGCTTAAAGGTTTGCAGAAAATTATTTCCAAATAATATATCTGCTCCGGTATCATGGAAATATATCGGTGGAGTTCTACCAGATTCGCATGGAGAAAGGGAGTAAGAAGTTCACAGCCTTCTCAACTCCACAAGGACATTATGTCTGGAATGTCATGCCAATGGGGCCTATTCTTCACAAAGTTTCCAAGTCCATGGAGAGAAATGCTCATCAATGAGTACGTATCACCGGGAGATTATCCTTTTGATAGTGCGTCAAGAAGGATGTCATATGTTCACAAGAAGCTGTCCGAATGGTGCCAAAAGGCAGCGAACCAGAGAAATCTCAAAAAATTGAGAAGACTCAACAAAAGATCTCCAATGATGTTTATTCTTCGTTTATGTTTGTTTATATTGATGACATTCTTATTGCATCAAAGAACATTCATGAACATGTCAGGCATCTGGAGATCTTTGCGGATGTTTGTCAACAAGAAGGACTAGTGCTATCTGAAAAGAAGGCAGTGATCATCCAGATTCGAGGATATTTTCCTCCAACATCAACCCGACTGTAATTCGAATTGATACCTTTTCTGGTATTGATCTTCTCCCATTTGGACTGGTACATCTGCCAAACAGGAGATATTTCAATAATGTTAATATCAATCTTAGATTTGCCAGTCAATGGCCTAAGACTGATCTCTTCATTTTTTACCCCAGAGGTGGAGGGTTGACATGTTGGTTCGGGCGGTGAAGCCTTAACAACATCTTTTTCTCGGGGATCCGGTTTTGACACCTTAGCCTCAGAACTTGTGCTAGGGGTATTTGAATCCCCTGCTACAGGTAATCCGACCTGTACGGTAATGCCTGCTTCGATCATGGGAGCCATGATCCCGCGCAGGAGCGGCTTGTGGGTTGCCTCATTAAGATTTAGCATCTTTTTGAGACATTCTCGTATACGGTTGGACACTTTGGATTCATCATCCGATTGTATCCTTCCTGCTTGTTTGGCATGGAGTAAACACTCTTGCCATTCTTGTTGTAGCATCTCCAGGTTGTCCAGGAGCTGCCTCTGGTTTTCCATGATGGTGTCAACCTCAGTTGGCTCCATCCCTCGTTAAGAAAATTGCAAGAACATTTTCATCAGATTTCAAAATGACAATATTAAAATCATAATATTGGCACTCAGCTTGCCATCTAAGTAATCTAGCCTTTTCAGGCTTAGATTCTATTTTCTTGGTTAAGAAAGCTTTAACATTAGTGTTATCAACTTTCAAAACGAATTTCTTCGCAAGTAAGAATAGCGGCCATTTTTTTAACGCCTTTCTAACTGCATAGAACTCCTTTTCGTTGATGTGCCATCGCACAGCTTCATTGTCGGAAAAG
Organism: Salvia miltiorrhiza; assembly: GCF_028751815.1. Classification (NCBI taxonomy): domain Eukaryota; kingdom Viridiplantae; phylum Streptophyta; class Magnoliopsida; order Lamiales; family Lamiaceae; genus Salvia; species Salvia miltiorrhiza. The sequence goes on along the minus strand of NC_080390.1, from coordinate 41,485,730 downwards.
AGACCGCTACAGTATCTGCATGGTTCTTCTCCATAAGGGGTGATCTTTGTGAGCACGGCTGCCCACCAGGAATCACTCGCGTCGGTGTAGAGGACCAGGTCATCCTCGTCTTGTGGTATTGAAAGTTTTGGGAGATTTTTGCAAATCTCCTTCAACTTCTTCATACCCTCTCGATGCTCCTCCTTCCATATGAATGGAACCTCTTTCTTCAGTAGTGGGCTGAAGACTTTTCTATGTTCTGCAAGGTTTTTGATAAACATCCTTGCAAAATTGACAACTCCGAGAAAACTTTGGAGCTACTTCTTCTCCTTGAGATCTTCCGGGAAATTCTGGACTTTTTCCACAATATGGTCTTGTAGAATTATTCCCGATTCATCGATCTAAATTCCCAGAAATTCCATCTTCTGGGTGGCTATGACTGCCTTCTTTTCAGACAGCACTAGTCCTTCTTGTTGACAAACATCCGCAAAGATCTCCAGATGCCTGACATGTTCATGAATGTTCTTTGATGCAATAAGAATGTCATCAATATAAACAAACATAAACGAAGAATAATCCTTAAAGAGATTATCCATCTTCCTTTGGAATATCTGAGGCGCGTTGGCTAACCCCATTGGCATGGCATTTGGCGGGTCGTTTTACACCAAATATATCCGGCAGTCAGCCGGTATGCCCACACTGCGCAGACAGCAGTAAGCAAAATCGTCTCCCAAGGGACTGGCGAGAATTTCTCTAATTAAAGTCTGCAAAGTAACCACGAAATTTTGAGAAGAAAATATAGAAAATACTAAACTTAAAATTAAATAAATAAAATCCGAATAAACCAATTTTTCCAATTAACCAAAAGATGAATAAAAATTCCAACAATTAATAAAAGAATTCCAGCAATCAATTAAGTCCACCCTAGCTCAATTATTCCGATCATCGATGCAAAAATAACTTTAAATTATGCAAACAAACCAGTTATAACCACCGAAGACGCTTCTGACGTGATCTTAATTCTCCTTAATTATTCAGTAACCAGGAAGACGCTTCACTAATTACTACCCTAATCGACTGACAACCGTAAGAGACGCTCTATAAGTTTAATGAGCCGATAGCATTAATATCTAGAGAAACCCGATTCAAAACCAATAAACTCTGACGCAGGATTATTGAATTAAGACTGCTTTTCCCTTGACCCTGATGTGTCAATTTACCACTAATCAAACCTAAACCACAATTACGGATGGCCGGTTCAATTGGCTATATAATTAATTCTAACCCAATAAATATTTGCAACTATCTAATGGATCAAAACAATTAATATCATTAAACATGGAGAATCGCAGATGCAAGCATAAAAATAAAGTATAAGAACAATTAGATCTCACAGAATAATTTCGCTAGTGCTTCCCTAATCAATGCCGGAATATAGAAATTTAGCTAGAACTCATAATAAAAATAAATCAAACAAAATAAATAATTAATTGCAAAGGAAAGATGAAGGAATAAAACTTGAATTGAGAACTCCAAATTTGCTTCCACAATTTTGCTTCAAAGTTGCCGTCTGGAATATGTATGATATCTCCAAAAACAAAGTCCCCCTCAAATTGATCTCTAGCTAATATATATATAACTAAGGAAAAATCAAAACCTACTAACCTAGTCTAAATAGGCAACTAAAAAAAGTAACGTAAAGTCCACAAAAACAAACTAGTGGACTACTAGCTAATTAACTAACTTAAAATCAGTCCTCTTCAAACATGGTGGCCCAGCATGTCTTTCTTTTCGGCACTTTAGCCTTCAATCCATGCAATCAATTCACGCCCAGGCAGAATGGGCACACCGCACGGCAGACGTGCACAACTTCCTCTTCACACAGCTTCACGACTTCAAAACTCTTCTCAAAATCAATACTTTTCTCCAAAACCTATCAAATACCATAAACATTTATATAAGACCATAATTCATATCCAAAGACGATATTTAACACGAATTAAACATAGAAACCACACCAAAATCCCCCAAATAAATGCGTATAAATACGCCCAATCAAATCCCCCCACACTTAAACAAAGCTCGCCCTCGAGCACCAAAAAGAATAAAACGACAGGGAAGGAACAAAAGAAGACTCAAAACAGCAAAAACAAAGATTTGGCAACAATATGATAGATAATACTCAAAGTCTTGATCAAGATACAATCATCCACAAACCACTAATCATGCTCTTGCTCAGAAAATTATGCCATGTTCTTCATTCAAGTCAAAATTGTGCAAATTCAATCCTGCCTCACCAAGTTCACTCAATTTCTCTCAAAAGACAAATATGGACAGAATATATTCACACAATTCACAACTTTATGCCTTCAAACACAGTTTGCCCTTATGTCACTATCTCCACCAAAATATGGAACCAATGCACAAATCAAAAGGTCTTGCATTTTGGTTGTAATGGGGCTTGGGTGCGTATAGGTGGGATAAACAAGGAAAAAGGGATCAAAGAGGCTCAATATATGATTGAAAACATGCAATACACCAGACCTTCCATCAATAAAACTCTAGAGTAACTCCTCAACATATCCACAATCCTCTAAACGTATGCATTTTATTATAGAATTCTATTTTTTTTTTTTTTTTATGTTTTTTTTTTAACAGCATATATATCCCATAGAATCAATGAACTATCTCTCAACACACTAAAATTATAGGAGTACTCATCTTCTCATCTTGTCATAATCTAGTGCATTCACATGTTTTCAAGGGACAAAAGCAGGCTAAAACAGGCTAAGGCTCAATATATGTGAGTTTTCATCAAACAAAAAGGAGCAAATTAGGCACAAACGGGCTCACTAAGGGAATAGTGAAGTTTCGGATAATATGTTCAGGCCAAACAATGGTTATTCCTAAATGCCTTAATCATTTTCATGCATTAAATTCTCAAACTCAGTCTTGACTATGGCAACAAGGCAAACCAGAAATTCGGCATTGAAGTTCGAATCAATCACTCATCAAAGAAACAATTAGAGCTAGTCATGTGTGCTCATTAGGGCTCAATCCTCACAATTTAGTAGGCTTCAAGTATTTTGATCAAATTTTGCACACTTTTCTCATACAAGAATACCTACGAACATATGCATAATTCCATCACAAGAGCAACAGCCTATCATACCAATTCCAATATCCTAATCTCAACTCTTCACATCATCCATCATAATATTGCCAAAGGACTCGAAACTGACTCGAAAACCAAATCAACAGATCAATAGAGCAAAAACACACAAAATAAAAAAACCCCCCCACACTTGGACAACACAATGTCCTCATTGTGTGAGAGTATGACAGACCAAAACAGAAACAACAACAGACAACTAAAAGAAATCAAAAGCTTCAAAAACGAAAAGCAAAAAGAAAGAAACTTCCCTGAAATGGAATCATGTAGGTGGATGAGGAGGCTGAAGCTTCCGGCGATGAGGAATGGGCCACCGGAAAGGGTAGAGGCGCCGGCAGAGGACTCGTACTCGGTGTACGCAGAGGTGGACGGGCGTTCGAAACTGCAGCAGCGGCGGAATGGATGGGGTGGTGTTGGGGGAAACCAAATTGAGGAAATTTTGACTTTAGTAAAAAAAAAACTAGTTCCAGAATTTGCACCTTGGCCCCCAACTTTTCAGAAACTGGAGGGCAACCCCCAACCTGCGAAATTGACCAAAACACACCCCAAGTTTTTTTTTTTTTTTTTTTTTTTTTGAGAAAAAAAAAACGAAAATAAACAAAACAAGGGCAAGAAAAATCGGGTTGCCTCCCGATGAGCGCCTTTGTTTAACGTCCTTGGCTGGACAGAAAAGAAGTTCATAATCCTTAGACGATGGTTGGAGACGTCAGGCTGAGAGCATTGAACGACTCCATCTTGACTCCAGCATAGTATGGCTTGAGTAATTGTCCATTAACCTTAAAACACTTTCGTGTTTCGAGGCTTTGGATTTCCACAGCTCCATGAGGACTCACACTAACAACTTCAAACGGGCCCAACCAACGAGATTTCAATTTTCCTGGCATAATCCTTAAGCGTGCGTTAAACAAGAGAACCTTCTGCCCAACTTCAAAGGATTTCCTTCGAATGTATTTGTCATGTAGAAATTTGGTTCGTTCCTTGTAACGACTTGCATGATCATACGCCTCCAATCGAATCTCCTCTAATTCTTGCAGTTGAAATTTTCGCTCTTTGCCAACAACTTTCTCATCTAAACAGAATTCCTTCACGGCCCAAAAAGCTTTATGCTCCATCTCAACAGGTAGATGACATTGCTTCCCAAAAATTAGCCGGTACGGAGACATACCAATCGGCGACTTGAATGCAGTGCGGTATGCCCATACCGCATCGTCCAGTCTCAAACTCCAATCCTTTCGTCTCGGGTTGACTGTTTTTTCAAGGATGCTCTTGATTTCTCGGTTAGAAACTTCAGCCTGACCGTTGGATTGTGGATGATATGCCGTGGCAACTCGATGGTGGACTCCATATTTCTTGAAAAGTGCTTCCAAAGTGCGGTTGCAAAAGTGAGTTCCTTGATCGCTAATGATGGCACGTGGTACTCCAAATCTGTTAAAAATATTAGCCTTAAGGAACCCTGCAACAACTTTAGAGTCATTAGTGCGGGTGGCCTTCACTTCCACCCACTTCGAAACATAATCAACAGCCAAAAGGATGTAAGAATTTCCAAAAGAACTAGGAAACGGCCCCATAAAATCCATCCCCCAAACGTCAAAGATTTCACAAACCAAAATAGGGACTTGAGGCATTTCATTGCGAGAAGAGATATTACCTGTTCTTTGGCACTTGTCACAATTTTTGCAGAAATTGTAAGAATCTTTAAAAATAGTTTCCCAATAAAAACCACAATCAAGAATCTTACGTGCCGTTCTTTTGGGACCAAAGTGACCTCCACAAGCATGAGCATGGCAAAAATTCAAAATGGAATGAATCTCCTCATCAGGGATGCAACGTCGTATCACTTGATCCGCACAAGTCTTCCACAAATAAGGATCATCCCATATGAAGTATTTTGCTTGGCTCCTCAACTTATTCTTACGGGCTGTCTCCATTCCCTTAGGAAAAACTCCAGCAGTTAGAAAATTAACCAAATCAGCATACCAGGGAGTGTTACCGTCGATGTGCAGCAGTTGTTCGTCTGGGAAGTCGTCTGGTATGGGCATACCGTCCGACACAGTCTGCAGTCTGCTCAGATGGTCAGCTACCAAGTTCTCGGCTCCCTTTTTATCTTTAATCTCCAAGTCAAATTCCTGCAAAAGTAGAATCCAACGGATCAAGCGAGGCTTAGATTCTTTCTTAGAGAGCAAATACTTAAGAGCTGCATGGTCAGAGTACACAACAACTTTAGAACCAATCAAATATGATCTAAATTTTTCACAAGCAAAAACGATGGCTAAAAGCTCCTTCTCCGTGGTTGTGTAATTGCATTGAGCCGGGTTGAGAGTTTTGGAAGCATAGTAAATCACATGGCTCTCTTTCCCAACTTTCTGCCCTAGCACTGCTCCAACGGCGTAGTCGCTTGCATCGCACATGATTTCAAAAGGTTCTCCCCAAATTGGTGGCTGAATGATGGGGGCAGAAGTGAGTCTACTTTTCAACAAATCAAAGGCCTCCTTGCACTTGTCATCGAACACAAAAGACACATCTTGATGAAGCAACCTAGTGAGAGGTTGAGCAGTCTTTGCGAAGTCTTTTATGAAGCGCCTATAAAAACCTGCATGGCCTAAGAAAGCACGAATCTCTTTCACATTAGAAGGATAAGGTAATTTAACAATCAAATCAATTTTCGCCTTATCAACTTCTACTCCTCTTGCAGAAATCACATGCCCAAGAACAATCCCCTCTCTCACCATGAAATGACATTTCTCAAAGTTCAACACCAAATTAGTGTCGACACATCTCTGCAAAACTTGTTCAAGATTAGTCAAACAATGGTCAAAAGAGTCTCCATGCACAGTAATATCATCCATGAAAATTTCTATGCAACTCTCAATCATGTCAGAAAATAGACTCATCATACAACGCTGAAAAGTACCAGGAGCATTACATAATCCAAACGGCATACGACGCCATGCAAAAGTGCCAAAAGGACAAGTGAAAGTGGTTTTCTCTTGATCTTCCTGAGCTACAAAAATTTGAAAATATCCAGAGTAGCCATCAAGAAAACAAAAGAATTCCTTACCAGCCAATCGCTCAAGCATCTCATCAATGAAAGGTAATGGAAAATGATCTTTCCTAGTAGCATTATTCAACTTCCTAAAATCAATGCACATACGCCAACCAGTTTGCAACCTCATGGGAATCAACTCATTCTTCTCATTCTTAACCAATTGAAAACCAGACTTCTTAGGAACCACATGAACAGGACTGACCCATGTACTATCAGAAATCGGATAAATAATCCCTAGATCAAGCAATTTAAGAATTTCTTTAAGCACAACTTCTTTCATGACAGGGTTCAATTTTCTTTGAGGATCCCTAGACGGCTTACTATTAGGCTCAAGTAAGATTCTATGCATGCAAGTAGAGGGACTAATACCTTTGATATCGGCTATAGTCCATCCAATGGCAGATTTATGCATCTTAAGAAGACTTACCAACCTTACCTCTTGTTCTGCACTGAGTTCATTGCTGATGATCACTGGCAGCGTGTCATCCTCTCCTAAAAACACATATTTCAGATGCTGGGGCAGTACCTTCAAGTCCAGCTTCGGTGGCTTCACAACAGAGGGCAAAATTGGTTCTGTGCTGGTCGGTATGGGCATCCTGCTCGACAGGTGCCGAACTGGAATTTCCTCCGTTGAGTACAGCTGCATGATAATCTCTCTAATGGCTTCATTCTCCTCAGTTTTGGAGTTCTCTTCAGTTAGGGAACTGAAAATAACATGCTCAAGCTCATCCTCCCTGAAATTCTTAACAAATTCCTCAACCAAAGGGTCAATAACATCAATCATGAACACAGATTCAGGATCCTCAACATGCTTCATAGCCTCAAAAATATTAAATGTGACAATATCTCCATCAAATTCAAGGCTAAGCATTCCACTATCCACATCAATTTTTGCCTTAGCAGTTTTCATGAATGGTCTCCCTAAAAGAATCAAAGATTGCTTAGCAGAGGCAGAATCATCCATATCAACAATATAAAAATCCACAGGAAAAATCAAATCATTGACCTTGACAAGGACATCCTCAACAACACCTTCGGGATATGCAGTAGACCTATCAGCTAACTGAATGATAACACGAGTGTCTTTCAAAGGTCCTAATTGCAAATCCTTATACACAGAATAAGGCATGACATTTATGGATGCTCCTAAATCTAGCATGGCTCTCTCAACAGTCTTATTACCTATAATGCATGGAATGGTGAACATACCAGGATCTCGACACTTTTGGGGTAATTTTCTTTGAAGAACAGCAGACACATTCTCACTCACTCGAATTCTCGCATCATTCCCAAACTTCATTTTCTTAGAGCATAACTCTTTTAAAAACTTTGCGTACCTGGGAACTTGCTTAATTGCATCAAGCAAGGGCAAGTTTATTTCTACCTTCTTGAAGATTTCCAGAATATCCTTCTCTTCTTCAATTCTCTTGTTCTGAGCCAACCTAGAAGGAAAAGGTGGTGCAGTCAGTGATTGAGGAATTGAAACCTTAGGTTTTCCACTTACCTTAGAAGAGCTAGGCTCGGTGGATTCTGGTGACTTCTCACTAATTGCATTGTCCTTGGCTTCATCGAGCTTTTCTTCTTTGTCCTGCTGCTTAGGTTGTGGCTCAACTAGAATTCTCCCACTTCTTGTAGTTACAGCACTTGCATTTTCCTTGGGATTCATCTCCGTGACAGAAGGAAGTCGGCCTTGATTCGCCTGCAGCTTGTTCACCTGAGTGGCTAACTGCGTGATTTGTGTGCCCATATTACTCAACGCTGCCTGAGTTTCATGCTGGAATGCCTGCTGACTTTGCACCAAATTCTTCACAATTTCACTGCTCTGGGCGAGGCTCTTCATGATATCGCTCATATTGGGTGCAGAACTCGGTGCAGGACGTGCGGTATGGGCATACTGTCCAGCCTGTGGCGGATTCGGCGCGTACATCCCTGGTTCCTGCTGTCTCCACCTAAAATTTGGGTGATTTCTCCACCCTGGATTGTAGGTGTTGGAAAAAGGGTCGTTTCGCCTTTGCCTTTGTGCGTTCATCTCTTGCTCATCAGCAGATCCCATGCACGCTTGCTCAGTATTATTATCCTGCAGAGATGGACATGCATCAGTATGATGATTATTTTCAAAGCAAATTCCACATTGAACGTGTTGAGTTTTAGAGATAGCAAGTCCTCTAACTAAAGAGGTGAGAGCATCAATTCTCTCATTCATGTTGGAATCTTCTACTTTCTGCACTGGCCTATAACGATCATCATCCTCATCCTCATATTGTTGGCCATTTGAAACCATGTCAACGATGAGTTGCTTTGCTTCGTCCAAAGTTTTATTGGTCAAGCTTCCACCACAAGCAGCGTCAACAATTTTCCTATCAAAAGAAGACATACCACGATAAAAATAGTTAGTAAGCAATTGGTAGTCAGAAAATCCATGATCAGGACACTTGCGACACAGCTGTTGGAATCTCTCCCAATAATCGGCTAAACTCTCCGCCTTCTTCTGTTTAATGCTGCTAATGGCCATTCTCAAATTTGCAGCTCTGGACTCAGGAAAGAATTTTCGCAAGAATTGTTCTTCTAAATCTCCCCAAGTTCTAATCGAACCAGGAGGAAGATCAAAAAGCCAATCTCTCGCTCTACCCTGCAAAGTATGAGAAAAAGTCAATAGCCTCAAATTATTTTCAGTAAAACCATGAGGGCGTAGAGTTGAGCAAACTAGATCAAATTCAGCCAGATGCTTGTGTGCACTCTCTCCAGGTAAATCACCGAATTTGGGTAGCACTTGAATGAAACCAGGCCGTATTTCAGCGTTGCCATTAATGGCAGGAAGGACAATGCACAAAGGGCGATTGCTTCTATGACGGCCTAACTCTCTGATCAGTTGAGGTGGTTCCTGTCGAGGATCAACGATCTCTCTATCGTTCTCCTCATCCCTATTATTACGGTCACCCATTGGATCTTCAATTTCTTCTTGATCCTCAAGACTCGGTGGAGCAGAATTGGATCTCTTTTTCCACTCCTTAGCTTGCTTCTTCAACTTTCGTGCGGTCTTCTCGATTTCTGGATCAAAAACTAATACGCCTGTACGAGAAGAACGGGGCATAAACTTAAAAATAAAATAACTAAAAATAAAAGACAGACTGAAATCAGTAAAATCCTGCTTAAAACCAATCCCCGGCAACGGCGCCAAAATTTGGCGGGTCGTTTTACACCAAATATATCCGGCAGTCAGCCGGTATGCCCACACTGCGCAGACAGCAGTAAGCAAAATCGTCTCCCAAGGGACTGGCGAGAATTTCTCTAATTAAAGTCTGCAAAGTAACCACGAAATTTTGAGAAGAAAATATAGAAAATACTAAACTTAAAATTAAATAAATAAAATCCGAATAAACCAATTTTTCCAATTAACCAAAAGATGAATAAAAATTCCAACAATTAATAAAAGAATTCCAGCAATCAATTAAGTCCACCCTAGCTCAATTATTCCGATCATCGATGCAAAAATAACTTTAAATTATGCAAACAAACCAGTTATAACCACCGAAGACGCTTCTGACGTGATCTTAATTCTCCTTAATTATTCGGTAACCAGGAAGACGCTTCACTAATTACTACCCTAATCGACTGACAACCGTAAGAGACGCTCTATAAGTTTAATGAGCCGATAGCATTAATATCTAGAGAAACCCGATTCAAAACCAATAAACTCTGACGCAGGATTATTGAATTAAGACTGCTTTTCCCTTGACCCTGATGTGTCAATTTACCACTAATCAAACCTAAACCACAATTACGGATGGCCGGTTCAATTGGCTATATAATTAATTCTAACCCAATAAATATTTGCAACTATCTAATGGATCAAAACAATTAATATCATTAAACATGGAGAATCGCAGATGCAAGCATAAAAATAAAGTATAAGAACAATTAGATCTCACAGAATAATTTCGCTAGTGCTTCCCTAATCAATGCCGGAATATAGAAATTTAGCTAGAACTCATAATAAAAATAAATCAAACAAAATAAATAATTAATTGCAAAGGAAAGATGAAGGAATAAAACTTGAATTGAGAACTCCAAATTTGCTTCCACAATTTTGCTTCAAAGTTGCCGTCTGGAATATGTATGATATCTCCAAAAACAAAGTCCCCCTCAAATTGATCTCTAGCTAATATATATATAACTAAGGAAAAATCAAAACCTACTAACCTAGTCTAAATAGGCAACTAAAAAAAGTAACGTAAAGTCCACAAAAACAAACTAGTGGACTACTAGCTAATTAACTAACTTAAAATCAGTCCTCTTCAAACATGGTGGCCCAGCATGTCTTTCTTTTCGGCACTTTAGCCTTCAATCCATGCAATCAATTCACGCCCAGGCAGAATGGGCACACCGCACGGCAGACGTGCACAACTTCCTCTTCACACAGCTTCACGACTTCAAAACTCTTCTCAAAATCAATACTTTTCTCCAAAACCTATCAAATACCATAAACATTTATATAAGACCATAATTCATATCCAAAGACGATATTTAACACGAATTAAACATAGAAACCACACCAAAATCCCCCAAATAAATGCGTATAAATACGCCCAATCAGCATTCCAGACATAATATCCTTGTGGAGTTGAGAAGGCTGTGAACTTCTTACTCCCTTTCTCCATGCGAATCTGGTAGAAACCTGATTTGCAATCGAACTTTGAGAATACCCTTGCACTTCTAATGCAGTTGATAAGGTGTTCTCTGCTTGGGATGAAATATCCGTCAAACTCAAGAATATCATTAATCCCTTTGTAATTAATGACCAATCTTGGCTTTCCTCGCTTGATCTCCCCATGATTTCTCACCAGAAATCCAGGACTGCTGTAAGGCGAATTCCCTGGTTCGATCAACTTCAGATCAAGGTGTTCCTTGATTATACTCCTCATATCCTGTTGATCTTGAGTGTTCATCAGGATAGGTCTGAACCTTACGAACTCATGCTCCTTTCCAGTTTTAACTTTCAAGGAAGCTTCGAGCTGGTTCTTGTCCCACCATGCCAAAGGATTCTCGTGGTAACACTTCTAGATTCCCCTTTTGACGTCGGCAGAATTATTTCTGGGAAAAGAATTCATTGAAGTACCAGAAATATTCAAAGAAGTAGCCAAGGCAGTCAATCCAAACCGAGTGGAAATTCCCCAGATCAGGGAAATTGATATCGAAGTAGGAGACAAGCAGGTGCTAAACCACAATCAAAGTCTTAGATTGGGAGCACCAAGGCTATCATTCCAGGGAGATAAGCTAACTTCAGGGCCTATAACAAGGAGTTTCTCTCATTCCTATGAGAGAAGGGCGATTTAGAAAACACCAGTTCCAGACATGAGAGTCAAGCTCAAATGTTCCGAAGGATGGAGAAGGGTTTCCACAAGATTTAATACAATCGAAAGGAAAAATCAGTTTCCTTGTGATACATTGTATTATCTGGCGAATCCAGAAAGCAACCGATACATCGGAACATTGATGGTTGGAGGCTTTGAAATCCAAGTCGAGGGACAAGCCGAACAAGAAGCTAACGTTCTTATCTTAGGACGCAATTTCCTTGACAGCTATCAGCCATGGTCATGGAGAGCAGGAGGAATGGAGATCACAATCGGAAACAAAAGATTAATGATCAAATGACAAGTCCATTCTCTATATACATCTCTGTAGGGATGTTATATGAGAAATTCAAAGCAGAATATTTTGCTGCTTATGTGGATTCAGGAGCAGGAATCTGTACAGCAAAACGAGGAGTCTTTCCAGCAGAAGTTGAAGAAGAACTGCCGAGTGCGTGGTTGGACGAGAGCCTGGAGGGCGGAAGGTCCGTAAAACGCGACGTGAACTGACTCCTGAAGGTGACCATTCGGCGAAAGGTATAATGTTGATTTATGTTTAGAATTATTTTGAAGTGTTACGGAAGCATGTTGGGCCTGATATTACTGTATGCATGTATTAATTAAGCATGATTTATGACGAAGGGCTATTTGGTCATTTAATTGGCTTTTGGTTACTAAAGTCCTACTTTAAACCTTGTGGCTATATAAGTCTTTAACTATGTGAGTTTGGCTAAATGTGTCTTTTTCCCTAAATATATTATTAATACGAAATCTGGAAATCTTTTATCAATCAATCTGACAGTCATGAATTGTCACCAAATATTCGCACTCAGATTCGAACTAAAAAATTAGTTAGAATACTTATACAACTGTAAGTGAAAGTAAAATAAACTTAAAAATTAGTTAGAAACTCATGCAACTGTAAGTGAAAGTAAAGTAGACTTTGATGGGTGAACTTCATGCTGTGCTCTTGGGTATTGGTTTTTGTATGGAGAATGAGCTCGGTCCTATTCTTGTCTACTCAGATTCTCTTTTGACGGTGCATATCGTTCATGATGATCATGGAGGGATGGGTTTGCTTTGTGACTATCTTTTTTAAGCTTTTGTGCATGCTAAAAAGAATATTGTTTTAGGACCGCCCATTGTTTAGCTGCTTGATTTGATGGTGTAATAATCTGGAAGCAAGAATTTCCATCCTAGCTTACAAATATTGTTTCCGCTGATTTAATATAATTGCTTCGTTTCTTCTCAAAAAAAAAAAAAAAAAGATATAGAGTCATAAAACACATTTTTTTGTATATCGGAATATGCTCCTCAAAACCATGCATCTTATGTTGCCCTTTTGTGTTGGTATTATAATCTTATATGTAGAATCAATTATCAAACAAAAGTTAGTACTATGGTCAAATTGAATATATGAATGAAGATTTGGTCCAAAGTGTGAGACAAACCAATAGTTTTCGGGAACCTCAAGAATCTTTGGAAAATTACACTTTTTTTTACTGTCGACATTATAAAATAGCCTAGATATAGCAACTAAGGTAAATATTGGATTGGATGGTTGGAGACAACGGACATTAATCTATCTATATATAAAAGCTCATCCACTCATATAAATAATAAGTTATGTTTTCAATCACTTTACTATTTTTAGGAATAAACTTCTTTTTATTTGATTTTAATTTCGTCTACTTCAAATTATATGAATATTTTTTATTGTAATTTTTTATATTGTCCCAATTAAAGTATTAGTTAATTTTTTATCTTTTAAATATTTTATATTTACGAATAAAATGTAAACAAACTGTTGAATAAATAATTATAATATTATTAAAATATTTATATTGACAAGATTTATGATTAAAACTATACTTTAAGATATTTATTTATTATTTCTTGAATATTTAATCAACATATGTAAAACATTTGAAATTTAAGATTAATCAAACATTATGATTGTGTATAATTATAATCCTAAAAAATTAATTATAACATAATCATAGCTCTATAATTTATTGCATTAGTTATTTTTAATCTCTTAAATATGTTATAGGTAATAGTTATATTATATATAATTTTTTTAAATGGAATATATAGTACATATTTTTGTATAAAATGATCACGCATGTTCAGTAAATGTAAATAAAATATTTAATAAATGTAGGTATTAGAGATGTAACAAGTGGTGGTGATAATGATGATTATGCATCTACCCATCTCCTTGAGGATATATTACTTAAATCATCTGATGTTCCTATACAAGATATCATTTTAAACACTTACTCGTCTTACTCTAACAACATCAACAATATATAATTTTTATTTGAAAGAACGAGCAATAAGTGCTCCTACTCATATATTGTACAACATAAATTTTTTAACATTAATAAAAAAAAATTAAAATTCTAAATCTACATAATACTTTAAAATAATATTTTATTATCAAAAAATAATATTTCTCGCATGGGAGCCAAACTACATATGTATATATTTTAGTACTATATATATTTGAGGAGAAATTTTGTACTCCCTCCGTCCCTGAAATAAGTTCCTCTTTTTCCTTTTCGGGACGTCCCCCAAATAAGTTTCTCTTTCTTTCTTTCCATTTTTGGACAACTATATTTTATTTATTCTTACTTTTCACTTTTTCACCACTCTCAATACTAATTATAACACTTTTTCACATTTTCACCACTCTCAATACTAATTACAACACATTTTTCTCCACTATCAATACACTTTACCATTTTTCCTTAAAACTCGTGCCGTCCCCTTATAGGAACTTATTTCAGGGACGGATGAAGTATAAGTTATTGAGGTTGTCTCCTGTACACTCAGGCGGTAGGTACACCCGGATGTAAATAACACTAACACTAACTGTCACAGCCCACTATCCCAATGACGGGTTAACCGGGGTTATGACTTGGGTGAACAATAAGAAATGGAAATTAAAAAGGGATTTACCAAATAACCAACGTTAATAACAACAAACTAGTGGTATATATATATATAACCACTTATGTAATTAACAAATGAGCCAGCCATAACGACTAAACCCCAAATGAAAGTTAAACAAAATGAAGGAGTAATAAGTTCCACAATACGATAACAAATTCAGAGTGTTTGCAGCGGAAAAACGTGTGAGTTATGCATATGGAGATGCATACTCAAGGTTTCATTACATAAACATCAAAAGGGAAATCCGCTCAACACCGATCCATTCCATCGCCTGCTCAACCTGCACATTTAGAAATACATGCAGGGCTGAGTATAAAAATACTCAGTGACATAAGCCGAAAATACAACATGCATACATATATAAATTGAACTGCCATAACAGTAACACACAGGGGTTTTCATAAATGACCTGCGCTTACTAAAACATTTCGTTCATTTTCATAAAGGTGGATGCATCCCATTTTCAGTCTATATGATCCATATCTGTCCTTTCTGTCACGCGCCGGGAAGGAGGCCTCCTTACCACGGACGCCAAGACCGGTCGCAAGCGACTCGCGGTCTCCATGAGTGTACACGTTAACCCTAGCTAGCGACCTTTGTCTAGCATAGGATCCCAATTGGATTTCCTTTAAAGTTGGCGAACCAACACAGATAGGATACATATAAAAACATAAACATTTTGGCAGTCAATCATTTCATAAACATTTCATTTTCATAACATTTTCATTTTCATAAAGGGCATTGAACATATAAGCATTTTATAAGAACTGAATAAATAGTCAAAACATATCATGCATATATATTCGCATATGAGGCCTACGTCACGCAGGGGATCTCTATATACGTAATAATAAAATAATGCCCACCTCAATTGTTCTTAAAGCTGGCGTGGAATCGTTTCTTCTTCTGCTTCACTTTCTGTCGCCCGGACCTTCATTGATGAAGAGTCGATAAGTTCGTGAAGAAATTGTCATAAGACAAAGTCTAATTCTACGTGCCTAGGGTATCTTTTAAAGTTTTAGGGTTCTAGCATCCATATTAATCTCGTTTCATTCAATCAATAAAATGTAACCAATTATCATGTAACTATTATATAGGTTCGAACCCATTTGTTCGAACATCAACATGTACATAATCCATAACCTCCCTCTACACCCGTCATTTAGTCAAGTACTCCATCAATTAAGAACAAGCCATATATTATCACCCTGAAAATTTAATCATTATAAATCATGCTTTCTCATACTTCGCACATTTTCATCACTTAAATAAATAAATCATTTATAAACACATGCTTAGTAATTTAATATCTCAATTAAATCTCAAGCTCATTTGATAAAGTAAATCATATACTTAATCATTCTATAACACAATTCCACATTTTTTTTTATCATGTAAATAAATAAGAAATTCCATTATTCATTTATAAATAATAAAACATTTTAAAATACATTGAGATGAAATAAAACATTTTAACCATTTAAAAAAAATCCATACTCGTAAGCTTTGAAAATAATTTTATCATGTAATAAATAGGGCTTAATCCCAAAATATTTGCTTTAAAGTCCATTAATAATTTAAATAATAGAATGGACTTCATTTAGAATAAATAATCCCAACTTTAAATATTAAAATTTAAATCAAGAGATTTAAATTCACTAAATAATTTAGTGTAAATTCAAACATTTTTTTAAAAAAAAAAAAAAAAATAAGGCCAAAAATTCGTAGGCTTTATTAATCAATTAACAGTTCAAAACTTAATTAAAATGGGCCCATTACATTTTATTAAATAAAAATCGGCCCATTCCTTTTTTTTTACAAAGCAGGAAGGCCCAGCAACATAAAATAAAATCGGCCCATTTTATTTAAAACTTTCGGCCCAAGCTAAATAAATAAATCGGCCCAAACAAAATTAATAAAAAAAAAACCCAATTAAATCCTAACCCTAACATAACACACATATATCACACACACAAACACATAACACACGCACATCACACAAATACACACACTCAGCACACACAACACTCTCACTCTCCCTCTCGGCTCTCTCTCTCGCCTCTCTTACTCTCACTCGGCTGAGGGCGGCACCGCCTCCGGCGCGCCGCCTCGCCGGACGTCTCCCCTCTCCCTCTCACTCTCATCGCTCTGTCTCGCCGGAAGTCAGCCGCACGCCGCCGCTTTCGCGTGCCACTGCCGCCTCCGCCGTGGCCAAGCACGGCGCCGCCTGGTCGTCCCCAGCCTTGGAACAGGGTGACAGAGGCCTCTCCGCCGCTGCATGTGCCTTCTCCGGCCGTTGTGAAAAGCCGAGCGTCGCCGCGCCGCTTCCCCCGTTCTCCGCCGTCTCCGCCATGGCCGGAATCGTGGTGGATGGCCGAGCCTTGCCTCGCCGTGAAGGTAGGCTCCAGATCTGAGCTCCCTTTCCTCTCCTTTCTATTTTAAAAAAAAACAGATCTGAACTCCTCCCTTTTCTCCTCTTTTCCGGCCGAACAGAACCGCCGTTCGTGTCGCTGCGCCGCTGTTTCCGCCGCGTCGCCGGAAAAGATAAGTCTCTCCCCCTTTTTCCCGTATCTCTCTCTCTTTTTTTTTATTTTTACAGAAGCCCTAACCATCTCTCTCTCTACCCTCTTCTCTCTCGTTTTGGCAGGACAAGGGCTAGCGGCTGTGCCGCCGCCGCCGTCGCCGACCGTGAGCAGCCCCCGGCTGCTCTCACCTCTTTCCCCATTTTCGGACATACACAGAAGGCAAAGACACAAGAACCCCCAAATTTTTCAGTCCAGATTCAAAATATAGAACAAGTTAGGGTTTTAAAAATCTGTTCTTTCATCATTCATTTCCTTTTTATTAAAACTGATTGTACATGTAATAGATTAGAGAATATAGTAAAATGTGTGCGTGTGTATTATTCTGTTGGTGGTTCTCTGATGGTGATAAGCTGATGTAATTGAAACAATAATAGTCTAAAAGAAGTGGTAATGGATGCGTGTGTTCGATCTGTTTTCATTTGAATCATAGTTTTGTAATTTAACAAATGAATGTATGGAGAAAGTAAAGTAGGAGGTAACCTTGATAATTTTCTGAACTCACAAAGTTTGATCTGCGAATCAACAATTTAACAATGAATTTGGATCTGAATCTGCTTGATTACTGGAATTTGGAAACATAAACATAGTTAAAATGGAGGGTTGTATCCCCAAGGAAGAAGAAGAGAATTGGTTGGAACACTTACCTCTGCACTTTAAACTTTGTTGGGTGTGTTGAAAAGAGAAGGAAAGAGCGGATGAACTAATAGAAGGAAACTTAGCTTTTAAAACTTGGCTTTTGTCTAATTGAAATGGCAGAGGATTGATGATAAGATTTTGATTAAATAAAAGCTAATTGCATGTTGAGATGTTAAAGGTGTAGAAGATGGCTGGCAAAAGAAAGTGTAAAGAGTGTTTAGTGGAATGATGAGTGTGTGGAATAATGAGTGTTTAGTGGAATGATGAGTGTTTAGTGGGATGGTTGGCATATGATGAGTGTTTCCAACACCATCAATTTATTTAAGAGTAAGATGGATGTGGAAATGTGTAGGTGCTAGATGAATGTGATGAATAAAATTCTTATTCTGTATTTGTAATACTAATTTCGGGTTCTCATATAACGAAGCTTCGTTATAACTCTCTATAAATTACATATTTTATAACTCGTTTTATAAGTCGAAAATTAATTACGACTTCAAGTAAATAATAGAAATATTATTTCTATCGTATATAAATTAAATAACATGACTTTGCTAAGTCAGTTATAATCCGAAATAATAATTATTGACTACTCAATAATCCTTTAAATCTCAAACGGATTCAAAAAAAATAATAAGAATTTAGCACATCAAAACACATATATAACAATTAAATCATATCAGATAAATCAAATCAGTTTTATTATTAATGGATGCCGAACCCTAATTATTAAGTCTTTAATCAGTGATTAAAAACTGGGATATGACATACTATCCTCCTTAAAATAAATTTCGTCCCGAAATTTGTACCTCAGGAAATAATTCTGGGTATTTCTCCTTCATGCTAGACTCGAGTTCCCATGTCGCCTCTTCTTGATCATGGTGCTTCCAAAGGACTTTTACTAAGGGTATCGACTTATTCCTTAGTACTTGAACCTTCCGATCTAGAATAGATTCGGGTCTCTCTTCATAGCTCATATCTGGGCTAAGGATAACGTCGTCTCTTTGGATCACGTGTTTTGGATCATAAACATATTTTCTCAACTGCGACACATGAAACACATTATGCACATTCCCAAGGCTTGGCGGCAACGCCAGCCTGTAAGCTACCGGGCCCACCCTTTCTAGGATCTCATAGGGTCCTATAAAACGGGGTCTAAGCTTACCCTTTACGCCAAATCTTGTAATCCCTTTAGAAGGAGAAATCTTCAAAAAGACTTTATCCCCACACTCAAACTGCAAGTCGGTTCGACGTTTGTCGGCATAAGACTTTTGTCTATCTTGGGCCTCTTTAATACGCTGTCGAATCTGACGGACGATCTTAATCATCTCGCCTACTGTATCTGGCCCCAAGATTCTTCTTTCGCCGACTTCATCCCAGTAAAGCGGCGATCTACATTTCTTCCCGTATAACGCCTCATAAGGTGCCATGGCGATAGTTGCTTGATAGCTGTTGTTGTAAGCAAATTCGATTAGTGGCAACACACGCTCCCAATCTTCTCCTCTATCTAGCACAACAGTCCTTAACATATCTTCTAGCGTTTGAATTGTCCTTTCGGACTGACCGTCGGTCTGCGGGTGGAAAGCTGTGCTGAAATTCAACCTTGTTCCCAATTCCTTCTGCAAGCTTATCCAGAATCTGGAGGTAAACTTAGAATCTCTGTCGGACGTGATTGTCTTCGGCACCCCATGTAAACGCACGATCTCCTTGATGTAGAGTTGGGCTAACTTATCTGATCTATACGTGATAGGGATAGGCAGAAAGTGTGCACTCTTTGTGAGTCTGTCTACAATGACCCATATTACCGTGTTACCTCGTCTTGTTTTTGGCAATCCTGTAACAAAGTCCATTGCAATATCGTCCCATTTCCATTCTGGAATCTCCAAAGGCTGTAGCTCGCCGTAAGGTCGTTGGTGTAAAGCCTTTACTTGCTGGCAAACTAGACACTTTTCGACGAATAAAGCCACGTCTCGTTTCATTCCTTCCCACCAGAAATTCTCTTTTAGATCTTGATACATCTTAGTGCTTCCCGGGTGGGCGACATAAGGAGTGTCATGGGCTTCGCTCATGATCTTGTTCTTGAGTTCCTCGTCATGAGGGATGCATATTCTCCTCTCAAAGAAAATAGCATTATCGGCTTCTTCGTGGTAGTTCTTAAGATTTCCTTCTCTTATCTTAGCTCGTAATTTCTCCAATTTATCATCCTTCCTTTGAGCTTCTACCACCAATTTCCTCAAATTCGGTATAATCGCGACCACCCCCGCTATTGTAGCAGGTGGGTTTATCACCTCTAATTTCATCCTATCAAAATCTCGTATGAGCTCTTCTTCCTTTGTAAGGATGTATCCCAGTTTCAATGGGACCTTGCGGCTCAATGCGTCGGCTACTACATTGGCCTTCCCCGGGTGATAATTTATACCACAGTCATAATCTTTTACTAATTCGAGCCACCTTCGCTGTCTCATGTTGAGATCCTTTTGCTCGAAAAAGTATTTTAGACTTTTGTGATCGGTGTAAATCTCACACCTGACACCATATAGATGATGTCTCCAGATTTTTAGTGCGTGCACTACCGCCGCTAGTTCAAGATCATGGGTCGGATAATTCAATTCGTGTGGCCTAAGTTGCCGCGATGCATATGCAATCACTTTGCCTTCCTGCATCAAAACGCATCCTAGTCCGTTCTTTGATGCATCCGTGTAGACCACATACTCCTTGTCTGGTTCCGGAATTGTTAGCACTGGCGCTGTAGTTAGCTTTTCCTTGAGCAGCTGAAAACTTTCTTCACACTCGTTAGTCCATGTGTATTTAATTCCCTTTCGGAGCAATTGCGTCATCGGCCTTGCTATCTTGGAAAATCCCTCAATGAATCTTCGATAGTAGCCAGCCAATCCCAAGAAACTTCTGATCTCGTTTGGGGTAGTTGGCGACTTCCATCCTTGTACTGCTTCCACTTTGGCGGGGTCCACCTTAATACCTTCTGAAGATACAATATGTCCCAGAAATGTAACTTCTTTGAGCCAAAACTCACATTTGTTGAATTTGGCATAAAGGCGCTCATCCCTAAGAGTTTGCAAAACAGTTCTCAGATGTTCCCTGTGTTCTTCTTCATTCTTGGAGTAAATGAGGATATCATCAATAAACACCAAGACGAATTTATCCAAATAAGGATGAAATACTCTGTTCATGAGGTCCATGAACACAGCTGGTGCATTTGTTAGTCCGAACGGTACAACTACGAACTCGTAGTGACCATATCTTGTTCGGAAAGCCGTTTTGGGTATATCTTCATGTCTAACCTTTAACTGATGATACCCAGACTTCAAATCGATTTTGGAGAAAACACTCGTGCCCTTGAGTTGGTCGAATAAATCATCAATTCTGGGCAATGGATACTTGTTCTTAAGCGTTAGCTTGTTCAGCTCTCGATAATCGATGCACAATCTCAAGGTTCCATCTTTCTTCTTGACAAACAGCACCGGCGCTCCCCATGGGGACACACTAGGCCTGATGAAGCCTAGGTCCAGCAACTCTTGTAACTGGATTTTCAACTCTTCCAATTCCTTCGGGCCCATTCTGTACGGTGCTTTTGATACCGGCGCCGCTCCTGGCTCTAGATCGATGGTGAATTCTACTTGTCTGTCAGGTGGTAATCCTGGCAAATTTTCTGGGAAAACATCTTGAAAATCCCGCACGATCTCTACATCTTCCATTGTCTTTTCGGTCTCAATTCCCCCGTTCAGGTATACGAGGAAGGCTTGGCAGTCTTTCTTGTTCATCATCTTCCTTGCCTGTAAAGCTGAAATAGTCGGCACTCTGTTCCTCCTGCATATTCCGTGGAAACTCAAAGCGTCCCTTCCTGGAAAGTTGAAACCGATTTTCCGCTCTTGGCACAATATCGTGGCATAGTTCTCCGCTAGCCAGTCCATTCCCAGGATTATATCAACGTCCTCCATCGATATAACATGCAAGTTGTTTGCTATAACCTTAAACGATCCTATGGTCAGTTCTAGGTTCGAGCAAGCATGTGTTACTACTGCTATTCCTCCTATTGGTGAAGAAATTCTCAAGTCCTGATTAGTCTTTTCAGGTTGGAGCTTTAAAGTTTTTACACATACACTTGCAATAAAAGAATGCGAGGCACCCGTGTCGAACAGAAGTATAACAGGTGTGTCAAGTAATGTGCCCATACCTGCCAAATTCCCTTGGTTGTTTCCTTGTTTATTCTTGTGCAAGGCATAGGCTCTTGCCTGTGGAATTTGCGGTGGACGTGCCGCAGGTCGATACTGCTGCTGTGGTGGTGGGTAGAGTAACTGTTGGCCTTGGATAGCCCTGAGTGGTTGTACTTGGCCCGGCTGATTCGGCCCTCTCATTCCTCCTTGTGGTTTTCCTTGGCAGTCTCTGGCAAAATGGCCCTTCTGGCCACACTTAAAGCAGGTATTGCTGCCAGCCAAGCATATGCCGTGATGTGACTTGGAGCATTTGGGACACAAAGGTGCCCTGAGCTGGCCCTGATTGTTTCCAGCTGATCCTGGATTGACTGGTCGTCCTTGCCATTGCCCTTGTGGCATCATGTTTCCTTGCCATGGCCTCTTGTTATCTTGGTTGTTGTAGTAACCCCTATTATTGTTGTTGTTGCCATCCCATTTTCTCTTCCCACGATCGTTGTTTCCCGAAGCTTGAGTCTGGGTTGGGCGGTCTTCAGGCATGGCTGCTTCAACATCCAGGGCTCTGCTAAGTGCCTCAGAGTGGGTGAGATTACCATGACCAGCAAGCGCCATCTTGATCTCATGCCTAAGGCCTGAACGAAACTTCTCGGCCATCTTTTCATCAGTGTCGATCAGATGAGGGGCATAGCGAGACATGTCGCAGAAAGCACGATCGTATTCCGTCACGGACATCTTGTTTTGTTTCAGATTGAAAAACTCCGTCTCTTTCTTCTTTCTGTAGCTCTTGGGAATGTATTTATCGTAGATCTCCGTCTTGAAGTCTTCCCAAGTCAGGTTTTCCAATTGTTCGAGGGTCATTGCCCTCTTCTTGGTTTCCCACCAAAAATCTGCCGACCCAGTTAGTTGGAATGCAACACAAGAGAGTCTCTCTTGGTCAGAACAGTAAAGAAAGTCGAAAATCCTTTCCATTGCTCTAATCCAGATTTCGGCATCAGTCGGGTTGCCGGTCCCGTTGAATGTTGGCGGGCTCTGTTTAAGAAAAAGTTCCTCAACTCTTCGTGGGGGTTCGTTTGCGGTTCCCACATTGTTTCTTGGGGCTCTTCTGGGAGGCATTCTGTGCTTCAAAAATAAAAGATCCTTAGTATATTCCTTACCTCAATTCATAACATATTCCTCTTGATTTAATCATGAAAGCATCATAACAAAACATCTAAATCCTTATTGATCACAAGAGGGTACTAGGACAACTTAACAATTGTAAGGCTCAATTCTTGAACGATATCAAAACAAAGTGGTGCAGAAAAAATTTGTTGAGAAACTCAAACGAATAACCAGATGGTAGAAAGGAGTAACTACTAGGTCGAACAAAATGATCTAGAGTAAAAACTCATCTGGCTTTTCAACCGAAAGTTGAAACACATGGGTTTTCAACCCAAAATACGTCTACTGATATTTGGATCATGTGGACTGGCTAGGTCCAACATCATCACCTCCCAATCACACGGAAAACATCATCCCAAACTTTAAAAGCCGTGGACAACTATTCATAATAATAAAACTTAAGTTCGTACTGACAACCAAAAGCTTAATTTAAAGTTCTATGTCCCATTGAACTCAAACCCCCACGTATAACATGTACACAAATATATACATATATATAGGCAAAGCATACTGTTCTTAAAATCTATCGTGTACTAAAAGTCGATTCAGTGTTCCATCGCGTGTGAACATTTGAACGTAGAGACTATGCTCAAACCCTTGATGCAGCGTTTGCCTTGAATTCGTCTTGTATCATCATCCCGTGTTTTTCCTTCAACGCGTACATGTCTTTTCATTCCTCTTTGTAGTTCAAAAGAACCATTGTTTCATTGTGGAAGCTGAAATGCTCTAAGTTCTCTTTCATTCTTCTAAATCATCACTTCAAGAATCTAGATTGTAGAGATATCCTACTAATCCAGTAGTCTATGTTCTTTTAGAATAGTGATCATGCAACTTATAGCAATCTATGTTTTCTGGGGAAAGCATGTGTCAATTCTCTATCATTCTTCTCTTATCATAACATCATAACTGCAATGATATGCCATGAAAGGCAAAACATTCAACATTTCAATGAAAGGCAAAACATTCAACATTTCATCATAGCATGCTCTTTACATAAACATTTTCATGAAACAGTTTAGAATAATAACATCTTTAAAACATTGTAACTGCAGTTACCTTTTTCCTTGATTGAGCACGATGCAATGGAGTGTTGAGCGGTGTCGTATGAACCCACGTATGTCTAGTGAATCAAACTAGACATGACTTTTTAGAAAATGGTTTCTAGGGCCAGAGCAAACGAACTGCTCTGATACCACTCTGTCACAGCCCACTATCCCAATGACGGGTTAACCGGGGTTATGACTTGGGTGAACAATAAGAAATGGAAATTTAAAAGGGATTTACCAAATAACCAACATTAATAACAACAAACTAGTGGTATATATATATATAACCACTTAGGTAATTAACAAATGAGCCAGCCATAACGACTAAACCCCAAATGAAAGTTAAACAAAATGAAGGAGTAATAAGTTCCACAATACGATAATAAATTCAGAGTGTTTGCAGCGGAAAAACGTGTGAGTTATGCATATGGAGATGCATACTCAAGGTTTCATTACATAAACATCAAAAGGGAAATCCGCTCAACACCGATCCATTCCATCGCCTGCTCAACCTGCACATTTAGAAATACATGCAGGGCTGAGTATAAAAATACTCAGTGACATAAGCCGAAAATACAACATGCATACATATATAAATTGAACTGCCATAACAGTAACACACAGGGGTTTTCATAAATGACCTGCGCTTACTAAAACATTTCGTTCATTTTCATAAAGGTGGATGCATCCCATTTTCAGTCTATATGATCCATATCTGTCCTTTCTGTCACGCGCCGGGAAGGAGGCCTCCTTACCACGGACGCCAAGACCGGTCGCAAGCGACTCGCGGTCTCCATGAGTGTACACGTTAACCCTAGCTAGCGACCTTTGTCTAGCATAGGATCCCAATTGGATTTCCTTTAAAGTTGGCGAACCAACACAGATAGGATACATATAAAAACATAAACATTTTGGCAGTCAATCATTTCATAAACATTTCATTTTCATAACATTTTCATTTTCATAAAGGGCATTGAACATATAAGCATTTTATAAGAACTGAATAAATAGTCAAAACATATCATGCATATATATTCGCATATGAGGCCTACGTCACGCAGGGGATCTCTATATACGTAATAATAAAATAATGCCCACCTCAATTGTTCTTAAAGCTGGCGTGGAATCGTTTCTTCTTCTGCTTCACTTTCTGTCGCCCGGACCTTCATTGATGAAGAGTCGATAAGTTCGTGAAGAAATTGTCATAAGACAAAGTCTAATTCTACGTGCCTAGGGTATCTTTTAAAGTTTTAGGGTTCTAGCATCCATATTAATCTCGTTTCATTCAATCAATAAAATGTAACCAATTATCATGTAACTATTATATAGGTTCGAACCCATTTGTTCGAACATCAACATGTACATAATCCATAACCTCCCTCTACACCCGTCATTTAGTCAAGTACTCCATCAATTAAGAACAAGCCATATATTATCACCCTGAAAATTTAATCATTATAAATCATGCTTTCTCATACTTCGCACATTTTCATCACTTAAATAAATAAATCATTTATAAACACATGCTTAGTAATTTAATATCTCAATTAAATCTCAAGCTCATTTGATAAAGTAAATCATATACTTAATCATTCTATAACACAATTCCACATTTTTTTTTATCATGTAAATAAATAAGAAATTCCATTATTCATTTATAAATAATAAAACATTTTAAAATACATTGAGATGAAATAAAACATTTTAACCATTTAAAAAAAATCCATACTCGTAAGCTTTGAAAATAATTTTATCATGTAATAAATAGGGCTTAATCCCAAAATATTTGCTTTAAAGTCCATTAATAATTTAAATAATAGAATGGACTTCATTTAGAATAAATAATCCCAACTTTAAATATTAAAATTTAAATCAAGAGATTTAAATTCACTAAATAATTTAGTGTAAATTCAAACATTTTTAAAAAAAAAAAAAAAAATAAGGCCAAAAATTCGTAGGCTTTATTAATCAATTAACAGTTCAAAACTTAATTAAAATGGGCCCATTACATTTTATTAAATAAAAATCGGCCCATTCCTTTTTTTTTTACAAAGCAGGAAGGCCCAGCAACATAAAATAAAATCGGCCCATTACATTTAAAACTTTCGGCCCAAGCTAAATAAATAAATCGACCCAAACAAAATTAATAAAAAAAAAGCCCAATTAAATCCTAACCCTAACATAACACACATATATCACACACACAAACACATAACACACGCACATCACACAAATACACACACTCAGCACACACAACACTCTCACTCTCCCTCTCGGCTCTCTCTCTCGCCTCTCTTACTCTCACTCGGCTGAGGGCGGCACCGCCTCCGGCGCGCCGCCTCGCCGGACGTCTCCCCTCTCCCTCTCACTCTCATCGCTCTGTCTCGCCGGAAGTCAGCCGCACGCCGCCGCCTTCGCGTGCCACTGCCGCCTCCGCCGTGGCCAAGCACGGCGCCGCCT
This sequence comes from Salvia miltiorrhiza, assembly GCF_028751815.1. NCBI lineage: Eukaryota > Viridiplantae > Streptophyta > Magnoliopsida > Lamiales > Lamiaceae > Salvia > Salvia miltiorrhiza. Next base: position 41,459,170 of record NC_080390.1, on the reverse strand, counting down.
GGTCGTCCCCAGCCTTGGAACAGGGTGACAGAGGCCTCTCCGCCGCTGCATGTGCCTTCTCCGGCCGTTGTGAAAAGCCGAGCGTCGCCGCGCCGCTTCCCCCGTTCTCCGCCGTCTCCGCCATGGCCGGAATCGTGGTGGATGGCCGAGCCTTGCCTCGCCGTGAAGGTAGGCTCCAGATCTGAGCTCCCTTTCCTCTCCTTTCTATTTTAAAAAAAAACAGATCTGAACTCCTCCCTTTTCTCCTCTTTTCCGGCCGAACAGAACCGCCGTTCGTGTCGCTGCGCCGCTGTTTCCGCCGCGTCGCCGGAAAAGATAAGTCTCTCCCCCTTTTTCCCGTATCTCTCTCTCTTTTTTTTTATTTTTACAGAAGCCCTAACCATCTCTCTCTCTACCCTCTTCTCTCTCGTTTTGGCAGGACAAGGGCTAGCGGCTGTGCCGCCGCCGCCGTCGCCGACCGTGAGCAGCCCCCGGCTGCTCTCACCTCTTTCCCCATTTTCGGACATACACAGAAGGCAAAGACACAAGAACCCCCAAATTTTTCAGTCCAGATTCAAAATATAGAACAAGTTAGGGTTTTAAAAATCTGTTCTTTCATCATTCATTTCCTTTTTATTAAAACTGATTGTACATGTAATAGATTAGAGAATATAGTAAAATGTGTGCGTGTGTATTATTCTGTTGGTGGTTCTCTGATGGTGATAAGCTGATGTAATTGAAACAATAATAGTCTAAAAGAAGTGGTAATGGATGCGTGTGTTCGATCTGTTTTCATTTGAATCATAGTTTTGTAATTTAACAAATGAATGTATGGAGAAAGTAAAGTAGGAGGTAACCTTGATAATTTTCTGAACTCACAAAGTTTGATCTGCGAATCAACAATTTAACAATGAATTTGGATCTGAATCTGCTTGATTACTGGAATTTGGAAACATAAACATAGTTAAAATGGAGGGTTGTATCCCCAAGGAAGAAGAAGAGAATTGGTTGGAACACTTACCTCTGCACTTTAAACTTTGTTGGGTGTGTTGAAAAGAGAAGGAAAGAGCGGATGAACTAATAGAAGGAAACTTAGCTTTTAAAACTTGGCTTTTGTCTAATTGAAATGGCAGAGGATTGATGATAAGATTTTGATTAAATAAAAGCTAATTGCATGTTGAGATGTTAAAGGTGTAGAAGATGGCTGGCAAAAGAAAGTGTAAAGAGTGTTTAGTGGAATGATGAGTGTGTGGAATAATGAGTGTTTAGTGGAATGATGAGTGTTTAGTGGGATGGTTGGCATATGATGAGTGTTTCCAACACCATCAATTTATTTAAGAGTAAGATGGATGTGGAAATGTGTAGGTGCTAGATGAATGTGATGAATAAAATTCTTATTCTGTATTTGTAATACTAATTTCGGGTTCTCATATAACGAAGCTTCGTTATAACTCTCTATAAATTACATATTTTATAACTCGTTTTATAAGTCGAAAATTAATTACGACTTCAAGTAAATAATAGAAATATTATTTCTATCGTATATAAATTAAATAACATGACTTTGCTAAGTCAGTTATAATCCGAAATAATAATTATTGACTACTCAATAATCCTTTAAATCTCAAACGGATTCAAAAAAAAATAATAAGAATTTAGCACATCAAAACACATATATAACAATTAAATCATATCAGATAAATCAAATCAGTTTTATTATTAATGGATGCCGAACCCTAATTATTAAGTCTTTAATCAGTGATTAAAAACTGGGATATGACACTAACACTATTTTGTTTTACAAATGACACTATCATGTTATATAAATAACATTATCTCGAAATGACACTAACAATAAATGACACTATCATATTATCGAAATGACACAAATACTCTGGGTGTACCGTACACCAGGGTGTACAGGAGATTTTGTGTAAGTTATTTTATTACGATGTGTATATATTATATCATCTTTAATTTTGTCATATATTTTTTAAATTTGAAAGAAATTAAAATTTAGTGCAAATTTTGAAAAGGGCTAAAGTTTATGTATTTATATTAGGGTTAATTGCCGAAAAAAACATATACTTTTTTGATTTTTGGTTATTTCCCATGACAAAAAAAGTCTGAACAGAAATCCATGAATTGAAAACTTAATTGTAATTTTCCCCCGCGTCCATTTTTTCCCCAAATTGAATCCGAGGTGGCAATCGGATTTCCAGCGTGTCATCGCCGGGAATTGGAGTTTTGCGGCGATAGTGAAGCTTTTTTGAGTCCCGTCACCTCGACCTCCGGCGCCAGCAAACCAGTCAACGGTCGCCTTGCCCGAGCCTCGTGACTCGACCCCGAGTCCTCGACGCCTGCGGCGATTGGCAGTTGGCACGACAATTAGTTTTGAGAGAACTGATTTAGATCCCAGCTCCCACCTCCGCCGCCCTCATCTCGCCTCCAACCTCCGCCCTCTCGCCTCGCCGCTTCCACACACCGCCTCCGCCCTCCCCTTTCCTCTTCCAGTTCGCTCGCCTCTATTCTCATTAATTAGGGCTCATTGCTTGACAAAGCAGGGGGAGGGAGACAGAACCAGATCTGCAGCGCCTCTTTAAGAAATTTGGGTAACTGATTCAGATCCCGGCTCCCACTTCCGCCGCCCTCGTCTCGCCTCCAACCTCTGCCCTCTCGCCTCGCCGCCTTCGCCCTCCCCTTTCCTCTTCCAGTTTGCTCGCCTCCATTCTCATTAATTAGGGCTCATTGCTTGACAAAGCAGGAGGAGGGAGACAGAACCAGATCTGCGGCGCCTCTTTTAGAAATTTGGGTTTCAGGCGGCGGCGATGTGGCTGCCTAGTCATCAGGCGATGTGGCTGCCTAGTCATCAATTTATTTTGACAGATGGAATGAATTATGCCACGTTGGATCGGAGCTCCATCGGAGATCGCCGGAAAATGGACGCGGGGGAAAATTACAATTAAGTTTTCAATTCATGGATTTCTGTTCAGACTTTTTTTGTCATGGGAAATAACCAAAAATCGAAAAAGTATATGGTTTTTCCGGCAATTAACCCTTTATATTACAACTTTATATAATTGAAAAAAATACCAAAATTCACTAATAGAATGTGGATTTACAGTCAATTAACGCTTAAAAAAATATGTTGTTAAATGAAAATCAGTAAAAAGTAATTAAAAGTTCCAAAAACTCTTTCAAGACTAATAGAAAATTTGAAAGAAAAATATCTAGATATTTTGGTGAGAATTTTAAATAAATAATAATAATCAATAGATAAAAAGTTTTTGTCAAAATCCTCGTCGTTCATTTGATTAGCCTCCAACTATAAGATGGTTTCATCTTCATTTAATGTTATTATCGTTATTAAAGCTATTTTATAAAATAATATAGGTAATTTATAGAATTTTATAAACATAATATTTTAAAAAATATTTTTTTTACTATTTTAATTAAGTAGGTATCACTGTGCATCGCACGTGAGTAATACTAGTTGACAATGAAACTTAGGAGATGATTGATACAAAGGAATGAAGGTGGGAATGGAATGATGATTCCTACCTTCATTCAATTTCTTTGCTTGGTATACTTTTTTTGATAGAAATCATTATTCCATTTAGAATCACCATTTCTACATCTATGAAAATCATCATTCATTCCACCCACCATTGTCAATAACGTAGTCACAAGGGAGGCAGTGGGGGTATCAGACCCCACTAAAACTTTCAAAAAATAGGAGTGTTTTAGTAATTTCATATTTAATATTAAATAAATACATAAATCTATTATTTTAGTAATAATCTCAATTTCTTTTTATGTTGTATGAGAGATAAGCTATTCAATGGTTGTCTGATATCTTACATAAAAAACGATGCGTTTGTAAATATTACTAATAAAACGATTATGTAGCCATTTCAAAACATGAAATTAAGAAAATAAATGTTATGATGGTAGGGTATTTAGTTTTATCTTTGTAATATCATGATGCAACTAATGCATGATTGTGATTGTATTGACATTGATATTTTTATATTCTTTTTATGAATTTATAATATTGTGATTATTACTCCCATTCGTCCCAGTTAAATTCTTTTCGACACAGAATTTAAGAAACTAATAGTATTTTAAATAATTTGGCAATAAAATGAATAAGTGATTAAATGATTCTTTGCATATATTTATTTTATATAAGAAAATTAATTAAGTTAATTGAGACGGTTCAAAAATAATATTGATCAAATTAGTTAAGTCGAAAAAAATATTTGGACTCCCCTGACTGAAAAGTCTGGCTACGTCACTGACCATGGTATTAGCCATTTCATTCCATTCTTAATCATTCTAAATTTATGTTTTGACATGTATATTTGTATGGAACATGCATTATTTATTATTATTATTATTATTATTATTATTTTTTTTAATTATAAAAAATATTTTTTTGAATAAAAAACTATTTAAAAATAAAATAAAATATCATCAACCTTATATAAGCAATAGTCTAATATATGGATTGAAAGTGATTCAACACATTACACAATCATATACATGGATTGATATAAACAAAATAAAATAATTTCATTTCATTCATAAACTTTATTTTTAGCTACCAATTATAAGAATTGAATTAAACAAATAATCGCAATTATATTCCTTTGGTATTTCTTGTGCATACCAAGCATAGGAATCACTAATATTTGTCATTCCTTTCCCACCCTCATTCCATTCCTATTTCCATTTCATTCCACCCTTATTTCATTCCATCATACCAATCACCTCTTAAATATGGAAAAAAAAAAATTTAATCGAAAAATCAAACCGAACAAAACATACCCACACCATATATCCCGAATAGGTCGTTGACGAATTCTGAATGGTGCGGATCGTTCCACAATGTTCTAAGTCTACACAAATACGCTTGATCATAAAGTATTACTTTCTCCGTCCCGCTAAAAGTGACGAATTACTTTATTACAAATAAAATCTTTATTACAAATAAAATAAAATAAATATAAATTGATTAAAAATGATAGAATCTATATTTTTTAAGTATTAAATTTTGCTATTCGTAAAAATAAGTCATATTTTAATGGGACAATGGAAGCATTAATGAATGCGTATATTTTATCTGATAAATTTAATTGGCAGGATAGATTTTAATCTTTTGAGAAATGGTTTATGGATGAGTCACAGGACTCACGAGTCACGACACATAATTTTTTGGAATAAAGGGTGCTACAATAAATTTTAGGATGGCTTGGATTATTTAATTGTTGCATATTCGGCGAATTTGAAACATAGTTTTTCGGATAAATTGTATGTTCCCTCTGTCCCAATTCAATAGATCATAAAATTTGAATACGGATATTAAAAAATAAATAATTTATTAATAAAATAGAGAAAAAAAAATTGAGGATGTATATGTCCAAAAAGTAGTTGAAAGAAATAAAGAAAAAATAATTATGTGTAAAGTACAATGACATTTTGTGTAAATAATAAGCTATATGAGGATATTTGTAATGTATTGACTTTCTATTTTGGGAAGTGACCTATTGAATTGGGACGTCCAAATAAGAAAATATGACCTATTGAATTGGGACAGATAAAATACGCTAACTGGTATATTCCTCCCCCCTATACACCAGTACATACTGGCCTCAGGATCAACAATTGGTATCAGAGTCGGGGGCTCAAAAGAACTCTGCATTCTAATACCAATAATTGGTATCAGAACAGGTGTTTCTCTTGACCATTGCTTCAGAATATTAAGTCTCTCAAAATTGATCACAGAAAATCTTTTCAAAATTAGGGTTCAAAATCTTTTTACAATAACATTATCTTAGTGCATTTTTGCCATAGTGCACTCTGCATTCTGATGCCGACACTTGGTATCTAAGTAGGAGTTTAAAAGATCTCTGTATTTTGCAAAAGATTTTTCATTCATCCAATAATACATAAACTGTGATTATGAAATCTCTCTTGTCATACAAAGATTGAGTCCTTTCGCAGATGAATAAAGATCAAATCTTTCACTCAAAAGCTCGCCTATTGAAGAGAAAGCTTAGAAGTCATCCGACAGAAGTGTGGACTCAACAATCAAGATAGTAGCTTCGCTAATCTTGATCACAGGCTAAATGAGTCAGAGATAACATCCAAACTTCAGTTTAAGCCCATATCTAAAACTGTTGTTATCTCTGAACAAGAAGCAGACTCAAGGGAATCACCCCTGAAATAGAGAAGATTGAGCAAATCAAACTAAAACATAAGAATATGCTCAATTTGCTCAATCAAGCCCAACATGAGATTGGTTATATGAAGGAAAAGCTTCATCAAACTAAAGCTAATCATGTTGAGGAAATCAAAGAGTTCAGAGAAGAGAACTTCGAACTGAAGTACAAAATCGAGTTGTACTACAAGATCAACAACAACAACGAGAATAGCCAAAAAAGCTCGTGGACAAATATTGCGTCATCTATCATGAAACAGAAACTGCCAAGGCTCAACTCAAAGTTCCTCTATCCACAGTGTGGCTCACGAAGTGGGCGCGAGTCGCCTGCCGATTCCGAGGGAAGACAAGACTCGCAGTTGCAAGCTCGATGCGAAAGAGGAGAGATGAAATGCATGCGCTTCACAGGTCAATAGGAAAAAAAGAACAGAAATCTTGAGAGCATTGGTCTTCTCGGCCAAAAAATATACTCCCTCCGTCCACGAAAGAACTTCCTATCTTTTTTTTTTTTTGGGAATTCCACAAAAGAACTTCCTACCTATTTTTGGACTATACCCCATCACTTATAATCCTCTTACTTTTCACTTTTCACAACTCTCAATATTAATTATAACACCTTTTCACCACTCTCAATACACTCAACTATCTTTTATCCACTCTCAATACACTCAACAATATTTTTTCTTAAAACCCGTGTCACTCCCTCCTAGGAAGTTCTTTCATGGACTGGAGGGAGTATATGTTTTTATTTATTTATTGTAAAAGAGTTAATTTGGCTCAAGCGGTCTTATCATTTTTATTCTTTATTCTTGATTTTATTCTATAAATACTTTATTCCTTCAACACCATATTCACACCATTCTCTTCTTCATCTTATTCTTCGAATCATATATTTCCCTTTCTTTCGTTTTAAAAAATGGATTGGGATGGTGAAACAATAATCCACAAAATTCAGCGCCGTCGTCGAAAAATTTAAATTTATTTAATTTAATTTAGAATAAAAATAAAATTAAAGAGATCGAAGATAAAAAAAAAAAAAAATCTAATGCGAGAGTGACTGAAAAAAAAAAAAAAAAAAAAGAGAAGTTTGTGACTCGTCAACGTACGGTCACACATGGTACCCTGCTTTTCCGACGCCATAATCATCTCCATCGAAATCCTCCGCTCTTATCTCACACACAACACCCACACATACACATACTAAATTACACATACACGCATAATCATGTATAAACCCACATGTGATGCAGTTCTGCGCATTCATTGACGCATCCACATGGCAATTCTGAGCTCTCTCGCTCATCTCCCCGTTTCTCTCTCTATCCATTCCAAGCCCCTTCCTCCCACGCCCAATCGTATTAGGGCTCAATTTCAAAATGGGGTGTGCTTATCGCCCGGCGAGGATTTACCGGCGGACTATGAGAGCTGGATGCCGAAGCGCGACGCCAAGAGTCGCCGGAGGGCAGGAATTCTGCTCCATCCGACGTCGTTTCCCGGCCCTTTCGGCATTGGTGATCTCGGCCCCCAAGCCTTCCAGTTCCTCGATTGGCTTCACGACGCCGGCTGCTCCGTTTGGCAGGTTCAGCGATTGCATTCATCATTTGTGTTTAACTTCACTTTGGATGTTAAGTAAAATGGGAAATACTTCAGACTGATTGCAATGTTAACATTGTAAAACTGATTCGCTGCTTGTTTATTTGACTTTTTAACTTTTTTGTATTTTGTTTAAATTTCAAATTGGATTCCTCTAGTACAGGTATTGCATGCTCATATATCTTTAGGTTATAGCAAAGCATGAAGAGGAAAAAAGTTTGATTTTTGTATTTCTCCAAGTATTTAATACTAATAGATACAGCTGAGTAGTTTATGCTCCCCCACCCTCAACTAAAAAACTAAGACGAACTTTGAAGTTTGACGAATCTACTGTTGTTGGCCTAGTCATGTAGCTCAAGGTAGTAGGACGTGTTCCACATTGAAGTTGGATTAGATATATATTATTGAGGAAAGAACTTAATGATCGTCTATGTGTAAAAGTGAACAATTTTATGCGTTTGCTGTTATGGTCACTTAATTGGTAGATAGACTTGTTTTTTGAACCTTTAGTAATGGTTTTGGTGTTCTAACAGGTTCTCCCACTTGTTCCTCCTGGGAGGAGGGCTAATGAAGAGGGATCTCCATATTCAGGACAGGTTTCACGGTTTTCTTTTACTCATATTTCGTATTTAATTTATTTTCATCAGAATATTATTTGAATATTTCTCAATTAAAGGGAGTACATATACTACAGAAAGAAGTCATTTTTTCAAAATTTTGAGCAACTATTGTGCTAAGATTCTAGTTGTATTTAATTTTTAGCTTTGTACAAAATAATGTTCTATCATTTAGTCATGCTCATAATGTTTCAGGATGCTAATTGTGGCAACACACTTTTGATATCTCTTGAGGAACTTGTGAAAGATGGTTTACTGTCAAAGGAAGATTTACCCAAACCATTGTGAGAATTATGTTTCATCGACCATGTTTATACTCTGACTTCCTTCTGTAATTTATGTCATATAATTCTTGCAGAGATATGGATCTTGTGAATTACACAGCTGTGGCTGATGTCAAGGATCCTTTGGTGGCTGAGGTAGAGCATAGACTCTCATCTTTTCAGCTAATGATTTTGAATTCTTAAAATTAGTTATACACATAGTTATCCATGTTAGTTCAAGTAATTTTTGCATGAGGCGTACCTGAAAGTTGGTCTACCCATTCAGGACTTGCTGCAATAATTTATTTAGTAAACCAATGTGTAAATATTGAAGAAATTTATTTAGAAATATCCCATCAAGAAGCAAGCTCATATTGTTGATTACTCTTGAGAAACAGAAAAGACTATCACATGGTTGTTTAACCCTTATGAATGAATTTTCATTCTTTAACTTTGAATTGAAATGCATAACTAGTCAGTAGTCACAGATGTTTTTATAGTGGACGAAAATGTTGAAGAAATTGATAATCTATTGATGAGTGAATCTTGTATATCGTTAATTGGACGATACTCATCCTGCTTCAGTCATTGCCATTAATAGTTTCTGAGTTATCTGATTTCATTTCACAGCTGATATGCCTGAGTATTAGTCTACTTGAAGTTCATGAATATTCCTTTCATCCTTTCTCAGGCAGTATCATTTTTTATTAGTCAAATTGAACTGAAATCAGTATCATGGCTGGTTTTCGATAATAACCTTTTAAGGCCATTCCTATGAGTAGACCATTGTTTTCATTATGTTGTAGGCTGCAAAGAGGCTTATTTCAAGTGAGGGGGAGCTAAAGAATCAACTTAATGAATTCCGCAAAGATCCTAGTATTGCAGGTGAGAATTTTGGGTTCCTTTTCCTTATTAGTCACTCCTCTAGCAAGAAGATTATTACAATGAAGCCATCAATACTAAATGAGTGGTAAATTGAAATCATAATCTTATGTTCCTTACTTTTCTTATTAAGTTATGTTATGTTGCCAAATCAGGCAATAGGCAGTTCGGTTATGAAAGATTCCTATTCAATGCAAAAGTTAGTATTGTTTAGATTGAGTGCTATGCTTTTATTGGCTACTAAATACTAATGTAATAGTTCATCCTCAATAGAATATGCACCCACCACTTTTGTAGTTTTTTGGCCTGGTAGTATTATTGCCTGCTTATTACTTCAAGAGGCTTGACAAGTTGAAGACACTGGTCCTGGCTGGATACAAGTGTCCTTGCTTCGATTAATGGATCTCTTCTATCCAGTTTACAAAGCACATGTTTATTTTCCGGACTTAGATTTTGCTTGATCTTTTTCATCCATCTTCGGTTCATATTTGTTTTCATCTTACTAAATGTTAGAAAGATACCTTTTTTTACTCTGTCAACATGCTGTAATGCTCAAGTAAAAACATTTATTTGTCCTTATGTATGCTTTTCGTGTCTTGTTCCTGAGAGAGTCTAAGTGCTATAAAAAATGATTGTACAGGTTGGCTTGAGGATGCAGCATACTTTGCTGCCGTGGATGATGCTATGGATACATCTAGTTGGTATGAGTGGCCCGAACCTTTAAAACACTGCCATGTGGCTGCTCTGGAAGAAATTTATCAAAGCAAAAAGGAATTTGTAAGATCTCTTGACCCTTTGCCTCGTTTGGTTCTTGCTTATTTACATTTCTGGAATATGCTTCTCTTCTGCAGATAGATATTTTCATCGCTCAGCAATTCTTGTTCCAAAGGCAATGGCAGAAAGTTCGTGATTATGCTCAGACGAAAGGAATAAGTATAATGGGCGATATGCCTATATATGTAGGTTATCATAGTGCAGATGTATGGGCTAATAAGAAACATTTTTTGCTGGTAAGATCATCATTTATTGCCAATTTCTATCGTATGCTCCAGTGCTTCTATATTGTTCAACTTGCCATCTATGGTTCCACCAGAATCGAAGTGGCTTTCCTCTTCTTGTTAGTGGTGTCCCCCCTGATGCTTTCAGCGAAACTGGTCAGCTTTGGAACAGGTCAACGCTCTTCTAAAGATTAATATATACAGAATTCTCTTTATCTTAATGCTTTGCCAGTGATTGTGAGTGATTGCTCTGCTAACTCTGCTGCTACTTGACCAAATAACCTGAAGTTTCATATACAGCAAAGAGAATATGTTTCCGAACAAAATTCTGCTTTTATGTGCCATACCAGCCATATTTGATTAATTTAGGTAATTGAAAACTGCTTTTGATTTAAACTCAATCATATGTTTTTGTGCTCTTACCAACATGAAGTAATGTTTGTACACCCAAACTATTATGACCGAAAGTTGCTGATCTCTTGTACTTAAGTATGTTGCATACTGGTTGAGTTGGTAGCCTGAAGAAACAATCTTCACTGAAAAAGTGTTTTGGGGGCAAAGATTCGTCATCTAAGTTATTAGGGTTGCTAAATCCTGCATCATTGCATGAGTTTTTACTATAAAACTATCTGGACTGAAATCTGATCTCATCTCATCCAACACTATCAATGTGGCTGGAAAACAAACTCTTGATCTATATAATATTAAAACTTCATAACTAAAGATGAAGCATATTTTGTAATGACTTATTGACTGAACCTTTGCTTTGTGAAAAGCCCGTTATATGATTGGAAAGCTATGGAAAGAGATGGATTTTCATGGTGGACACGGCGTTTAAGACGGGCTCAGAATTTGTTTGATGAATTCCGGATTGATCACTTCAGAGGATTTTCTGGCTTTTGGGCTGTTCCTTCTGGTGAGATGACTATAATTGACAAAAATTTACATGATCCTATTGTTATAACAAACAATAACATTTCATTACTTCTTTGTTCAGAAGCTAAAGTTGCTACAGTAGGACGATGGAAGGTGAGATCCATCATTTCACTGTTTTTCCAGCACCTCGGACTGACAATATACGGCAAATTCCCTAAATGATATTTTGATTGACAGTAGGTTGGACCTGGAAAGTCTCTCTTTGACGCCATCTTCAGAGATGTTGGAGAGATCAATATTATAGCAGAAGACTTGGTATGTTTGACCAATAAGATGCTTAAAAGTATCAAAGTTTTGATTAAATTATATTTTCTTGCAAGTTATTAGAGCACAATGTTATTAGAGCAGTATAATGCTGAAAGTAAAGGCGCCTTCACAAGATATTTCTCATCTCCTTATCAACCTCATTGAATGCTTTATTTGTACAAGGCAATACTGGTGTTGCTGTGGGCTTTTTATGAATTAGCTGGGAACTGGGACTTTTGAAAGTTTCTTTGAAATACATTATTTTATCTCCCTTTAGAACTCAATCTTGCTATCATTTCATCTTACGCTAGGTTCACATTTTGCTTGTATTCCTGCAGGGTGTGATCACTGAAGATGTGGTTGGGCTTAGGAGATCCATTGGGGCACCTGGCATGGCTGTTCTCCAGTTTGGTAATTTTGTTATTTCATTCCTATGTTTTAATCTTGTTGTGAGCATCTATATTATTGTTACCCTTTATTCATTTCTTGGTCTTATTTCTTTGTGGTTGGTTTCCAGGCTTTGGAAGTGATGCTGAAAATCCCCATTTACCTCACAATCATGAAGAAAATCAAGTGGTGTACACTGGCACTCATGACAATGACACGGTAGCTTTATTTGTGATTTGACTTCCCCGTATTGTCATAACCATTGATTTACAAGTATTCAGCCTTTGCACTTAATTTGACAGTTTTTCGTTGGATAGAATGTCATGTGATGGTGATGGTAGAATGTCATGTTGCAAAATGACTAAAAGATATTATTGTCCAAACAATTATTCCATGGATATTCGTTTTACATTTCTTTTTTGTGTTCAATAATTTTTAAATTTTGGTGGGAAGTCCATGGCTGGTGGAAGAAAGTTTATTGTTATAATTCTTTATTTTCTCAGATTCGAGGATGGTGGGATGTCTTGCCAGAAGAAGAGAAATCTAATGTGAGCATGGATGAGAGCTGTTAACCAAAACTTTGAATGTGGAAGTTGATCAAACAGATCTTGTTCTTACATACTTGTGTTATTTAGGTGGTCAAATATCTTGGTAATATTGTTGAAGACGATGTCTCGTGGGGGCTAATCAAGGCAGCACTTTCTTCAGTTGCACAAACTACTATTATACCAATGCAAGATATACTGAAATTGGGAAGTTCAGCTAGGATGAATACTCCAGCCACTCAGGTAAAAAAGGCTTCATATGTATGTATTTGTGTGATGACTCTTATGCACTTGTACTTTCGATAAACTTTCCTCAGAGTTCAATACTGAAAACATGGGGAAAAGAACAAACAGATTGAGATTTCAGGGGCAAGGGTCAGAGTGACTACGCTGCAATCTCTCTTTGCTTTTAGAAGTGTGATATTCGAGGGGGAAACTTGGCTTTTATAGGGGCAGATTTGCGTATGGTGTTCCCATGTTTGAGTATTAAGATGGTTTTTGTGTACATGTGTTGCTGTATATCCTCTATCTTATAGATTATAGAAGTTCCAGACATAAATAAATCTCGGAGGAGGAATAGAAGTTGGGTTACGTGAATGTTGCATCACTTAGGAGGAGCAGTCTGACACGACAAGGGAAAATCTGGAATAAAATGAACAGAAAGCATGCTTTGATGATGGAAGGCCTTGATGCTTAATTTTTGAATGTGCAGTTTGGAAACTGGAGTTGGAGGGTACCACAGTCGACGAGCTTTCATAGCATGACATCTGAAGCACAGAGACTTAGAGATATGCTTTTGTTGTACGGCCGGATGTAAAATGAAGACGGGTAAGCATTTCATACTAATTACTATGCAAGGAATTCATAATCCAGCCTTCTAAGACTTGTTTCATGCCTTTCCTTTCAGGCTGCGACATCAGCAACTGAAACTCAGCAAATTCCTATGTTGTGACGCCAGAATTCCTATGCGTCATATGTTGTGCGAATTGAATTAATTCGATCGATTAGCTAAAGGAGGATAAAATAAAGGGTCTACGCTTTTGCTTTTATTATATGCTGTAATATCTTCAAGGATATTGACATGTTTCGAAACGTGATTTAATTGAATCTTGTGAAATCCCTATATATCATGATCAAATAAGAATCATTTGAAAATGATTTACCAAAAGTAGTAATAAGTATTTACGGAGTATAATGTATATAGATTGGCCCCCTTGGCAAATAAAAGATCATTTACTCAAGGGTCATTTGGTGGTATGAGGCACGAATTAATCGACCCACTTTCAGGCCGGGCCCCTATATATAGTGTCCATGACATTCTTCGATTCCTCTAATTTTCTTCTTTCTATTCATTGTTTTGGTTAATTCATCATTTGTTATGTTTCAATTGATTTAGGACGCGTTTACTTGAAAGATTAGTCTTGATAGATAATAATTGAATTGAAATTTTGAAATATCCTAACTTATTGATTATTTCTATTATTTAAGCTAGTTTTACTTGATTTTTATCTTATTAAAAAGGTGAGAGGATAAAAACACTCAATTGTGTTCTTATCAATCATGCAAAGTAAACGCTCCCTTAAAGATAATTTACGTCGATAATGATAATATAAACTTTACTGAATATTTGATGAGGACGTATGTCGATCACGTATAAATTATAATATAATATTCATAAATGTCCTATTAGAGCGTGTAATATGATATTTATGAGTGTTCTATTAAAATATGTGTATGTGTCTTCTATAAATTTTTGAATATTTTTATCTTTATACAGGGATTTTTGTAGTCTTAACCGTTTTTAACAGGATATGAATAGAATAAATAGTTTCATTCGTGTCAGTCGCCCCAAAATTTGACTCGCATGTGCGAGAAATGAGTGGAACGAAACATCAATTTTGTTCCAACCGTGAAGAGTGTACAGTGGGATGAAAATTTGTTCCATCTATGCCAAGTGCGCATGATGAGGGTGAGGAAAAAACTAATTTCCAGTCTTCCCCAATTCATTACCGTTGCACGATGTACAACCCCTTTCCTTTAGTGCAAGAAAGTGAATGCAATGATGAATATGAAGATCTAGTTTAGGAAATTAATTAGTTAGATTTTTAGTTAGTTGTAACATTTTGCGTTATTTGCTCATATGATTTGTAATTTTAATATTATTTGTAAAATGTAGAAAATGAATAAATGTTACTTCGAATTTTGTTCATCAATTATAGTTATATTTGTTATAATAAACTTCAAGTCTGTTATTTTTTTATTGCATCATTTTTGTGGGATGAATGGTACGAAATGAAATATTCGTCCCAATGGCTTTCGTGCCACGTGTTTGTTACTAATGATACAAATATGCTTTTCGCACCATTTATGCCAAGGTCTTTCACGCTAATATTGACATGAGTAGATCATTTGCACTTCATACCATTCGTTCCAACACTTGGCGTGACAAACCTTGGCATGAATGTTACTAAATGAAATATTGGTACCGTTCGTACCAAGCACTTGCTGCGAAAGATATTAGGATGTACGGTACGAGATAACATATTTATTCCATTAATTCGTCTCGCGCCAAGTGTTTGGCACAGATAGTGGGAAATGACGTATCATATATATTCATTGTCTACATAGGAAGATTAATTGATGTGATGCTCATTTGACCCATCTCATATATTTCGTATATATCTTTTACTCTGATTTATGTTACTATATACTAATAGATAGGCATGCATGCACTACAAAGATGCATCTCAGTCCTCCAAAGATGGACTGAGTGAATGTGACAATGAAGGATCAAGTGCAAGTTGCATATATAAGCTGAATTAAACTAGAACTAAATTAATAGCGAGACTATTCACCTCTGTGAAGTTCTGATTAATTAAGAAGAATATAGTCCATAATTGAAATTATATAAGTTACATTCTGACAAAGTCAAAAACGGCGGTCATGGAAGCATGTAACATTATATGCTCAACTCCAAAACAAAAAGAAAGACTACATCCAAATAGCATTGGCCTTGATAAGCAAAGGCTTGAGCTTTCCTTGGATATTGAGGCTCATAACTTGATCAGATCCACCAACAAATTTAGCCCCCACGAAGACGGCGGGAACGCTGGGGTTGCACCCTAATGCAAGCAATGCCTTCTCCATTTCTACTCCATTTGAGGCTGAGGCTCCATCCAGCTCATACACAACCGGGTTCGCCCCAAAGCCGCGTATCAGAATCAGAATCACATGCGACATGCAGCAGCTGCTTTTGCTGAATATCACCACGGGGCTCGCTGCCACTATTTCCTTCACCATTTCCATCTTAATAAATCTTTGAAATTTGGGATGATGAGAAACTTGGGGTTGTTTGAAGCTCAATATATAGGTGATGATCATGCACTTGGGCAAGAGCAAGCTAGTTGTAGTGTCAAATTGAAGGTGGATAAACTCTTTTTACCTTTATGCTAGAGAGAATAACTTCCCTTTCTCTTCCGCTTCTAGTATATTGACATGATTGTAAACGTGATTTATTTGGAAAACAGTTTAAAGATGTACCCCAAAGCAATATAAGTTGGTATAATATATTTGAAATTGGCAAAAGGAGGAGTATAACATAGGGGAATATATGATTTAGATATTTAAGGCAAGGTCATGCATATGTCGTCCCATGGGAATATTGAATTCTTTACTATTAAAAAGGTCTCAGCACTTAAATTATCATAATTAATTAATTTGAGTTCCTGCTTATTAACAATTTAACAAATAATTCCCCAAGTTCATTTTTCAGTGCTTCAAAATTGCACGTCATGGAATATATAGAAAATTTTGTATGTATTTTACTACATGTTGCGTAAATTCACAAAAATAATTTCCAAAAGTATGTCCATTAATAACTTGGTAGCAATAATCATTTATTTATTTTATCAGATTTCAGACAAAAAAAATATTAAGCTTTTGGTGCATTTTGATTCAGGGTATGTTCAATTTAATTATGATTAATACATTTAATTAGATATTAGTAAACTCTAATTAGAGATTATGGGCCTTAAATATAAATTTAAGTAGAAGCACAGTGTATCGGACAAATTTTTGTCGAAGGAAAAAGAATCCATATACCAGCCATACAGGGGTCGAAATTTATTTGTGGAAAACACGACAATTTATTCTGCAACATATAGAAGTTTGTATCACACTCAATCATGTGTGTCTCGAAATTGAAGATTCTCAATTAAAAACAAGCTACTCTAGTAGTTAGTTAAACGAGATCGACTTCTCCTCAAATTAATTAAACGAGATGTTCAATGGATTATTGCTTTTAAAAAAATAATGCCCCAGTTTTAGCTCTCCAAGGATATTTAACTAACTGTGAATTAAACTAAAATTGGAATACCAGCAATCAAGGTTAAGAGGAAGATTTCAATAAAAAAAAAAAAAAAAACAGGTGAAGAGGAAGATTAAATTTGGTTAAAAATTCAAATTGAATGGGAATGAATAACAAGAAGAAGACAAGTAAATTATTTCAATTTGTTGAAATAATTTTCTATGTCCCACCATGTATAATTATAATATAATTTTTTTGCACACAGGCGCCTTACATATCGCTTGGATGAGCCTGACTCATTTACTTGAGCAGCAATTCGAGTCCCCATATGCATCGGTTGACTCATCACCAAGGCTGAAGATAAGCCCCAACCGATGTCGATGCTCTTAAGACTTGAATGTCGACCACAATGAGATTAAGGGTGATGGCAACGCCATCTCCTAAAAAGAAATAAAGAGGTAAATAGGAGTTAAGAGCTACTGTTGCAAAGTGCCATACATACTACTTTGAACTTGGCTCCTGAAGCTAGAACCTAACTTCGTGGGCAGGAAAAAAGGAAATGGTGGGTTAGCAGTTGAACAATAGTGGGCTAATTTTAGTTTTTTTTTTTCTCCCTTTTTATATAAGTAAAATTCAATAAAAATACGCACGAGGAGTGCAACCCAAAGCGGAATACAGAGATCAACAAACGGTGTCAAAAATACAAAAATCCTACAAATCAAAGCAAAGAGATGGATTGCAAATCTAATCACTCAATCTATAACAAGAAAAAGTAAGAGAGAGATTAGAAAATGTTTATGTGCGCTTCTAAATAGTTATGTAATTTCTAATTATTTATACTGTTATTTGATTTATGTAGTTTCAGTTTGAATTATGTATTCTTAATTATGGAAATATTTTTATTTCTAGTTTTAAGATGTTTTGATGATTACTATGTGCAACGATATGCTACGGACAAAAATTAAATTAAATATAATTGTATTTTTTTTCGTTTTCTAGACTCAAATAAAATAAAGTATATATTTGTATTACATTAATTTAAATAAAATATACAATTGAATTGATAATATATATATATATATATATATATATATATATTAAGAGATTTAGTAGGACCCACAATGAAATTGCTTTTGTGGGTTTATTATTATAGAGATAAGTTTATAAAAATTAACAGGTTCAAATTTTTGATGTGGCGTTAATGTGGTGCTAAAAGGGTTGCTTTTTCGAAGCAACCAAATTCTAAGAGCACCAGCAACGCCTTCCTCGAGTGGCTCCTCGAGGAAGGCGTTGCCTTCGAGTAGGTGCGTTGCGGGGGGGAGGTACTCGAGCAATACTCGAGTCTTCGAGTATGCTCGAAGGGGGGGAGAGGGAAGGCGCGTGCAATGCACGCGCCCTAATTAAAAAAAAACGAAAAATAGATAAATTCGAATTTAAATTCAAATTTTGACTGCAATGCCTCGATTTGCGCACTTTGACCGACCGTTTCCAATTTTTTTTTCTTCTTCTCCTCTTTAAAAAACCCCAACTTCTCCATTTTTCTTCACACCTCTTCTTCTCCAATTTTCTTCTCCTCCATTTCTCTTCAAGAATTTTCTCCGTCATGAATCCACACAACCCTTTCTACGATCCAAATTGGTGCCCCGATCTCTCCTCCGATTATCATCCCGATATGGGAGGAATCAACTTGGAGGAGATCCCGCCCGAGGAGGAACCGGTCAGTGCACAGTAGAGTGCCTCCCAACCAAAGAAGGGCGACCGGAGGAAGGAAATGGCCACCAAAATCAAGCACGACAAGGAAGGAAGGATCCGTCATACTTACCTTCCCGAGCATACGGATCTCATCGTCCAAATTTGGGCGGAGGAGACCAACGACGCCATCCGTGGGACTGATCAGAAGGGAGAGGCGTATTGGGGCCGGATCCGCGCACGTGTGAACCCCATCCTCGGCGTCGACCTTAAGATCAAGCAACTTCAAGGCCACTGGTCCCGGGTGAGCGCGGATGTGCGTCTCTGGGAAGCTATTTGGGTGGAGACGCGCAACAATTGGCCCTCCGGTCATTCGGATGATATGCTTCGTGACAAGGCCCAAATCCTCTTCAAGGCTCGAAGCCCACAAAGGGCCTCCTTTAATTTCTGGAACGCGTGGAAAGTTCTCCAGAACAATCCCAAGTTCAAATCGATGACAAAGACTACGGAAGAGGACGGCTTCACCACCTCGGCGTCGGGCGAGGAGATCTCTTCTACCCGGCCCATTGGCAACAAGGCGGCGAAGGCTGCAATGGGGAAAGGGAAGGCAGCAGCGTCGCATACGAGCTCGGAGCCTCCACCGGAAATAGTGGAGAGGCTGGACAGGTCCGACCAGCAGATGAGGGCATTCACCGCCTAGTACCAGCGGAGGAACGATATCAAGGAGAGGGAGCTCGATATGCAGCTCCTGAACGCAGATACGACGCACATGACGGAGGCACAAAGGGCATTGCACGCGTCCATGGTCGCCGACGTGCTCAGGCGTCGTGGTCTAGACTAGGATTTTAATTATGTGATTTTTAATTTTTATGTTATTTTTTTTTTATGTTTTAGGTGTTTTTAAATTTTATGTTTAATAGCGTATTTAACTATTACAAAAATATGTTATTTAAATTATGCAATAAAATTTAAATGAAAAACATAAAATCAAAACTAATGTTATCAAGTAGGCTATCAAGTAACCCCAATGCAGCACTACCTACTCAATGACACAACCACTATCAAGTAGGCTATCAAGGAACCCCATTGCGGATGTTCTAAGAGGGCGTTTAATTTGAAAGATTAATTTTGATAGATAAAAATAATAAGGCTAATCACTTGTTTATTTAGATGGACTGAAATTTCTAAATATCCCAAAGTTCTTAAGAAAATTTGTCATTTGAGCTAATTTTATTTTATTCATATCACATTAAAAGGGCAAAATTAGAATTTTAGTAATGATGATTAAAAAAAACACTTTCATAAAAATACGAGTACGAGGGAATAGTAAATGAGATTGAGATAAATTTGGATAGTCTAGCATCTGTGACATGATTGAGTAGGATATGAGAATTTATCAATGAGTACCTCATACCCAAATTTATTTGTATAATACTCCCTCCGTCCCAGCTTTTTGTATCCATTTTTAGTAGTAAATACTACTAAAGTGGATACAAAAAGCTGGGACGGAGGGAGTATAATAATATGATGATATTTTATATTAATATTAATATTTTAAAAATAATATTCCTTTCACTAATGTAGTTTGGAAGGGTAGCAAAAAATTTGAGAAGTTAAAATATCACATTCACATTTGGTGAAGCAGCTATATGTTTGTTTTGGTTATTTACGACGTGTTTGGTAGGGCAGATAAGCCTAGATAGCATAGGTATCATGCGTTTTCCGATAGCCAAGATACAGAAGAAGCGAGGCTCGAGATCATTCAAAGGCCCACGTGAATTTAATTTGGTTTGATTTTAACAAAAAGTCGAACTGAAAACATAATGAGCTTCCTCTCAAGTCTCAAGTAGAAGCCTATCTCACCATATCCACAAGGACCACAAAATAGGGGCCACTTTTCATCGTGTTTCCCCTGTCGACTTAAGAGTGCTTTATTCAAGCATCGCATTCTTCATCTCAAGTTTCATTAGCTCAAAAGCAGCCGTTTATATGGTATTCAATATGAAAGCATTATGGTCAGAGAAATCTAACAATAACTCATTCATTAAATGGAAAGACCAGACAAGTATCCTCTTTCTCAATGTGTTAAACAAAACACAAATCTAGTTTCTATCCAGTCTCCGACAAAAATATATTGCACAGGCATCGTGTGAAAATATTAAATCATCCCAAGGGGAACTCTTCAATACAAAATGACTATTGACCTGAGATGGAAACGACAGAATTGTAATGCTCACCGAGCCCAAAAGCATGCCTGTGATAGGATAGCATAACACTTGAACTAGATGAGCCAGTCACGTTGCCAGATTTGTATTCCTTTCCCATCTCTACATCAGGAAATGATCCAGAAAATATCATGATATGTTTCTTCAGACAGTGGGTCAGAGCACCAAGTTCCAATTGTCCTCCCCAGGCCGCTGTCGATTCTATTTCCTTACAGTAATTCTCAAATCTTTCTGTAAGGGATTCTTCCGATTCTCCATCTGCCATATTCTCGGACAGAAAAAATGGTAGAAAATCTGTTGTGTGTTCCCGCATATAAGCAGCCACCATTTGCCGAAGCTCTTGATAATTATAAGGAGAAGAGCCTCCAGATTGGAGGGCCAACTGATTCTCAACAGCTCGGTAAAGACAATGGCCATCAGGCTTTATTTCATTGATGGTAAATCCAAGAGGCTCGAGCTTTTTTTCTAACTTCTCATCTTCAACCATTCGATCACTTACAATCTGGTTCTGCTCTTCTTGTATTCTTTGCTCCCTGGCTGCTTCCTGTTCAGCTCTTTTCTTATGCTTTTTGGCACTCTTACTGAGTTTTGGCTGCTCAGCTTGATTTGAGACTGAAACCCCGGCAATAGCCTTCACCACCAGGTCATCAAGCTTTCCTTTTTGACTCCCGTTACTACTATTAAAGCCTAAAGACGCTAGTTCCTCAGCCTGTCTTTCTTTAAGCTTCGTTGACAGTCTAGATATCTCTTCATCAACTTGTTTCTTCTTAGTTTTCTGTTCAGCCTTGCTACCTTTAGCAGCGGCTTTCTTCATTGCAACTTCCTTGTTCTGCAGATCATTAGTCTCTTTCCTGCAAATAAACAATTTTGCACAAACTGGTAATGAGTTTTGCACTTAATACTTCAAAGTATAGTTTCTGACTGTGTTTTACAGTTAGCCATGATGCTTCATATTTCCTATTCCATATTTCAAAAACTCTCTTCAGAAAAATGTTCCCAAGTACTACGGTACCTGTGTCTCGAAAGCATCTCTTCAAGTGTTTCTTGCTTCTTCTGAGATACAGTTTCTGAGACCTCCTCAGAAGATTTGTCCATAACTTGAGGTTCATCCGCCATTTTATCAGCCTGAAGGCATCCAACCCCATCAAAGAAAATAAAAGAAATGCAACCAATTCAATACAACAGGAGGATTTGCTACGTGAAGAGCAAGATACGTATTTATAGATCATTGATGTGGGGTACTCTGCATAATCAAGAAGCCAGTTACTCCCTTAGTATTGGGGAAATGATATTTCCGAGCCAGACATACACCAAATCAGTGACAGATTACTCTGAATAATTTTCCAATAATTCATTGGCAACATTCATCAGCCCTGGCATGTAGGTCAAGACAACTACGCCAAAACAGTGACTAGGTGGAACCAATGTTCTACCTTATCATTTTTTAGTAATTAATAGGAAAATGGGCAACCACTAACTGAAAAGCTTTCAGTAGCTTCATAACTTTCAGGACCAAATCACACATATTCAGAGCAAATATATTCACATTGCTCTTCTGCACTGCAATGTATTACTTAAATTGGATTGCAGAATGAACCAAAGCAGAAAGTCAGAAGTTCTTTGAACTCTGCTGAGACATAGCATTTGGATTTTGGAGGGGAAAAGTTCAAAAGGAAGATGGACGAGTGAAAAATCAATCCCCAAACATTTTTCGTCTGAATAAATTACATAGCTGTTCATAATTATTGAATTCTAATTACTTAGTACTTCTTATACAACGCTTCAAAAGCATGAAATTAGCATCTCCCGTTGTGTAGAAAAACTCTAGTACTATTAGCGCATAGTAAAGCCAAGTACTTTGCAACCATTGCAAAAACTTAATTTTCTCCCACTGGGTTCATTTTTTGAAGATAAGCAGCAGAAAATTCAAGTTTTGATGGATCTAAGAAACAAGCAGAATCAGACCGACTAGATTTTCAATTCCTTCAGCCGTCCTACTTTGGTCAAACGCAGAGATAAAAATCACAAACAGATTAAAATTGAAAATTAACAATTAAAATAATCACTCTACAACATAAGGACCCAAATTTTGATGAAAATCAAAGGTAATTATAAAATAATATCAATACAAAATAATTAGAGTAGGATTAAACGAAATATGCTCTAAATTCAATCGTGCGAATCTTCACGTTTGCGACTGTGATGGTAAATCATGAAAGGATGCGAGAAGATATCTTGCAAGTAGCAATCAGCATCTCAGATTATCAGAACTCACCCGTAACTGCAGTTAAAAGAGGACGGATAGAGGCGGCAGCGGCAGCGGCGGGGCGCGAGGAATCGTCGGCGGGATGCGGGGTAAGAAAGGGTTTTTGTTCTCTTTCAATTTGGGATTTTAGGGTTGAGGAACGAATACTTGTGTGAATTGCATTTGATTTCCTTTTTCTTTCATTTAATTTTGATTCTTTTTTCCTTATTTGTTTTTGGGTGGAAATAAACTTGTCCCTTTTAATAATAATGTATATTTATAAAATTTATTTTCACAAAAATAAAAGTAATTATATATATTTATACGCCTAGAA
This sequence comes from Salvia miltiorrhiza, assembly GCF_028751815.1. NCBI lineage: Eukaryota > Viridiplantae > Streptophyta > Magnoliopsida > Lamiales > Lamiaceae > Salvia > Salvia miltiorrhiza. The sequence goes on along the minus strand of NC_080390.1, from coordinate 41,435,702 downwards.
AAAATGTATACTTACAAAATTCCTTTTCACGGGTCGGTCGCACTCCAATGCGACGGGTCCGTCCCGACCCGCGCCCGACCCGACCCGTGCCCAGACCCGAAATCCTGAATCTTAAATTATTACATTTGTTTATAATAATTATTACTTTTAATAAGCATAAAATATACATTTGTTCGCACAAATGTATACTTATATAAATATAAGTATTTACCTTCATTTAATATAAAGTATTATATTTTCTAAATCCTAAATTCTATAAACTAAACCCTAAACCTTGTAAACTAAACCCTAAGCCTGAACACTAAACCCTAAACCCTAAGCCTGAACACTAAACCCTAATAGGAGTATTTACTTTTAATAAGCATAAGATATACATTTGGTCGCACAAATATATACTTATATTAATATAAATATTTACCTTCAATCAATATAAAACATTATACATATCAATATACATTTATATGAACAAATGTATATATTATGTTTATTAAAAGTAACAATTATTATAAACAAATGTAATAATTAGGAGTATGGATCAAATCCACGCGGGTCAGGGTTCTGGGTCAAGAGGGCGGGTTTGGAGCCGGGTCGACCCGTCGCACACCTGTGCGACGGTCGCACCCAATAATTGGCGCATTTTCACGAAAATGAAAGGATTATTGATGTTCAATTACAGGAGCTTTGAGTATATTTTAATTTTGGGGAAATAGCACTAAAATTCTTGTGGTTTCGCGAAATTCGCATATTTCCCTTGACCTTCAAAAGGTAGTGATAAAATCCTTAATCGTTGCTCCGATTTTCGTTTTTCCCTTAAGTGACGTTTTTCGGCCATTAATTAGATGACGTGTCACCATGCGTGGCATACTTATGCTGAGTAGATTAATTAGAAGCTAAACGGCGTCGTTTTGCGTCTAACATAATAGCGTCAAAATCTCTGAAGTTTGGTGCGATTCTCGTTTTTCCCTTGACCTTAAAATGATATTTTTCTCGCCGTTTTGCAGAGCTTCTTGTTGAGGGTGTTTGATTTGGTTGAGGGAACAAGGCGGTCGGCGATTGTGTGCCGTCGTCTGACTTAGGGGCAGAGTTGAGAGAGATGAGGGAGGCTGGGGTCGGCGGCGGCGGTGTCGCTGCGATGCCCAGCCAAGGGCGGATGGGAGAGGATAGAGAGGGAGATTCTGAGGGTGTTTCAGTTTGAGGGAGTACAAACGAAGGACGAGGTCGACGCTCCTCGCCGGAGTTATATCGGTGGCCGCCTCGTGTTTGTGTGTCCGCGGCGGTCGGAGAAGAAGAGAGGAGAGGGGATCTGTAAAGAGGGGAGAGAGGAGTTAGCGGGAGAGAAGCGTCCTGGTTGCGGCGACCGGAGGAGAAGAGAAGAGAGGGGGTCTGTAAAGATATGAGAAAGGGGTTAGCGGGAAAGAGGCAGCCTGGTCGCGGCAGTTGGAGGAGAAGTGAGAAGAGGGGATCTGTAAAGAGAGAAGAGAAGGGTTAGCGGGAGAGAGGCTACCGGCGTCCTGGTCGCGGCGGTCGGAGGAGAAGAGAGGAGAGGGGCAGATCATCTCTGAAGAACCCTAATTTTATTTAAAACGCCGACGTTTAATGTTCTCGCTTAAACACAGTCAGCAATTCGCTGAAAATTTAATCCTACGTGATTTTCCGACAGCCATGTAAGCATAAGTTTAGGAGCCGGTCAATTTTATGGGAAAAATAAGAATTGGGATTAAGTTTAAGGATTTAATCACTACCTTTTGAAGGTCAAAGGAAATATGCGAATTTCGCGAAATCACAAGGATTTTGGTGCTATTTCCTCTTTAATTTTCCACACGAACTTTAATAATTATGAATGAATATACTAATTTAAATTTTCCACATATCTATATGTAATATATAAAAGAGGTATTTTTTTCCCTATATTCTTTCTAGCTCTTTCTTCTCCCAACAATTTTTCCATAATTTTTTTCCTTTTTTATATTATAATTACTTTCTAAACATCGTCAAATTTGATTCATGAAAAAAATATTCAATATGCATCTTAAATTTAATACCATATAGTATAAAAATCATCAAAAATAAATTTAAAATGAATAAATTATGAAAATTTAAAGTTTAAAATATTTTATTTTCTCTCTTCATTAAAATTTTACAATTTTTTTATTAATGTTTGTGTATGAAAATATTTTTACGCGTAATACTATATATAATATGTGTAATTGTTTATACTAATTTTTATTATTGAATAAATTTTGAATTTATTTAATAACTATAATTATCATTACACTTTATACAATGTTGAAAATCTACAGTTTCAAATTTAGGATTTTATTGAATAATTAAAACATATTTTGTATTTATTTATATTTTAATTTTGTTTAAAATTTATATTTATTATTTATTTAAATATATTATTAATTTCGATTTCCGTCGTGCATCGCTCGAATGAGCGTACTAGTTAGAAATTAAACATGACTAGATAGTCAAAGTGGCACCACTTCATCACAACGACATCATTTTACATATGCAATATATAAGAGCATCCACAATGGTGAGCCCCAAGTGAGTACAAATGATGGTATCCATTACTATTGCACCCACTTTCCACAATGAGAGAGTCCACCCTTGACTCTCTAATTTAATCTTTTTTTTTTTTTTTTTGTAAAACACAAAAATAGGTATAAAAGAGGGAGGTGGCAACACGCGCGGTGGCTTGCACCCGGAGCGTTGGGGCGCTTCGGCCCTCTGCACCGCCGGTGCGACAACGAGAGCGGGTGCAATAAATGGGGGCTCGCACTGGCTATTGAGCCCCCATTGTGGATGCTCTAAGCAGCAAGGTCTATGAAAATAATGACGGAAAATATTGACAACGCTTAGGCGGTTTCTAGTCATGATAGCGTGCTTACTCTACTAAAAATTTGTTTAACTTTTGACGTAAACATCAGTGGTGGTGATTGTGGAAAGAAAGAAAGAAAAAGTGTGAAGTGGATTTAAGTTTTTCTTTTTGATTTATTGCGTAAGTACAATAAAGTTGTTTTGATGTACTGGTACCGTATCGACTGTCAAATTTGATTCAATTTTGACCAATATCCAATTTGAGAAAAATTTACAACAATATTTAAGTTCTGTATTTATTCACAACTAGTTTGTTGCCTGTCGAAATTTCGACGGAATTAATTATTATATATAAATTTTGTTAATAGTTTTAAATATAAATTTGATAATTATACAATGTGCAGATTATGAAATTTATTTATATATTCGTATTAATTGCAAAATTAAAAAGCTAATACAACAATTTAAAGTCATATTTATAAACATAAAGTATATAAAATTATGATATCAAAATACTCCTATGACTTTTTTTTTTTGAGAGGGAAATCAAGCTCATCTATATATTAATCAACTTCATGAAAAACCAAGTCCCTAATCCAGTCAGGGAAATCCCGAGTCCAACAAACAGACTTCACACAAGAACGCGCCATCTGCGCTAAGCCATGAGCCAGAAGATTGGCTTCTCGATACATATGATTAACATTTAAAAGAAAATTGCTTGTAGCCATCTGAAGAATTTCTGCAAGGTCCGAAGGTAGGCATCGCACATCTTCCATCTCGTTCGCCATTGCTCGCGCGGCCAAAAGGGAATCCGTGTATAACTCTACCGGCTCAACTTTATGCTCCACACACACCATAAAACCCCTTATAACCGCAATGCCAGCAACGACAATACCACCATTGGAGTTTCTTCACACATAACCCACACCGAACTCACCTTTCGCCGGAACAAAAAGTGCATCCATATCCATGCGAAACACCCCCTTATTCGGCCTCATCCACTTCTTGTTGCCCACTTTGACACCCATCCAACCTTCAATCCTGTGAGTGTGACTGTGAGTAACCCCAGCTGCTGAGTAAGCTTCCAGCAAAGCTCTACTCCGGCCTCATAATGTTCCAACTTGCCATGTTTTAATTTACAAACATAGTTCCATATTTGCCATGACAGAAATATTCCTCTTTGTCATGCATTTCTTTTACCGCCTCCGCAATCTCTAATGACTCCATACCATCGTGAAAGATATTATGGACTAGATTAGGATATATTTGATATATTCTAATAACACTTAATTAATTGGGAATTAGTTGGACTATTGGACCTATTAATTGGAGTATGATTGGCTTCCTTAGTAAGACAACTCTTTGGCTTATAAGAGAAGCCAACTCTTTGGCTTACAAGGTAAGCCAATACTTTGGCTTATAAGAAGGAGTTCTTGGTCTTACTAGTAAAGAGAGCTTTTGCTTGCCAAAACACTAAGAGAGCACTATAGTTTCAATCGGAGATTTTCTAGCTGTCGACGATTGAATCGTGCACTTGGAATCGTTCCTGCATCGAATCGACATACACGTGGATACCTTAGTAGTGGATTCACGGCAAGAATCGAGACGCACGTTTACCACACAACGAGTAAGTTATTCCTTTCGTTGTGTGCCTATCTCTACACATGATGCATTTGTAAATCTAGATCTAATCCTTGAATGTATATTCCGCTGCGTATCATTAGATGATGTCAAGGATAATCAACAGTGGTATCAGAGCCCGGGGCTCGATTTACAATTGCTATTGTGTTCTAATTGTTTATGGGTTAAGAGTATGTGATTTTAGAAATCTAAAAACTGGAAATTGAAATCGCAAGTTTTGGAAATTTGGGATTAAGGAATTTCGAAACCCTTTTCTGAAATTGGGCTTACTTTGCTGGGCCTTTCGGCCGATCCAAGCTGACCACCTTGATGAACGAGGCGGCGACGGTGGCTCGGGGCTCGCCGGTGAGCAGCGCCCGACCACCTGCCGCTGGTTGCGTCGCGGTGCGTCGTGGCTTCGAGCCAACGTCCGCTGCACCTCTTTAACAGACCCGCCAACTCAGTCTTGGAGTCCGGCGATGGTGGAGGTCTTGCACGCCGGAGGCGGCGGATTCGCGGGGCTGTGAACGGCGACGAGGAGCTTCGAGCTCTTGCCGGAATGGTCGAGAAACGGTGAGGACGCAAGAGGCGTCGCACCGGAGTGGTCTCGCGCGGCGAACCTGCGCGCTCGCGGCGAAGAGCACCGCTGCTTTCTCCTCAGAAAAACGCCTCCTCTCGACGCAACCTTGGACTCCAGCGTGCTGACGACCGGCGGGCTTCGTCAGACGAGGCCGCGCGACGTCGTCGGCGTCGCGGATCTGGTGGCGGCGACGGGCTGACGGGAATTGGAGGGAGGCGTCTGCTGCTCCGGGTGAGATGAACGAGAAGGGAGGCGTCTGGAGAAGTCGCCGCCTTCCTCCGACGCAGCTTTGAGCTGCGACCGGCGAGGATCTCTCCGGCGAGGCCGCGCGACGTCGATGGCGCCGCTGCTTCGCGCACGGCGGCGGCGGCGGCGTGGCTCCAGGGCTCCGAACGTGGCGACGGGAACGAGAAGGGAGCAGCGGCTGTTGCTGCAAATCCCTTTTCTCCAACCCTAGCTGCTGAATTGGTTTTTGGGGCCAAAGGAATTTGGGCCTTGGTATGGGCCTGGGGCTGATGGGCTGCGAAAATTGTTTAATGAAAGGGGCTGGGCCTTTATTTCATTTAAATGGCCCAGTTGGGTTGTAACTGCCCCTTTAATAAAAAAAATTCTTTTATTAATTTTGAATTAATAATTGAACCCCAATTTCAGAATTAATTTATTAATTGGATTAATAAATTTAAATTATTGTTATTAGTTTAGAATTAATAATAATAGAAATAAATTTATATTAATTTAGAATTAATATAAATTGATTAACCCATATTTAATTAGAGAATAAAATATTAATTTGATTAATTATTTTATTCGTAGAGGCTTTATGTCTTTATGTGATAAGCATGCTATTTGATTTTATGCTTATTATTTAACTATAGTAGTTAAAGACCGCATTTTTCTTGGGTAGGCGGCGCCCAGTATATGTAGTCCGCTTTGCTATGTATGGGTAGGCGGCGCCCAATATGTGTGGTCCGCATTTTATATGCCTGGGTAGGCGGCACCCAGTAATTGTTTTGCTATTTAATATTGGATATTAAATATAAGCAATTAGTATCACATGCTAAATCCCCATTAAATATAAGTCTTTGTGTAAAGCACAAAACGCGTCGTCCATCATAATTGTTTGAGTACCTAACCTTTTCGTCCAAGGGTATTTACATAAAATTGTATGCTCTAAATCGACAAGGCCAAGACTCATTCATAGGTTGGCACCGTGTGATGGGGTTGACTTGCTTAAATTATTTTGGAACGCAAAGCGACCAAGAATGATTTAAGGACGCAGATTAATTGGATTAATCAACCAAGAGTTGCAAAATTGTTGTTGCAATTGGCTTAGAGGCCTACTAAGTAATATTATTGTAGTCATCAGCAAAGCAGAGGCTGCATAATATTGACTTGGATCTTGGACCACTAAGATTTATATGGATTATAAATTCGTGTATTACGTTGGGGGCGTAAGATATGTTAAAATTAGTGGGAGCTAATCAATACGATAGCCCATTGTTTGATTAGTGATACAATGTGATCATAGTTTATTCTTTCTAATTTGCTTTTCTTTATTTATTGATCAGATAATATGTCGAATTTGTCACTGAAATGTTTGATAGAAATAAACAAGTTGACTGGGTCAAACTTTACGGATTGGCTCCGTTGCTTGCGTCTGGTCTTAAGGCTAGAAAAGATTGAGTATGTCTTGGACAACCCAATCACTGTCATTCCTGACAAGCAGTCTGCTGAGTATGCATCATTTGATGAAGCTGCTCACAAGAAGCATGTCGAGGATGCAACATCGGCACAATGTGTGATGTTATCCTCTATGACTACAGAGTTACAGAGGCAACACGAACACATGTTCCCTTATGATATGCTGAAACACTTGAAGAGTCTGTATGCTTCAGAAGCTCAGACTATGGAGTATGAGATACTCCGAGATCTCTTTAAGTGTAAGCTTCATGATGGGGGTCAGGTTTCTGATCATGTATTGAAGATGATCGGGTTGATTGAGAGGTTGGCATCGATTGGAACGATGCTACCCGCTACTGTCTCTGTCAATCTGATTCTGCAGTCTTTGCCTGCCTTATTTGAAAACTTCATTGTGAACTTCAATATGAACGGCACGAAGGCAAGCCTGCCTGAGCTTCATAACATGTTGAAGACCTATGAGTCTTCCACCTCTAAAGGCAAATATGTGCTCATGGTGAGCTCTACTGCCACGTCTTCCAAAAGGAAGTACAAGCAGAAGAAAAAGCAGAAGAAGGCATTTGATGCTAGTTTGAAGCCTAAAGGTGGAAGGGCTCAGAAAAGGCCGAAGTTGCCGAAGGATGAGTGCCTATTCTGTCATGAAAAGGGGCACTGGAAGAGAGACTACCCGAAATACAAGGCACAAGGTGCATCGGGTTTGAGCTCGGGTATGTTTGTCATTGAGATAAACATGTCTATTGATAATTCACAATCTTGGGTATTAGATACAGCTTGTGGCTCACACATTTGCAATAATGTGCAGGGCTTAAGTGAAACCAAGAAATTGATGCCCGGGGAAGTCGATCTACGCGTGGGAAATGGAGCAAGAGTTGCTGCTGAACGCGTGGGGACTTATAGATTAGATCTTCCTTCGGGAAATAGACTTGTTTTAAGTAATTGTTACTTCGTTCCTTCTATTTCTAATAATATTATTTCCATTTCGATGTTGGACATTGAAGGTTTTTCATTCCATTTTGGAAACAGTCGATGCTCGTTTTCCTTTAATGGATTGTTTTATGGAAGTGCCTCTCTTTTGAATGGTTTATATTATCTTGAATGTGAAAGGAGTATTCTCAATGTACAAAACAAACGACCTAAGCTGAGTAATGCGAATAATACTACCTATCTTTGGCATTGTATACTTGGTCATATCAATGAGAACAGGATAGCAAGATTGAGAAAGTTAGACTATCTCAAATCATTTGACCTTGAGTCATATGGTGCTTGTGAATCCTGTCTCAAAGGTAAGATGACTAAGAAACCTTTTTCTGGGAAGGGGTTACGATCCAAAGACTTGCTAGAATTGATTCACACAGATGTGTGTGGACCGTTCCCAACAGAAGCAAGAGGTGGATATTCGTACTTCATAACTTTTACTGATGATTTTTCGAGGTATGGATATGTGTATCTCATGAAGCACAAATCTAAGGCCTTTGAGAAATTTAAGGAGTTCAAGTTAGAAGTCGAGAAACAACTTGGGAAAAGTATAAAGGCTCTTCGATCAGATCGAGGAGGAGAATACTTAAGCCATGAGTTTCTTGATTACTTAAAATCACATGGAATTCGGTCAGACTGGACTCCTCCGGGGACACCTCAAATGAATGGGGTATCCGAAAGGAGGAATCGGACTTTATTAGATATGGTTCGATCCATGATGAGTTTTGCAAGTCTCCCTTTATTCCTTTGGGGTCATGCCTTACAGACCGCTGTTTATATTCTGAATAGAGTTCCTTCTAAATCAGTTGAGAAAACACCATATGAGTTATGGTGCGGCAAAAAGGCAAGTCTTAACCATATGCGGACCTGGGGATGTCCTGCTTTCGTTAAGAAAATGATGACTGATAAGTTGGAATCTAAAAGTGAGAAATGTTATTTTGTGGGATATCCTAAGGAAACAATTGGATATTATTTCTACGTTCCCGGTGATCACAAGGTGATTGTTTCCCGGAATGTGACGTTTCTTGAAGACACCTTTGTCTCTAAGGAACAAGGTCACAATACGATAGAACTTGAAAAAAAAATTCAAGAACCGCAAAATAATATAGAGGATGAAAACTTGTCTAATGGTGTGGACAAGAATTCGGTGGGAGTATTTGATGATCTATTGGGAAGGGGAATATCTCTTAGAGAGACACCTCAAGACAATGAGATGCATCAAAGACATGATGATACAATAGTTGTGTCACCACCACCTCAAGAAAACCTTGAGGATGTCCCTGAAAATTCCGAAACTGTTGAAACGTTCAACACAGAGGAACCTGCTCACATTCAGAATATACAACCCGAACAAACGCAAGAACAACTCCATAGGCCTCGTAGGAATCGTCGAGCACCTGAAAGACTTAATCTATTGGTTGAGAACCAAGATGATGGAGTTGATTCGGATGATGATGAACCTAAGACCTATACCGAAGCGGTGTCGGGCACCGACTCGGAGAAGTGGCTTGAAGTTAATTTCCGAAATGGACTCAAGGTACTTCAATCTAGTCTGGGAACTAGTTGATTTGCCAGATGGGAAATATCCCATAGGCTGCAAATGGATCTTCAAAAAGAAGAGAGATGCAGATGGCATAGTACGAACCTACAAGGCTAGGTTGGTGGCAAAGGGTTATAGTCAACGCGAGGGCATTGATTATGACGGAACCTTTTCACCAGTCGCAAAAATCAAGTCCATTAGGATTTTACTTGCTATAGCTGCATACTATAACTTTGACATTTGGCAAATGAATGTCAAAACCGCGTTTCTCAATGGAGAACTTGAAGAGGAAGTCTATATGACTCAACCTGAAGGTTTTGTATCCAAAGAAAGGCCGAATGCAGTATGTAGGCTAAAGAAGTCCATTTATGGACTTAAGCAAGCTTCTAGGAGTTGGAATATTTGCTTTGACAGAGCTATCAAATCGTTTGATTTTGTCAGAAGCAAAGAGGATCCATGTGTTTATAGTAAACGCAAAGATGGAAATATTGTCTACCTTATCATATATGTTGATGACATTTTGATTATGGGTAGTGATCGTTCCATGATGCAATCCGTGAAAGATTGGTTGGCTAGCTCCTTCATGATGAAGGACCTGGGTGATGCTTCCTATATCCTTGGGATAAAGATCTATCAGGATAGACCTAATAGATTGTTGGGATTATCACAATCCACCTACATAGACAAATTGCTAAAGCGCTTCTCAATGGAAAATTCTAAGAAATGATTTCTTCCTATGGGATATGGTATTATCTTGTCTAAGAAGGGTTGCCCTTCTAGTGACCAAGAGATTGAATACATGAAAAGGATCCCATATGCTTCTGCTATAGGATCGATAATGTATGCCATGACATCTACTAGGCCAGATGTGGCATATGCGCTTAGCATGACAGACAGATTTCATCTGATCAGAGAAATAATTGAAAGAGGCGATGTGAAATTAGAAAGAGTACCCACTGATGATAACTTAGCCGATCCTTTCACCAAGCCTTTGTGTATAGCAAACACAACAAACATTTTGAGAGCTTGGGTGTTAGACATGCTGGAAGTTGGCTTTGATTTAGTGGGAGTTTTGGTTTGAATGTCTTAGAAACAATTTGAATTGAGACATCCTTACCTGATCACATTTATATATGTTATTTGATTTCATGGGCTAGTGCATTTATTAGAATATTTGGTTTTATTGTTTGACTTTATTCTTTTATTTGTTCCCTTGAATTATCACTACTATTAATGATGTGAGACATTAATGGTTTGAGTGTAATTCTAAAGATGCCCTAACCAATGGTCATCAAGAATGGGATATTGATGACATGCGATAGGTTAGCATGTGGTCTGCATCATATTCTTAGAGAATGTAGTTGATCTCACAACTACGAGTAATTTGATTCTCGTGATGGACACATGGATATTTTGGAGAATATTGGTATACCCTGCTATTAAATCATTTGTTCTAGTGTCTATGATTTAATAGTGTATGGAGTATGTAATAGTCCTTTGACTTGAGGTCAATACTCATTTTGTTTGTTGAGTGGTGTGCTTTGACCAAGTACAATGCTTGCACTCCATCAAAGGGGTAGATACGGCTTGTGTTGGGTACATCATGAGGCAAATGGAAATGGTAGTTGAGCCAAGAATGGGATTCATTCCTCGATTTGAAATTCGAGAGAACACTTCAAATTCTCTATATTATTTGACCGTAAGTCATTGGCCAATGCAAAGATATATTCAATTAGAATAATTGAATATGATCGGAAGGGTCATTTAATAAAGATGAGATAAAATGATCGAGCTATTGGGATAGACACATGGCAGATCCTAAGCTCAATCGAGTGGTTCGTGAATGAAGGGATATTACATAAACTTCATATAAAGGTTTGTTTACATAATCCACGTAAACGTTCTTCATATATCGAGTTCGTTACACAACGCAGTCTAGGAGTTTTGTGTAGACTTTAATTTGATTATCGTCGATAATGGAGGCCTAAAGGGTCACACTTTATGTGTATTGTTGATTCGCTCAAGGGTGCAAAGATAGTGCTTGGTGTTTAATCTAATGCTAGTCCAAGTGGGAGATTGAAAGATATTGTGGACTAGATTAGGATATATTTGATATATTCTAATAACACTTAATTAATTGGGAATTAGTTGGACTATTGGACCTATTAATTGGAGTAGGATTGGCTTCCTTAGTAAGACAACTCTTTGGCTTATAAGAGAAGCCAACTCTTTGGCTTACAAGGTAAGCCAATACTTTGGCTTATAAGAAGGAGTTCTTGGTCTTACTAGTAAAGAGAGCTTTTGCTTGCCAAAACACTAAGAGAGCACTATAGTTTCAATCGGAGATTTCCTAGCTGTCGACGATTGAATCGTGCACTTGGAATCGTTCCTGCATCGAATCGACATACACGTGGATACCTTAGTAGTGGATTCACGGCAAGAATCGAGACGCACGTTTACCACACAACGAGTAAGTTATTCTTTCGTTGTGTGCCTATCTCTACACACGAAGCATTTGTAAATCTCCTTGAATGTATATTCCGCTGCGTATCATTAGATGATGTCAAGGATAACCAACACATCGGTCTTCCTCAGAATATACCACTACCAAATACTCCTATTACTTATAAATACTCAATTGTGTGCTCTAACAACTCCAATTTCCTTCCTATTTTTTTTTTTCATGTTTAATGGTCAACGTCAATAAATTTCGTTTTTTCCAAAATTTTATGTGCATCTATATTGTAATTTTTTTTTTAAATTCATTAAGTTTTTATTTATTTTGCAAACTTAAGTGTTGGCCAAATTAAATTTATCTAACTATTTATTTCACCAACTAATTTAATTGGTCAAATTTAATTGTTGGTGAATTTACTGATCCTAATAAATACATGACTACAGCTGGTGAAGTTTGTTAAAATTTCGATGTGGAATTCAAGATAAATTGATTAAAATATCAAAGCCATGAGAATTGACAACGAAGCGCAACTCAATTGGTAAGACGCTTCTCCTCCAACCAATAGGTCGGGGGTTCGAATCACCAAGGGGAAAATGGGGAACCATTATTGATCATCTTTTAAAGAAAAGAAAAAAAAAACCATGAGAATTTAGAAAAATAAGCAAAAAAAAAATAGAGAAAAAATATCAATTAATTTTTGTATGGATATAAATAAATTTTCCTTGATCTATGGAATATTAATATAATGATTTTTAGATATGAAAATATTTTTAAATATATAATAATTTTTAGATATTTAATGTTTTTTAGATATGGAAATTGATTAAAATTTTTGAGAAAAATAAGAATGAATGAGAATTAAGGAAAATTAGAATAAAGTGATTATATGATGCCACGTGTAATAGAATTTATTTTGCTATTATATATATAATATAGATTGTCAAAGTTCGTGTGCAAAACTAAATACACTAAAAGTTCGTATATGTAAATGTCAATTACTTTTTTATTACATAAGCAGAATAACATCGTTTTGATGAAGTGGTGCCACGTTGATAGTCAAGTCAAATTTAGTTTTGACTGATTCAATTAGTGGACAAATTACTACTTCATCATATTTTAATTTTGGGGTAATAGCTGGAAAATATATAGATTTTTTTATTTTTATTTTCTAATTTATATCATCATCTTCAATTTGATCAATAAATGCACCAATTTGTAATTTCTTAAAATTTTGTCCTACAGAGAAGGCTTCCGACGAAATCGAAACTGATGTGATATATGCGTGACAAAATCGAAATTGATGTGTTAATTTTTTTTTTTTTTTGAATTACTGATGTATCAATTTATTAGATAAAATAATCATTTCATTAAGAATTAAAAATAGATTACATTCAATCAAGAATAATCAATACACAATACTAAGGGGGGGGGGTGTATTCATTGTGGAATTTGATGGATTTCTATGGATTTTAAAAGTCTGAGTGTATTCGTTCAAGACTTTTAAAAGTCTGCAGAAATCTGGGTGTATTCGTTCAAGACTTTTAAAAGTCCATATAAATCTGGGTGTATTCGTTCAAGACTTTTTAAAATCCATACAAATCTAGGTGTATTCGTTATTCCATTGACTTAAAATCCGGAATGACTTTCATGGATTTCATCCAAAAAATACACACGATGAAATCCGGCCAAGAACCACGAGAATTGAAATCCATGAAGTTTTAAGTGAGCGCTGAGTTCCAGCGCTCGCGGCCAAGAAGCCAGCGCTCGCTGGAACCCAGCGTCGCTGGGAATTTGAGTTCTGAATTTTGTGGCTTTCAAATTGAAATGTATGAAGGACATCAAGCATATCTATTTGGTATTTGACTGACTGTGTTTCTTGATGCATAACCCACAATGGTGTTCCAACGTTGAGGTTAAAACTATGGTTCACAAAGATGACAAACAGTTAAATCATGGCAGATGTCACGGGGTTTTCCTTGGCTAGAATTTTTCGCCCCGCGCAGCGCCGAATTCCCACAACCCGACCAGCTTCCACCCTCACCGACACTCTTTTAACACTTAGAATGTATGAGGCTCTCAAGTGTATGCACGAATCAAAGTTCACACGCAACGGACATCAACATGAACAACCTTAAGCAACACACAACAATTTACGGGAACACCACGCCCCCAACCTTTAATTTTATTCCCACAATAAAATTACAAGGACCTAACTATGCTCAAGGCTCATGCACTACTCACTCTTTTACAACTCACGGCCAAATTACAATATAAATGTGATGGACATCCCCCATCACTAGGCAAAACCGCACAAGGCTCTTGGATGTAACCGCCGGGCAGTTTTTCGCCCCACTACTCAAAACTGTCGATCATGGGCATGGGCAATTGGCGCCCAGCAACCGCCTCACGCTGCTCCCAACTGATCCCGTGTTCGAGTCATAGCAAGGACATTTTCTGCCTTCATCCATTCGCCTTAGCCAAGACACGCCTTCCTCGTGTCGACTGCTCAGGCGCGCATCGCCCGTGCCCTAATCCTCGGAACCGCTCGCTCGCCCGCCTCGGCACTCCTCGGCACGCATCGGCAGATACCCGTGCCCCGACGCCCCGCACACCCGACACGCAGCGCCCGGCATCACCCGACGCGCTGGTCCGGCAGTGTGCGTGCATCCGGCACACAACACCCACCCGACGCCCGTACTCGGTAGCGTGCGTGCCCGACGCACGACGCCCGGTATCCAACAACCATCTTTCACCCGATGCCACTCAACATCGGCCATCCGTATCTCGCCCGGTACTCACCCGCACGATGTGTTGCTCCGCATCAACACTTGGCTCCGTTGCCCCGCTTCTCGACAACCTTGCACCAATCTGCCGAGGCACGTCGCACGGACTCGACGTGTCTCGGACCTCACTTCTCAAGGGTCTAACAAACCACCCCCACCAAAACCCGACGACGTCCTCGTCGTTGATGGGATTAAACCCCCGTCTCTGAGCTCCTTTTCACGAATGCTCCCGAACCAAATTATGGCCGGATCCATCATCTCTTCCGCACCACCATTTGATCCGCCCTCGTTCTTGGACTCAACTTGAATTGCAGACACAATCTGCAACGGATTCATCCTCGGGACCACGATCTCGCTGTCCTCAGCCCGCTCAACAACAATCGCATTCACCCGCTTTGGACAATCCCTCATTCGATGCCCCATTTCCTCACAAATGAAACATCCATGGTTTCTCTTTGCCGTTGCCATCTCCGGCTCCTTGGCCACTTCCTCACCGGACTTCTCCTTTTCCTTCCCTTTCTTCGAGTCTTTCTTCCTTCTCTCGAACTCGTGGGAATCACCAACCGGCCTGAAATCAACCAATCCTTCAGCAACAGTAATGGCCGACTGCATATCCTTGACTCCTTGCCGTCTCACTTCGGCCTGAGCCCACGGCTGCAATCCCGCCATAAAATTGAACAACTTATCCGCCTCCGACATGTCATTCACGTCCAACATCAACGAACTGAACTTTTTCACATAGTCACGGACAGATTCGGTGTGTCTCAACTTTCTCAACGCATCCCTCGCCACCCACGAGGAATTTTCCAGAAGGAACTGCTCCTTCAACTCACGCTTCAACGCCTCCCACGTTAAAGACTCCAACTGATCGCCACTAGCACCAACACTTGCCCTCGAACGCCACCAAAGCTTCGCATCACCCGTTAAGTACATGCTAGTGATCGACACCTTCTCATCATCGGGTACATGAGATGCCTTGAAATACATCTCCATGTCCCATAGAAAATTCTCCAACTCCTTCGAACTCCTGGTGCCCTCAAAAGGTTTGGGCTCCGGGACACGGACCTTCGGGACCGGTCTGCCTTGCTCCACCGTTCTGAGCACTCGCTTCACGAGTCGCAACTCGTCCAACAACTCCTCGATCTTGATGTCGACCGCCTGCGTCAAGGTAGACACCTCTTCCTCACACGACACGATCCGACCTTCAACAAATCCAGGAGTGTCTTCCACCGATTTGCGCATCGCTTCAACCAACTCTTTGATTGCAGCAATTTAATCAAAGACGGTCTCAAGTCCAGCCGACGTTGAGACCTCCGGTGTCCTCCCAAGCACCGTCTCCAATCTCAGCACCCGCTCTTCGAGAGCAGAAAATTCCCTCGCTTGCACCATCTCCGCAATGGCCTCTACACGCACCAGAGCCAACCTGGCTCTGATACCAAATTGTCACGGGGTTTTCCTTGGCTAGAATTTTTCACCCCGCGCAGCGCCGAATTCCCACAACCCGACCAGCTTCCACCCTCACCGACACTCTTTTAACACTTAGAATGTATGAGGCTCTCAAGTGTATGCACGAATCAAAGTTCACACGCAGCGGACATCAACATGAACAACCTTAAGCAACACACAACAATTTACGGGAACACCACGCCCCCAACCTTTAATTTTATTCCTACAATAAAATTACAAGGACCTATCTATGCTCAAGGCTCGTGCACTACTCACTCTTTTACAACTCACGGCCAAATTACAATATAAATGTGATGGACATCCCCCATCACTAGGCAAAACCGCACAAGGCTCTTGGATGTAACCGCCGGGCAGTTTTTCGCCCCACTACTCAAAACTGTCGATCATGGGCATGGGCAATTGGCGCCCAGCAACCGCCTCACGCTGCTCCCAACTGATCCCGTGTTCGAGTCATAGCAAGGACATTTTCTGCCTTCATCCATTCGCCTTAGCCAAGACACGCCTTCCTCGTGTCGACTGCTCAGGCGCGCATCGCCCGTGCCCTAATCCTCGGAACCGCTCGCTCGCCCGCCTCGGCACTCCTCGGCACGCATCGGCAGATACCCGTGCCCCGACGCCCCGCACAACCCGACACGCAGCGCCCGGCATCACCCGACGCGCTGGTCCGGCAGTGTGCGTGCATCCGGCACACAACACCCACCCGATGCCCGTACTCGGCAGCGTGCGTGCCCGACGCACGACGCCCGATATCCAACAACCATCTTTCACCCGATGCCACTCAACATCGGCCATCCGTGTCTCGCCCGGTACTCACCCGCACGATGTGTTGCTCCGCATCAACACTTGGCTCCGTTGCCCCGCTTCTCGACAACCTTGCGCCAATCTGCCGAGGCACGTCGCACGGACTCGACGTGTCTCGGACCTCACTTCTCAAGGGTCTAACAGCAGACAACATAAAGTGGCAGTGATGGTTATCTAATTTAAAGAAACAATCTTTCTCTGCAGTGCGTGTTGATAGTCAAAGACCATTGTCTGGAACTCTAGACAATCATTTTCAGGTGATAACCCTCAATCATTTTCAAAGGCCATTGTCTGGAACCCAGCGCTTGCTGGAACTCAGCGGTCGCTGGGTTTCCAGCGGATGCTGGGACTCCGCGGGCGCTGGTTTCATGGAATTCAATTCCAAAATTATTCCGTAAAGTTTTCGAAAACCAGTGAAAATTAGGGTGAAATCCAACCACGAATTCTTTGAAAGTCGTCTGAAATCTATGTAAATTTCATGGAATTTAAATTTCATGGACTTTTTAAAATCTATGAAAATCCAAAGCGAATACACCCACCCCTAAATAGAAAGCTAATGTAAGTAATACTCCCATATCTAATCTAATCCCGCTGAATTGGGATAAAGGTGAAGAGTCTCAGTCAGCAATGAGTCGGATAGAACTATCTAATCTAGGTAACTATTTTAATCCCATATCCTTGGATGGATAAGACCAGACAAACAAAACTTTACAGCCGCTACAATTGAACTCTGTGAATAAAATTATTGGACAAATATTATAATGGAGAGAATTTTGTTAAAGAAAAGATTTGTGAAGAATGCTGTATCTATTTAATCTTCAATATTTTGAATATTGAAGAAAATGTTGTAGTAAATAAATATTTCTTCAACTTTGAGTTCTTTAATTATAATTTTGATGTATTTAAAATTTGTATGAAAACCTCTTATTTATAATTGTACGGATTGTGTATAATTTAGAGCTTAGTGTGCTTACATAATGTAATTTCATCATCTATTGAATATTGGTATATATTTATATTAAAATTAAAAATTTGTTTTTCACGTTTGACAGCATGATCTTGGGTGTAATTTTATTAATTCTGAATATTGATATATATTCATATCAAAATTTGACTTCTTACTAAAAAAATTAATGTTTATCTTTGAAATTTTAGAATATTCAATAATATACGTTACTCCAAAATTAATTTTGAATTTTGAATAAAAATTTAAATATAAAATTTTGAATTTTACAAGAATCCAAAATTAAATAAAAATATAAAATTAGTACAAATACTTTTTCTTTTTATAAAAAAATCAGGTGTCTACACTTTTATTTGGGTGAAATTTTCCTCTTCCTAATTTTTCTAGTCCAGCCCTATTTTCAGGTGCCCTGAGTATTAATTTTATTTTTTCTTTTTTGAAACGGAGTATAATTTATTTTTATTTTTTAAAATTATTTATCATATGATGGGCCCTATTTTATCTCATAATACTATTAATTATCATTATACACATTAATTAAAGTAAGATTTTTTCAACATTCACAATATAATAATTATTTTTATTAAAATTCTTGCGATTTGTTACTAGGACTATTTTATAATAAAAAATTTACTACTCCCTCCATCCACGAAAAATAGTCTTGAAAGGAAATGACACGGGTTTTAATTAAAATAGTTTAATTTATTGTGAGTGGAAAAATGATCCACTTAAAAAGTTGTGTTAATAATGATAATTAATTGTATTGTGAATGAAGAATAGGACCTACCATATAATAGATCATTTTCAAAAATATAAATAAACTAATTTTTATGGATATCTCAAAATAGGAAAAAAAAAAAAAGACTATATTTTATAGACGGATGGAGTATAAAATAATGAAATTGATAGTAAAAAAAGGAATACTCTTAAAGACCGTGAGACGGTATCGGTAACGGTTGAAATGGGTAAGTATGAAATGAGGCGAATCTGATGGAGACATACACCGCTCCAAATTAAGACAATTGAATAAACATATTCTACTTCTAGGAAACAACCAATTCTAGAGAGAGAGATGAATTCGAAGCTGCGGAGTCTGTGGAACCACCCGGCGGGGCCAAAAACGATTCATTTCTGGGCGCCGACGTTCAAATGGGGGCTGAGCATCGCCAACATCTCCGACTTCCAGAAGCCGCCGGAAACGCTTTCCTACCCCCAGCAGTCCGTCATCGCCGTCTCCGGCGTCATCTGGTCGCGCTACTGCTTCGTCATCAAGCCATGGAATCTCAACCTCTTCGGCGTCAACTCCGCCATGGCTTGCACCGGACTCTACCAGCTATCTCGGAAGCTCCGCCACGACTACTCCGCCGCCCAACACCATCACCAATCATAATATAATATTGGTGATTTTTCATTACTTCCGCTACTACTTGCACCTATTTCTCTCTCTCTCAAAACACTTTTTCTGTTAAATAAATTATATTGGTGGATTTTATCAACCAACAACACTTTAATTTCTTGCTTTTTTAACTCTACTGTCACGTGTAGCTTAGTATGATCGGATTTTGAGAGTCTCTTGCACTATGAAAGTTGCTGCAGGGCGGATCCAACCCTCTCCCAAATTTTGAATTTTTTTTTTAATTATAATTTGTATATATATGTATCTATACCTATTATAAAATAATTTTGTTTTACAAAAATTGATTTACTTGTTATATTATCTCATATATACTTAATTTAAAATTAATTGTGCTATTTAAAACAATATAATCTATGAAAAAGTTTACAATGTATTGAAATTGATTTGTAATATATTGAAATTATATAATTTATGAAAAATATTGTTCGTTATTATGTTTGTTTTTTAATAAAAAATATTTTAAATATACGGAAAATTCAAAAAAAAATTCTCAAGGGAAACTCCCGTACAAGTTCAACCCCTCCCAACTTAATTGTTTACTCCACCGCTGGCCACTGAGTGGTTGAGTTTTGAGAGACAATTTTAAGAGCTACAGTATGGGCGATTGAGAACCAATCACAAGGTTGCCCATGCCATGGGATTTTCTATTTAAGTTAATTTCATGCTACATAAATATTCTTTTAAGGCTGCTAAAATTTAGTTTTCATGCGATCGTAAGCCAACTCCTATTTGTTTAACATGAAATTCAAACAAAGCAGCCAAATGAGGTCCCACAAACGACTACTTACCACTATAACATGCACTATGCTCACATTTTTATGTTTAATAATTTAGAAGATTTAAACTACCTGCTAAAATTAATCTAGACGCCTGCTAATTACTAGCTAGGTCAATATATTATTATTAATTTTAATATAAATATCGAGCTATCTACTATATTTATAGCAGGTGGGTCTGCACTCTGCACATTAAATTTCCCTACCTAATACTCCCTCCGTCCCATAATAAGTGGCCACATTCTTTTCGGCACGTAGATTAAGAAATTGAGTGTTATATGTTTTAATAGAGTGTGGCCTACAATTGTTGACCAAATTAGTGAGTAATTGTTGACTTAATTAAAGTAATTTTGGCATTTTTAGAAAGTGACCTACAATTGTTGACCAAATTAGTGAGTAATTGTTGACTTAATTAAAGTAAACTTTTGTCATTTTTAGAAAGCAGCCACTTATAGTGGGACAGACGAAAAAGGAAATGTGGCCACTTATAATGGGACGGAGGGAGTAGTAATTTATGGTATTGGTAAGCCACTAGTGTCAGATCATTTTAATTTTATGATATTTTTCTAACAATTTAATGAAACAGAATGCCAAAACCCACCCCATGTTCAAATCCACCTCAAAGATCATATTGACGCAAATATATATATAGGGGTGGGAATGGGATCATGTACTATCCACTTTTCTTAGTATATATATAAGTCTAAATTTGGACCACACAATAGAGTCACACGACGCACTAGAAGCGCGCCACATGACAGCAGCCTCCCAAGATCTTCCAAGACCAAAAACACAGATGGGTAAAATAGTCATTTTTATG
This sequence comes from Salvia miltiorrhiza, assembly GCF_028751815.1. Lineage (NCBI taxonomy): Eukaryota > Viridiplantae > Streptophyta > Magnoliopsida > Lamiales > Lamiaceae > Salvia > Salvia miltiorrhiza. The sequence continues at coordinate 41,414,980 of NC_080390.1, read as the reverse complement.
AATTTAAAAATATATATATATATATATATATATATATATATATATATATATATATATTTATATATTATTTTCCCGCGGCCGTCGTCAAAATTATGCATATGATTGTACACCAATATGCATAAAAATAAACTCAAATATGCATGACGCTGGATAGAAATATGCATGAAAAAATATCAGTATGCAAATTCTCTGGTGTCTTTCACTGTCGAATAATGCTATGCATATTTGTGTTTTTCTTTATGCATATTCGTATTGAACTATATGCATAGTATTATGCGACACCATCATGTAGCTCTCGTCGCTGGTCACTTGACGCGTCACATACTGATACTTTTCCATGTAAAATTCTATTCAGATCCAGTGTCATGCATATTTGTGTTTACCTTTATGCATATTGGTGTTCAATTATATGCATAATTTTGACGACGACCCCGGAAAAAAAAAAGAATTTTCGATTAAAATATATATATATATATATATTACTCCATCTGTCCACGAAATGAGTACTCATTTGTGGACGGCACGGGTTTTAAGAAATGTATGGAGTGTAGTGTGAATAGTTTAAGGGTCCCATTTTTTTAGTGTATTAACTAAAGAGATGTGTGGGGTACACTTGCCAAAAAGGGAAATGGATACTCATTTCGTGGACGGACGAAAAATGAAATATAGGTACTCATTTTGTGGACGGAGGGAGTATAATTTTTGAAATTACCATTTTACCCCCTCCGTGTTTTTCGCCTTGAAAGGCATTGGAAGGGCTTGGGAGGCTGCTGCAATTAGGGATGATAATCGGGTACAACGGGTACGGATAGTGACTATCCAAACCCGCTACCCGCGGATACCCGCTACCCATCGGGTATCCGCCAACCCGCTATCCGTCGGGTATCCGCCACCCGCTATCCGTCGGATACCCCCACCCACTATCCATCGGATACCCGCGAAACAGAATTTAAATATAAATTTATAACAAATTTAATACAAAAAAAAAATAACACAAATAACATAGTTCAAATCCACATCCTTCATCCATGTTGAAATCCACAAATAACAAAGTTTAAATCCAAATTCATCAACTAAAATATAAAATTCCAATGGCTGAATTAGTGTTTGGGCATTAGGTTTAGATCCTGTTAAAGCCTTTTTTTAAGATATGATATGCTGGCACATATCTCAAATGTATATTCAAAGCCCATATTTTTAGGATTTTTTTGTGGGTATTTGACGGGTATTTCACGGATAATTGACGGGTATTTTCGCGGATATTTTTCGCGGGTCAACGGGTTTCACGGGTATAGATAGTAAGTATCTAAACCCATACCCACGAACTAAATGGATAGTGAATTGCAACCACGAAACTATCCGCGGATATCAAATGCCTCTCAAACCCACCCTAATAGGTTCGGGTTTTCGCGGATATCCGTTACCCGCGGGTAAATTGCCATCCCTAGCTGCAATGTGGCGCGCTCCTAGCGCGCTACATTGCCCCAATGTGTGACAAGCCGTTATATACTACTCCCTCCGTCCCACTTCAATAGACTCTTTTTCCTTTTTGGGATGTCCCACTGCAATATGCTCATTTTCCTTTTTGGGTAAAAAGTTGTGCTTAATTGGTGTGGACCACACCACTTTACTACCACTTTCCTACTAAAAAGTAAGTTTTCTTAATCTCCGTGCCCAAAAGAACATGAGCCTATTGGAGTGGGACGGAGGGAGTACATACTAGTATAAGATAGTGAATCTACATGATCCACTCCCTATATATATATATATATATATATATATATATATATATAGGGGGCCGCTCCAATGAGACCCCCTAATTTTAGTGAGATCTAGGGCACGATCTGGTGCGTTTATTTTATCAATCCTATGGCTGATATTGTATCTGGAGGGTGATTTTTTTTCGCAGGGTTCGAATCCTGGAGGAAGCAGAATATTTTAAAGTTTGTTATTCATCAGTATATACTGCATTGTTCATCAGTATATACGGCCCTGTTCATCAGTATATATGTTTTATTCATTACAAATATTTTAAATTTTATTTTTCATCAGTATATACATCTTGTTCATTAGATATACGTTTTGTTCATTAGTATTATATGTCTTATTCATTGTACTCATGTTACACGAAAAATAGGGGGTCTCACTGGAGCGCGCTCCTATATATATATATATATATAAGGTTGTAAATGAACAAAGGTACTAGCAAGCTATTCATGATTCGACTCGAAAAAAGCTCGTTTGGAGCTCGATTCGATAATAAACGAGCCAAGCTTGAGCCTGATTTAGAGCTCAAGATTTTTATCGAGCCGAGCTCGAGCTTGATAGTACTCGACTCGTTGAGCTCGCGAACATGTTCGGATTCGGTTGTTCGTGAACATGTTTACGAGCCTGTTCACGAACTTTCAGTCGAGCCTTCAATCGAGTTAGTGAACGAGCCTTAAACGAGTTGAACTCGAGCTCGAGTAACATATTAATTTAGAAGTTTTTCCTAAATTTATAACGAATTCGAGTTCAAACATCATATATACGAACATCTAACGAGCCGAGCTCGAATTCGACATTATCGAGCATCACCTGAGTCTAGCTCGAATCGAGCTTGAGCTTGGTAAGTGGGTGACGAGCCGAGCTCGATCAACAAGATAGAAGCTCGAATCGAGCTCGAGCCGAGCTTGAACACCCGAATATTTAAACGAGCCGAGCTCGACTGCTCGAGCATGTTAGTATTCGGCTCGGCTCGGCTTGTTTACATATTTATTACATATATATATATATATATGTATATATATATATATAGGGAAGGGCTAAAATAAGAGCATTTCTTAAGATATAAAATAAGAATCATTTTCAGCCCTTAGATCATCAAGATCTACGGTTGATTCCTAATTCTGTTGGATGGATTTATGGTCCTTAGTTCGAATCTCAAAGGTAGCAAAAATTTATTTTTCACAATTCATACCTTTATACAGCGAATTCATACGTGTTCTACATAAAATTCATACATTAAAAATTGCTCTTATTTCTTATTTTAAGATGTGCTCTCACGGTAGCCCACCCCTATATATATATATATATATATATATATATATGGTGTGGTTCTAGAGAGAACTACATTATTTGTGAGAACGTGAGAACCATCAAATCTAATGCATTCACTGTAAAAATTAATGCATTCGCGATTAAAATTAATGCACTCAAAAAAATAAAAAAATTGCTCCCTTCAGGATTCGAACCCAGGATCTGCATTCATCCAACAAGATGATACATCCACCGTAGATCTTGATGATCGAATGGCTGAAAATAGTTCTCCGTTCTTTTCTTATTTTTGGTTCTTTCTTGAACCTCTCCCTATATATATATATATATATATATATATATATATATATAGGGCAAAGACAATGCAATTAAATTAAATTAAAACCTTCTCATGGCTTAGATCGAAATGGTCACTTTTTATCTTTAAGTTTTTTCTTTATTTTGTTTAGGACTGACCCAGTCCAAAATAAGTACCAAACAAAGGCTATATATACAAGTGGAAACTCACTCGCTTGTAATTTCTGTGGAATTAATCAAACTCTTTTGTTGCTTCATTAATTAGCTCTTGATAAAAAAAAATATTAATAATAAAAAAACTTCCATTGAATTGTTTGTTTGGCAAATCATGTGTGTTGTTTCCTCAATTTTTTCACTCATTCCAATCCTAGCTATTAAAGATTGAAAGAATTGGACAATTCAACAGACTGAACGCCTCATCCATAGTTAACTAATTTGTGCTTCATATATGTTCCCAAGTTTTATTAACATGAGTTCCCTTACTTGTCACAAAATCCTTGTCAAGATAATAATGTTTTGAAATCATCCATTGTATTATTCCTCATCTTATGCTAATAATGTTGTTGATGTGTGGCACTCACTCTAGGTTAGGATATCCATCTTTTTTCTGCAAAACTGAAGTTGTTGCCTTTTGTTTAATTTATTACCTTTGGTAGGTCTAATTAAGTTCATCTCTACCAAAACAAACACAATTATTCTTTCCCTATGTTGCCTCTCATCCATTTTTTTACTCCCATCTTTTGGTGTTTGGGTGCTTGTGTTTTACTTCTACTTAAAGCAGATCAAGATGTAGACATAAATAAATACTACTATTATTCTTGAGCTTGGGGATTTTGGTCCTTGGGATATTCTAGTGGTTATAAGGGGTGCAAGTAGATGGATTAAGACACAAAATCTCATCTTTATCTTTTTTGTCCTAATAATGATGTTTGCAAGTTAACACATATGGGTTGACACATTAATTTCGAAAAATCTTCATACGATCGATCATCCTCTTTATTAAGCGTCTTATTTGAGGAATTTTATGTTGCTGTAGCCAATCCAACTAAATATATTGTAATACTAATTTGGGATGGGTTTGTAAAATTCGAATTAGAGTTGTTTCCCTTGTCATCAATAGGTTTAGTTGTGTAACTAACTTTTCTAAATTTGCAATACATTAAATATGCTCCATTTCGCGACTTCATTTCTTCTCGTACGGCGATCTATCATTTCTAATAAAACTCATCCAACCTGCGGCTAAAATTATTTCTCAAATCTGTTTCATAGCATTTGGATAATAAATTCTTCTGCAGAAATGGCCAATGTCATGAATGTTTCTGCAATTTCTATCCAGTATGCATTCATTTAAAGTCAAATCCATTAGTAGCTTCATGTGTTGGTGTTTTATTGCGAGAAAATATCAGTAGTCCATTATAAACAGACCCGGTTAGGCCGAAAGCGAGCACAGTCGAACAATAATTCAATTCTACCCAAACAATCGTCAAAACCAAGGTAAACAACAACATTTCATTACACCAATTCATCAAACATACAACTAGAAAATGCATCACGAATCACGCCTTCACGCAGCAGTTAAAGTAGCTGAAGATGCTCCGCCTCGCCTGCACCACCATATCAACATACAACAATATCAGCAAAGCCTAGCTACGAGAACACAAACGATGACTCAGAAGAAAAATGAAAAATGTCAATGAGCCAACACTATGGGAGATAAAATATGCTTTAAGCATTTGCATCGGTTGGGGTACATCTTTCGACAACCATATGCTTGCACTGAGACCATAATGTTACTTACCAAGTAGTAACAATTGTTACGAATCCAATATAAATCTTTATATATATATATATATATCAAATAAACAATGAGTTCGATGTTGCTTTCTGCATCACATGGCTTATTCATTCATAGCAAGTGCAAACCAGTAGATTCATGTGGTCCAGGTGCAATACAATTATTTCCAACTACACAGGTACCGAATATCACTTCCTATTTCTGGCTAATTCTTTTAATGTCTCATGTGCCACGATACACACCAAGGGGCCCGCATCCCATCTAATTCAAACTACATGATTTTGATACTATATGACACCACATGCTTTTAAGATCTTGAATCATTTGTGGACTCTCCCCAAAAGACCAATTCATTCAAATCATAGATAGGTTGCCACCATATACTATCTTTTTCAACTCATCTAGTTTGATGAAGTGCTTTTTAGATACACATCATCTGATACTCCACTGGATCACAAAAACACAGATATAACCGTAACAACAGAAGCATACCGTTGGGGAGTTGTTCTGATGATAGTCGTGATGATGATCATCATTACGAGCAGTGTTCGTGTCTCTTGTGGTAGAAGGGATGAGTTCCTCCTCGTTCCCAAGACTAGCCCTTGAAGGATCCCTCTTGTTTTGCTTCCTCATCTCTCTTATTTTTGAGAAATCCATAGAATAGTCAGGCAATGGTCCCTTTTGATCCCAGTCCCCAAACTGTGGCACGGATAGCCATGGTGCATTCCTCTACACAATCCACAAAAGCTTGTGATTAGGAAACACTCAAAAGCCAAAACTTCTTTCAATATTAGGCCATATTATTATAATTCATGATCACCATCTAAAACAATCTCATCCTAATTGCGTCTACAAGATATAATTGTTGATTTTGCAAATCAATTTTGTGAATTTTTCTTTCAGTGGTACTACAATATCATCAAAGGGTTAATCATATACTCAAAGATGAAGAAAAGAAGAGTCGATCAATTGCAAACAGCCTGTCCAAAGGCATCGGCAGAGCAACATATGATTTGGAATATTCAAGCCACACAATGACTACTCAGATACAGTTGTTAATCTCTATAATTGACTCCTGCATTTCTTAAGCATGTGCTTTTGAAGAAGACAGATAAAAATGACGGAGAAGCATAACAGAACATTCACAACTAGGATTCTTCATTCCAAACATAAAAAAATAGCTAGAAATATTAAACAAGTACTAATATTTATAATTCTTGACTTATTCATATCTTTCCTTTTCCCTGACTTCATCAAGAATACTTTTACCAAAGAAAATTCAACAATTTGATTTTCATCATTTCAGCTGAAACACACAGAGCCTTTAGAAACAAAGCAGATTTCAATAACGTATCTCAGGTTAATTCACAATCCAAAAAATCTATAAAATCCAAGTCTTTCCAAAGAATATGAACAACTAAGACAGAAAAAGAAATAAAATAATATCATACATCATAAAGCTGTGCATGCAACAATTGCAAAAGAACAACTAGGTAAAGACAAAGAAGGCAAAACTTAAATGAATCTCAGTTCTAGTTCAGATTCTTTCAAAATAGACACAATCAAACTCTTAGAAACATCGAAAACACCATAATTTTTTTAAAATACAACAAAAAACACTTGAATTGTACAACTTCTAACATTAAACCAGATGGAAGAAAAAGAAACGGAAACAAAGAAACAATTTTGTAACTGAAAAAGTTGGAGAGAATCCACATACCTCCTTGCGATCTTCCATCAGATAAAACTAAAATCTCAGGATTTTCTTGAGCTATATGAGCACCTTTTTGCTGCTCAAATCTTGCGAAAAAAAGTTGCGCTTTTATGGAAATATAATTGCGAGTGGAAACCAGAGCAAGTAAAGAAAAATTCAGGAAATCGAAAAAAGGGGCTAATAAGCGGAATTGTGGTGGGCAGAAGAGAAAGTAATCACAGGTTTTTAGACAGATAGGTGAACACGTCTGCCTTTTATTACAGCAGAGGGAAAATTGACGGAATATTATTTATGATAATAAAATAAAATCACAGTAGTATTTGTGAGATAAGGTCTTGAGTTAGTTGCAATTTACAAAATCGCCCCTGCAATTTAACACGGTTTGGCTTTACTGGCAACTTTACCTTTTCCAGCGCTCTGTTTGCTTAGCTGTGAATGTCTCAGTTGCTGTCTTTGCCTTGATTCGGATTTTGCTATTACTACAATTCATAAGGTATCGCGTCAATTATATATACATGAAATTTATGTGAGGCCGACTTACAAATGAAGTAATTGGACGGGGACGTACGTAGACATGTACGTTGGTCGTCCAAACAATATATAGTTTTGTGTGTTTAGATTTGAATATGATTATTGTTTATGTCATGAAAATAGATAAGTAAATATGAAAAACAAAATAAAAATAAATATTCCTTCTTTTCCACATTCATAGTCTCTTATTCCTTTTCTAGATGTCTCAATATATAGTTCGATTTCTAAATTAAATTAACATTAAATATTTTTTACTAAAATAACCTTATTTAAATTTAGTCCAACATAGAATAAATAAGGGTAAAATTGAATAATTACATATAGTTCCAAGCACTATTTATTATATTTCTTTAATATGTGTGAAAAAGTAAAATGGATTGTGAAAGTGGAACGAAGGGAGTATTTATGTCGAAATTCAAGATGATCAGAAAAAACTACGAGCTGAGAAGAATTTCTATAAAGGCGTATTTGTTCACTTTGATGGAAAATGGTGGAATATATATATATATATATATATATATATATATATATATATATTTTTTTTTTTCTTTGTCTACTTTTTCACACATTCTCTTTGTTAGAAAATTTTCCTCAAGCAGGAGGTAAAATTTTCCCGAGCAGCCCATTTCCCCACTTTTTCACTTCAATTCATGATAATAATATCACAAGTTATAGGTGTGATAATAGTTTCCCATATTGTATATTTAATTTTGATGATCTTTCAATTTTACCATCAAATTCTTATCTTTTTTTTTCTTCTTCATGATAAAACTTACAACCAATAAGAACACAGTCTAAATTAAAAAATAAGATCATCAAAAATGCATAACCCTAAATCTAGATAGAAACTGATTTTATGTACAGGTACAAGCCCCAACCATGTTGCAAAAATAATTAAGTCGACACGTAAGTCTTTTGGACTCAATTCAAATAATTCAGGCTATCAATATCAATAATCTAAGGGATATTAATTTGTTAACAGTATATTAATACTGATATATGTAAACTAATGTATAATAGTTCAGTTTGAAATTTGTAATGATATATGTAAACTAATGTATACTAATTCAGTTTGAAATTTGTAATTTAATAAAGAAAATGTGTTTATAAAAATAAGAGATTATGATATGAAATATGAATCTCAAATCCTCTTCCCTTTCTATAAAAATGAAAAGAAGAAGTCTACTTGACTGAATTTAGCAAGTCGTAGCATACATATGGAGTATTACACTGACATATATATATGTCACAAATAATATATTTTATGTGTAGAAAAAGATATTTATGATAGGATGCAGTGATAATGTGAAAATGACGTGATAATTTACACGTGATAAATGTTATGTGTAGGTAAATCATCAACATTTACCTACACATATATATGTCACGAATAATATATTTTATGTGTGATAAAAGATATTTATGATGTAATGCAGTGATGATGTGGAAATGACGTGGTATTTACACGTGACAAATGGTATATGTGGGTAAATCATCAAATATTTACCTACACATATATACGTAACCAAAGGTATATTTTAATTTATGTGTGAATAAATTTTCTTTGATAGAGTATAATAATGAGGTGGAAATGATGTAGATGATGACATGGTAAATTGTATGTGTATTTAAATCTTATAAATTATGAGTAGGTAATTATTTTTCCAATAATCGAATATTAGAAAAAATATTATTATTGATTAAATATTATAAATAAGCGTGTTCAAAATATATATTATGTGAACAATATTTTTTATCACAATTTTTGTATAAATATAAAATATTTTATCATTCATTATATGTGCCAAATATGATCAATTATAAAATACAATAATAAAGCTACATTAATTTAAGTTAAAGCTACTAGAAGAAACAAAAGTTGTTGTCCTAATATGATAATTAATACCAAGGCAAAATAAATAACAATTTGAACAAGAGTTTTCTTAAGCAAAACATTCATCAGCAAACAATACAATTTAAGGTTGTGCATGTCAATCATGACACCACGAGACAATAGGAGCTTCACAGGCTCAATATTCCACGAGATGCAGCATACAGTAAAGGTGTTCCATCCACAGAACATCTTCTATATCGGCATCTTCTATACCAAATTAGAAATAATTCATTTCCACCAAAACATGTCAAATGTTAGTACTAAAATATTAAAAATATACTCCCTCAGTCCCATTAGCCTTGTCCCATTTCTTTTGGGCATGATTATTAAGGAGAGCTAAATTAATATAGTAAAAGTATGTAAAAGTGTGGGCCATGTTGTTTGTAGTGTAAAATCATTACCAAAAATATAAACTGCAGGATAATATCAATAGGAGGACCTAAAAAGGAAAACAAGAGAAGATCAATGGGACTGTCATTAAATACACGCACACGAGAGTGATGTTCGAAGATGAAACACGATGAAACACAGTTGATAACAGAGGATTTGTATATGGACTCATACCTTTCATGAAGTTACTGTATTCCATACCATAACCTGCAACTCATTCATCACCACCACTAAAATGAAAACAATGCTGAGGAAAAAAATTACAATGGGTTTTGTGTGTGTGTGTGTGAGAGAGAGAAAGAGAGAGAGGAACAACCATGGTAGAGAAAAACCAGAGGTTTTGGAGAAGAGATGGGCAACCATATGCAACTAAAGAGCTCCACCCCCGTAGAATTCGTTATATATATCTAATAAATCCAATAAAAACAACATTTCAATCATCAATCACCCCTCATTTTATTACAACCTAGAGATTCTCGACACAAAATATATATAAAATCAAACAAAAGCCCACCTTACAATATACAACATCCATCTACAGCTCCACGCAAAAAGATCCAACCTTTACCATAAAATGAGACTCAAAATCAAAACAAAATAACATCCCTTAACGAAATAAGCGATCCTAATAAAAACAAAAACATTCCTTAAAATCATACAAGTATTTGACCATTTTCAGAGATCCCGAATCAAAACAAAAACATTCAGTTCCACTGCATGAAAATACATTCCTTAAAATCATACAAGTTCCACATATTGGACAAAAAATCTAGATACGAGATATCACTTCAATTGATGAGCCGAGTGTTTTGACGGAGAAAGAAAAACTGCATGAAAATACAAACATTGGGGTTGATAGGAAATTCAATAACAAAAGCACCAAATACAAAAAGTATCCAGAGTCCACAATATAAAATATGGCAATAAAATCACAAACAAATAATTGGCAATGAAATACACTGTAGTTCTGGCGGAAACGACGTTGTAGCTGAAGTATGGTTGCCTTGTCAACGTCCCATGGTCAAGAAAAACAACATATTGATCAAGTAACCCCTTTTAATCAATATTTTCTGCTTAACCAAATCGAGACAACAATCTGTGAAAATTTAATAACCACGAATCGTTACTAACATAGTTCTACCAACTGAAAACAAAATAATGACAATAAATCAAAGAAAAGCCTCAATAAATCAGGCCTTCATCAGAATCTCCATCATTGCCAAAATAATATCTAAAGTTACTCAGACAAGATGGAGAGTAATACTATACCATGCTACGAACCGCCGCCAGTCACCACAATCGTCCCACCACAACAATGCCGATGACAACAATAATAATTATCATACCTCAGGAGAGTGAGCAACGGGCCAAGCCATTCTCGTTGCAGTCGACGCACCTCTTGCGCTGCTTGTCGAATACCTCGCAGCTCATGCTGCAGTTCTCGAACAGAGCAACCATCATATAGTCGTAGGCCTCACACGGCTTCACTGGGCACAGGGGCAGCCCCTTGATCAGCCGTAGAAGATTGCGATGAACACCTATGGCAGACTGATGTGATTCCCTCTAACGAATACCACGCTCCACAACGACTTCTACAACTAAAATCCACCACAATGAAGAAAACATAAATCAAACAATTAACAATAATACTACTAAAATCAAATTAAAAAATATGGAAAAGAAACATAAAATGTAGTGACCTGGATCTAGGATATGAGCCTCCCATAACGAACTTGAAGGAAGTAAGGGACAAACTTAAAGGAAATAAACAAAAAGCTAAATTCTTTTCACCATTCCCGAATTCCCCCTTGCTTGCAGAGGCGGGCTCAGCCACTTGTACCTTGAGGTACAACCCAACACATGGAAGCTCTCAATCTCGGGCAGCCGTAGCGTCGCAATCTTAATGTTGGGCAACACTCCGCCATTAATGAAATCAAATAAACTCAACTCATTCAATTAATGACAAGTTCTTCCTAAGACAATCTCAAAATTAGTTTATACTCACTCTCGTGGCATACAAAACGTGGATTACATGCAAGACTATCGCCCCCGGATCACTCTTAAACATAGAACTCCTAAAAGTTCCTAGGATTAAAGTCCTCACACAAGTCTCAAGTTTCTTCGACTAATATTGACAAGTATGTTATGTGTTCTTAGTTTAGGCAAAAATAATCATATCCCGGTATCAAATTAATGCCAATAAATAATGCAAAATTGGTGGCCAATCAATAAAGCAAACAATAAGCACAAGAACACTAAAAGGATAAAACAAGTCTTGATTAATTGAATTAAACAAAGTCAGAAAACCATTATCTGTTTATTACCAAACCCTAGGATAAGAATGTACTAGCCACACATAGACATATGACTAGCAATGAACAATCAGGAATATAATAAATCACCCAATAATAAAATTCGTGAAGTTGTGATGAATCTTCAATTTTTTCTTTCAATCTTCTAGTCTGTCGTCTCTTCAAGTTCTCCAAGTGTAATTATGAGCCAAGGTCTCTTCAATATGTTTATGGGGAGTATTTGTATGTCATATGTCCCAAAATATAGGTCAAAATCGTGTAGGATCAAAAATAGTTGAAAAACTAAAAAAACATGCAAAAATCGAGCAAACATGCGGCCTGAGGCGTGGCCGTGCGACCAGACCGCGTTGAGCGCCGAAATGCCCGCGCTCAGGACCGTGGGGGTGCTGATAGCTTTTCTTAACGATTTTGTTTTAGCTTGTTCTCCCTCATCCGTTGTCCGATTCTCGATCCGTTTGCGCTCACGAAATCGTATTGAGGTGAACTTTAACTTCCATAAAATCATTTTTCCAAAATAACCTTCAATATTCCTGAAAAGTCGCTCAAATAACAAGAAAGTAACAAGTTCTCCACAATAAACCAATATATGTTCAAATTAATCATCAAACATACAAAATCCTTTCAATTAAGTATCAAATATGACACACCAATAAGTAAAAATGTATATTTATTAATTACAGCTTGAAAATGAATAATTAAATATATTAAATTTATGTATTTTAAATACAAATTCCAAATCTATAATTAAATATCTGACAAATTCTATTTAATTGAGCATAATTAATTACTGATCTAACCACCATCTATAACTAAATTTTCCAAACAGAGAAATTTGCAAATCAAGGGAACCACAGCTTTAGCTAATTAAGCATCCAAAATTGTGGTCAGGCTCGTACCTGAGGGCATGCTCAACATGCTGCCGCATAGGGCCCCAAATTTTTGGGGGCCCAATTTTTTTCACTTTTTTATATATAGTACATATATAAAAAGTATCTTTGTTTAACAAATAGTATTCCAAACATATATGCAATAACTGAAAAAGCATTCTAAAAAAAAGTGAATCAAAAAGTTTATCTACGATCAACTATGCGCAAGACAGGTTGAATGGGTTTGCTATGATATCAATTGAAAGAAAATTGGTTGATCGGTTAGATTACATAAACTTGATAAATACATTTGCTTCTAAAACTGCAAGACGTGTTGTATTTAGATAAAGTAAGAAACTTATATTGTTAATGTTGAATTCTTAGTATGTTATCTTTTCTTCTCTTTTGATTGAAAACTCTTTTGAATAATTGATTGAAAAAATTTATGTTAATATATTATTGTTGTTTCGTCGATATTAAAAAAATTTATAAAGACCCATTTTTTATGTTTTGCTTAGGGCGCTGTGAGATACAGGACCGGCCCTAATTGTGGTTACCATTATATTAAGATTAGATATGAGAGCAACAGCCAACAGGTGTTTTGCGTTAGCAGTCTTTTTAATTCGAACACAATTTATACATAGAACGTCCCAATAAAAAGTGATGAACATTTCTTGGCTATTATGCTCCTTCAACAATTGTTCAGTCTATTTTGAAAACAGTGATTCATTCCCAAATATACACGTTACGTAGCTATTGCATGGTCTTGAAATTTTAGGTGTGCGTGGCTTGCAATTATTGGGGCTACAAAATGAACCAGGCACCACAATGTAACTCAACTGCTCCACCACGTCTTTTATCTCTATATTTGAATTTATATACACCACAACAACTATCAAACTTTTAGTCGTCAAAAAACAAGAAAAGATTAAATTCTCTTTTATTCCTCTTTCTTTTAGTCAAGACTCAATCCCCTTCTTTAAAAAATCGTTGCTATAAAATTAGACTCCACAAATTTTGCATTATTATTGCTTTTAAACAAGGTAATGTCAAACTTCCATGTAATAGTATTATATAATCATATTTTACGCTGAACATAAAATAAATAGTTCAATATGAACACTTTCCTAAAAGTCGGTTCAATAATGAATATAGAAGACCTAATCATGCCTTGATAAATAACTAGTTCACTTTCTTACAACTAAATTGTAGAACAACGAGATTTGACTGTCTTATGCAATGCATAATTTTAAAAAGAAAAAAAAAATCAATAACTATATAAATAAAATATTAAGAGTAATACAAAATAATTACTGTAGTTAAGAAGGAATGACTAGCATAAAATAAAATTGAATAGTATTATTAACCACAGTATATGCTGAATGATTAAAATGATTTTCTCAAGTAAAATAATTGAAATTAAAGGTTTATTGAGCTCTTCATGCAACACTTTATTTCAAAATCATTTAACTCTCCTTCATTTAGTCATTCTCATTATATAAATTTTTAAATTATGAGTATATTCAAATCACAGCTTGAATTGGTATATTCAAATCACAGCTTGAATTGATGTGCTTAGATGACATTATCTCAATTTCTCTCTTTTTTTTTTTTTAGTTCTTAGTTCTCCTTACATTCATTCTTAATTTATATATTTATTTATTTAATAAAAGAGTAATTTACTTAATAAATTTTATTTTTTAATTTTTTTTCAAAGCTTTGTTCTGAATTAACTAATTATTCTCCATTGATGAACATAAAATTGATCATATTGATAAAAAAAAAATTAAAAAATTACCTGACTATTAAATTCGAGTTTGAGACATGTATATGTATTGTATATGTATATATTCTAAATTAATTTTGTGAATTATATAAATTTAAATTTATACTTTAAATTTAATTTATAATATTTGTTATTATAAAATTTATATTAATGTTTACTCTATATATAATAATTTAAATTTATTTATTAGATATTCTAAAAATTTTGACAACTTTGATACAATATTGGATAGTAGTATAATTCTAGATATGTCCAAATAATAATCGATATTTATAGTATTTAGTAATATATATAAAGTTAAATGTGTTAGGATAATTTCAGGTAATTTTATATGAGACGCTAATTTTTGAGTATTTTTATATGAGAGGATACCGAATAGTAAAAATCTTTTTTAATCAGATTTGTGACTGCTGTGACCGCAAATTTTACAATATCCCATATTAATTTTTGACAAAATTTCATTAATTAAAAATCTAAACAACATGATACACATCATTTCTTCACAAGATTTCATCAATTAAAAACCTAAATAAATGATGTTAAAATTTCTATCATGATGTCAAAATATTCATTTTTTAAATTCCGAAATGACTATTTTGCCTCCTCTCTTCTTTCTAATATATTTTCATCAGAATCTCCCATGGCCGACGCCTGAGAGTTTGTCTTCCGTGTTCCGCCAGCGTTCTCTCTCTATATGTAGATAGATTATACATACACAAACAGAGTTAAAAACAAACGGATAATTCTTACGCAGTCTGAAACACGAAAGTAATGGACTTATCAACAAAGCTCCAATTCATCAACTTGAAATCTACATTCCTCGCCGGAGCAACTCCACTTTCGCATGCCCTCCTGCCGCCCAAGCGCCGCCCCTTATCCGCCACGAGCACCCTGAAAGCCACACTCCGTCCCTCGAGAAACCCACGTCGAATTTCCTCTAAATTAGCTTCAATTGCCACGGAAACCTACACTCCGACCGCCGCTCTTCAAGAAGAAGACGACCAAGATATCGTATCCCTGTTCTCCGATTATAGCTCCGAACAATCGAAGACCAATTACAAGCGCGGGAACAAGAACCCCACCGGGGCCTCGTCCATTTCATCCGGCGTAAGGTTAGAAAACGTGAGCAAGAGCTATAAGGGCGTGACTGTGTTGAAAGACATTAATTGGGAAGTGAAAAGAGGGGAAAAGGTTGGACTGGTCGGCGTTAATGGCGCGGGGAAAACGACCCAGTTAAGAATTATATCGGGTTTGGAAGAACCCGATTCTGGGAATGTGATCAAAGCGAAGAATAACATGAAAATTGCCTTCTTGAGCCAAGAATTTGAGGTCTTGGCGAGTAGGACCGTCAGAGAAGAGTTCTTGAGCGCGTTCGAGGAGGAAATGGAGGTCTCCGGGAGGCTGGAGAAGGTGCAGAAGGCGATAGAGAAGTCTGTGGACGATATGGAGCTGATGGGGAGACTCTTGGATGAGTTTGATTTGCTGCAGAGGAGGGCTCAAGCTGTGAATTTGGATGAGGTTGATGTGAAGATCAATAAGATGATGCCTGCGCTCGGTTTTGCACCTGAGGACGCAGATAAGCACGTTGGATCCTTCAGCGGAGGGTGGCAGATGAGGATGTCACTTGGGAAGATTTTGCTGCAGGTAAAACTGCAAGCATAAATTGTTGTTATGATTTTTTGGAGTTGGTATCATTAGCTATCTTACGATTAGTTCTTTAACTAGATTCAAGAGGATCCGAATTATGCTTGGCAACTATGTTTGCATTAGTATTGAGTTCATTGTGCTGCTTGTTATTGTTGAGACATGTAATCACACTGCATTTGACATGGCGTATGCAACTATGTTTGGATTAGTTTTGAGTTAGTTGAGCTGCTTGTTATGGTTTAGACATGTGATCCACTGCGTATGACACAGTCTACGTAACTCTTGTTGTTGTTGATCGTATGTGAGATTACTTGCAGGAACCTGACCTGTTGCTGTTGGATGAACCTACAAATCACCTTGATCTTGATACAATTGAGTGGCTTGAGGGTTACCTAAGGAGGCAAGATGTGCCAATGGTGATCATATCCCATGATAGGGCTTTCCTTGATCAGTTGTGTACTAAAATTGTTGAAACTGACATGGGCGTTTCAAGAACATATGTGGGAAATTACTCTGATTATGTTATTGCTAAGTCAGCATGGATTGAAGCTCAGTTTAATGCGTGGGAAAAACAACATAAGGAGATTGAACACACTAGAGACCTAATTAGCCGGTTGAGTGCAGGAGCAAATGCTGGCCGTGCTTCCACTGCCGAAAAGGTCTGTATTGATCAGGACCATCTGATCTTAAGTATTATCTCATGCTTTTTTGGTTTTCAAGTTCTCCACATTTTTTAGCTTTAAGGACGTGTAATTCTCATTTTTGTGTTGGAAAAACATAAGTATGCTTCGAAGAAAAAAATTCTGAGGTCTAACTATCCTACAAATTTGCCTTTTCACTCTAGTTCTGAATTTAAATTTTATTTTAGGTGTATTTTTATGATTTCTTCTCATTATTTCTTGTCTTTCGAATTGTGGTGGCAATAGAAGCTCGAAAAACTTCAGGATGAGGAACAAGTTGAGAAACCTTTCATTCGAAAGCAGATGAGAAT